>NC_071388.1:177056024-177375825 GCF_022682495.2 Desmodus rotundus | reverse complement strand
TTCTTTCACTATTTTTTTTAGATAGATTTCCAGTGTCTTGCTCTTTCTCTTCTCCTTCTGGCACCCCTATGATGAGAATGTTGGGCCTCTTGAAGTTGTCCCAGAGGCTGTTTATACTATCCTCATTTTTTTTTTGGATTCTTTTTTCTTCTTGTTCTGCGTGGTTGTTTTTTTCTTCCTTATGTTCCAAATCATTGATTTGACTCTTGGCTTCATATACTCTAGTATTGTTTCCCTGTAAATTGTTCTTTATTTCATTTAGTGTATCCTTCATTTCTGAATGGATCTTTTCTATGCTATTGAGATCCTCACTAAATTCCTGGAGCATCCTTATAACCAGTTTTTTGAATTTTGTATCTGATAGATTACTTATCTCCATTTCGTTTAGCTCTTTTTCTAGAGTTTTGATCTGTTCTTTCATTTGGACCATGTTTCTTTGTCTCCTCATTTTGGCAGCCTCCCTGTGTCTGTTTCTATGTACTAGGTAGAGCTGCTTTGACTCCGTGGCTCAGTAGTGTGGCCTAATGTAGTAGATGTCCTGTAGGGTCCAGTGTACAGCCTCCTCTATCACCCAAGGTGTGCTCTCTGTACGGTCTGAGTAAACCCTCCTCTTGTAGCTGAGATTTGTTTGCTGTTGGCAGATCAATGGTAGGGATTTACCCAGGCCAGTCAGCTGCAAGGACTGGGTGTGACCACTGACCACCACCTTCAGCCCTCTGTGGAGGATCAGCTGTGCAGGGGCAGGGTGGCGGTGTTCTGACGTGGTCTGTAGCTGTCACTGGGTGCAATGGCCCTGGAGGTTCCTGGGTGGTGCAGGCCACAGTCAGCTACTAACTTTGTTTTGCCTGGGGCACCCTGCCTGAGCTGTAAAGCAATCTGAGATGGCTGCTACTTGTGCTGAGCTTGGGGATTTGCAGGCAGAGCCAAGCTGTGACTCTAATTTGGCTGCTGCTAGGGCTAACTGAAGCCAGCTATTGCTGGTTTAATAGGATTTAGGAGCCAAGACCAGCCATTCTTTGAAAAAGCAGCTTGGGTGGGCCAGTAATTTGTGGAGAGCCTCTGGGGATCTCCAGGGTGGGTCAAACTGTGTTAGCCAAGTTGATGGAGTCTCAGATACGGCACCAGCTTACAGGCTCTGTGTGGTGAGGGTTTAGCAAAGGGACAATAGCCTCTGCTCGCCTTGATTCCAGACACTTAAAGTTTTTCCCTGTATACCACTGGTGCCATTCAAACTGGTATCCTGGGCTGGAGCTTAGAGGAGTGAGTCTGATTTGGCTGAGTGCATGTATGGGCGCTTTAAGAGGAACTGTTTGGGGCTCCAGCACTTAATTCCCCCTGGATTCTGCAACTAGAAGTTGTGGGGACTTATCTTCCTGGCACTGGAATCCTGGTCTGGGGGGCCTGGTGTGGGTCTGGTACTCCTGGCTCCCAATTTTTTTTTTTTAGTTTTTTTTTAAGTTGCTGTTTCTTTTTTTTAAAGAATTTTATTTATTTATTTATTTTAGAGAGAGGGGAAGGGAAGGAGAAAGAGAGGGAGAGAAACATCAATGTGTGGTTGCTCCTCATGTGTCCCCAACTGGGGGCCTGGCCTGCAACCCAAGCATGTGCCCTGACTAGGAATCAAACAGTTGACCCTTTGGTTTGCAGGCCAACGCTCAATCCACTGAACTACACATGCCAGGGATCCCTCCTGAATTTTTATCCACCGCACATGGATATTGGATCCGCCCATTCCACATTCCTGCATCTCCTATCAGTCTGGATGGATGGGGTTTTTCTGCAGCTGTCAGACTTCCATTCAGCTCAATTTCTGACATTCCTGAGTGAGGGTTGTTCTTTATTTTCGTTGTAATTTTGATGTGGCTGTGATGTGGTTATGCAAATAGGCAAGCCATGTCTGCCTACACTGCCATCTTGACTGGGAGTCCCAAAAGTTTTAGTATTTATTGTGTAACTGAGGTTACCTGTTTGCACTGGAGCACCATCTGAATGAATATATTGTTTCATCCCACTTTCTGCTCATAATATCTGTATCTTAGAAAGGGTAAAGCTCGATAAATACTGAAAAATTTGAGAAAACAAATGGAGTGATACTTTCTGTTCTCTTGGGGCTGGGGTACTGGATAGCAGAGAAGATTGGCTTACCATCTCTCTCTAGTCACCACATAAGTGATCGTTAGAAAGAGACGCGGGGCAGAAAAGCCTGTCTTTTTGGCATTTCACAAGATAAGAAATTATACAACATCACCGTTTCAGATGTTTGTCACAAAGAGATGCATTTCTTTGGGCTACAAGCTCTTTGTTTCTTAGAAAAGAATGTGTACGTGAAGTGATTTTCAATGATTTCTTTTTCTCCTGAGAAAATTGTGTTTTATTCCAGGCAGTTAAAGGAAATAGAAGACAAGATTTTAGAAGTTCTTTCATCTTCAGAAGGCAATATATTAGAAGATGAAACTGCTATTAAGATATTATCTTCCTCCAAGGCTTTGGCTAATGAGATTTCTCAAAAGCAGGAAGTGGCTGAAGAGACAGAGAAAGAGATTGACGCCACCCGCATGGGCTACCGCCCTATTGCCGTCCACTCCACCATCCTGTTCTTCTCTATTGCTGATTTAGCCAACATTGAGCCCATGTATCAATACTCCCTGACCTGGTTCATTAACCTTTTCATCCTGTCTATTGAAAATTCAGAGAAGTCAGAAATTTTATCAAAAAGGTACGTAAAAGAAGTACTAATTAATACTAATGCTAACTAATTAATGTATGAGAATTAAATAGTAATTGGTGGCTTTCACTGTTGTTTCAGGATGCTGTGAGCATCACAGCCACAGAGCTAAAATGATTAGTCATCATACCAGAAGTGAATCTGAGGGTTAAAAAGTGAACAGATGTGACCAAATTTAGTCTGACAGGAAATTGTTTACAGAGATATAGGATTATAATGTAATTCTAAAAAGAGGAAACATTTACCTCGTTTTGTCATTTCTAAAATGTATTTATGATTGGAGGAATGGAAAGAATATTAATACCCTGAGATATATGACTCATTCTCCGTAAGCTTGTATTCCAAAAGTTACTAATTTATATCTTGATGTACACATTTATAAACTTTGTCAAGTAACAGGGTTTTTAAAAAATCCCGTGCTGTGATCATTTGGATTATTTATATAAGGTACCTTATTTGACTGTTGGCTGTTACAATCAGTAATGGAATTAAGACCTTACTTAATAGTACATCTGTGAGAGAATAAAATTTCATTTTGTTTTCAGTGAGATAAATTTTCGTTTGGTACTAAAACACGTTTTTAGTAGAGTCTAACACGAAATTACTGCTTGAATGAGGAGAATAGCTTTTTGCAATCTCTGCCCTCTGTGACTTTATTGATCAGTACAAAGCTAGATCCTGCAGTTTCTGGACCATTCATGTTCAAAGAAAACTCAGTTTAATACTTATCACTTGCAGCTAAGAATTATTTTTTTAGAAATCTCCAATGCTCATCTGCTGAAATCTGAATTAAATTTCTTCGTTTATCATGGTAGATTTTTGCTAAATTTGTAATGTTCTTGGACTGAGCATTTTTTGTCAGTATCATTTATTTTTTTCAAGCTTGAATGTGAGGCTAATAAAGGTGTAAGACTGACACTTAGCAAGCGATTTTTCAGGTGTCTGTCCATGAGAAGGAAATAGAGAGAGAGGAGGAAGGCGGGTCTTCAGGGAAGAAATGAATGATGTTTAGTTTATTTCTCTATTTCTTCCAGTATCTGAAATTTAGATATTAGCAAGGATTACTGAAATTCAGAAAATAAAATTTTAAGTGTCCTTTCTTAGAGAATTTCCCAGCCATTTGCATTACGGTCATTAATTGAACAAGTTTGTCTGGTTTTAACACTAATCTCTGAGTTCCTTGAGGCAAGGATTTTTTTATTTCAGTATTCTCAGGGCCTATCACAGTGTCAGTCACAGAGAGCCACATGGTAAATGACATCCTGCTTTTCACTGCAATTCTTAATTTCTACCTTGTTTAAAATAATAGCCACCAGAATGTTATCATCTTAACTAATTTTAAATCAAATTCTTTGCTGGAGTTTAGAGAAAAAAATTTCTTTGCTCTGTCACTTAAAGACTTATTTTGTGTACAAGATTTAAAAATTAGAACGACTATTTTTTATTATCTGTTTTTATAGCAAATTAGAATAGCAAATGTGACATCTGTTTCTCCCTAACTGTGGTATAGCCCATCACAATTTATAGAAAAATAAAGTCTTTTGACCCAGATGTGAGATTTTGATGAAATGTAGAAAACAAACATGCCTTTTTCTTTTTAGTTAAAATTCTTTAATTTAAAAACAACAAAAAGCATATTTATGATGACAGTTATCCTAAAATAATAATCTAAATCAAAGAGTAAATTTAATAACATTTGTTACGGTTATTAATATATGAGAGGTCTGTTGAGAAAGTATCTATCCATATACTGTGGAAAATAGAGACATTTATTGGAAAAGATACAAGACACAAGAAACATTGTACATAAGACAAGGACACCTCAGTGTTCTTCAAAGTAGGCACCTTGGAACCTCACACAGGTCTCCCAATTGCTCATCAGCTGCCCTGTTGTATTTTCCTGAATCTCATTAACAGACTGAAATCTGTTCCCTGTCAAAGGTGTTTTTAGTTTTGGGAAAAGCTAGAAGTTGCAGGGTGCCAAATCTGGGCTGTAGCGGGTCTGAATCACCTGGGTGATTTGATGTTTCACCAAAAAACTCTGCACAGGATGTTTTGGACGAATGGGCACATTGTTATGATGAAGCTGCCAATCACCAGTTGTCCATAGCTGCGGCCTTCTGCATCATCTGAATAGTGTCCAGAGGAATGTTCAAACTTAATGCAAAATTTCATGCAGACTCGTTGCTCTACTTGCTCAGTCATTTTGAATGCAATGGCCACACAGTACACATGCTCACCCAATGGGGTCTACTGCCCCCACTGAGGAGTACAGTGAAGTCGTCATTGTTCATGCATAAGCATTCCAGTCCTCTCTCCTTGCCTGCCAGGTTACACTGGTGTCACGTGAACCGTTCTCGTTATGTCAACAATGGCTGGACTTTTTCCAGACAGACCTTGTATAGACAGCAACATGCAGAAATTAGAAGTATTTTGCTCAATGATTTTTTAAATTTAAATTTATTTTTATCACCATTTATCTCAATGAATTTTAATAAGTGAGCACACCTGGGTAACTAGCACCAACATAAAGACATATTAGTGTCCCCTTCTAATTACTAACCCTCCCCCAAGGTAATCACTGTCCTGAGTTCTAACACCATAGCTTAATTTGGCCTGTTTTAGAATCTTATGTAAAAGGAAGTACACGTATGTGCTCTTTTGTGTCTGGCATCTTGCATTCAACTTTGTGTTTGTGAGGTTCATATTGTTTTGTGTAGTGCAGGGTTTATTCACTCTTACTGTTCAATAGTATTCCATTGTGTGAGTATATTGCTGAGGAAGTATAAAAACAAAATTTCCCAACCTTGATTTTCTCCGGAATGTGATGCATATCACAGATAATCCATAGGAGTTGCAAAGATAGAAATCTCATCCTAACTTTACATGCTATTGTCGATGAGGTGACCGTGTGCATTAGCAAACTGCATTTATCCAGAGAAAAAACGAACATCTGGTATCTTCATGACAGGAGGTAGTTTTGCAACTTGGAGGCAGGCACTGATCCAAGTTAGGTTCCTGCCCTTCCAGAAACTGGGAGATAGGGGCGCTGTCTCCCCTGACGTTTACGTTTCAGAGAGATGGTTCTCAGATCTTTGAGAAAGACATTCCTGGGTCATACAGCTGACAAAAGGCCCAGGTTTTCAAAAGAACTTACATGCATTTCAAAGAATGAAGAAAATACTTGTAATTTTAAGTTTTCAGAAGTAAATGCTGTAAGAAAATGGAAGGGAAGGAAATCTCTTTTATTTTCAATAGAGAGAATTATACCTCTTAATTTAAAAGTTTTATTTGTCCTTAACACTATACCAGAAATTATTTATTCATTGACTGTTGAGGACGTTTGGGTAGCTTCCAGTTTGGAACTACCCCAGATGTTTGCTGCCGTCAGCATCCCTGCACTTGGCTTTGTACATACACATTTCTGTAGGCATGGACCCGAGAATGGAATCGGTGAGCGCAGGCCACGCGTGTGTTGCGCTTCGGTGAGCACTGCCAGACAGAGTTCCAGAGTCGCGCCCCAAGGGGCAGTCTCAGCCAGTCTTGGTTAATCTTCTCCCCTGTTTTTTTTTTTTTTTTTTTTTTTAGTAAAATAAGGGTTTTCAATTAAGGAGCTAGCTCTCATTCAGAAATTAAATTTAGAATGAACTAGTTGTCATAAGAATCATTTATCTGTCAATCATTGGTAAATACCGGATAAGCTGCGGACTTTAGTGAGTTATTGGACTATAGTTACACCGAAGTCAAAGGAAGTATTTGATTATTAACAGCAGTCTACCAAATTATTTTAGAATCTTAACATTGTCTACAGTTATCTCTTATTTCCTTTTATTCAAAGATAAAAATGTATTTTACTTTTGTCTTCTGATCATTGTTATTTGTAATAATTATTATTTAACTATGCAACCAAACATATTATGTTATGACAACTATGGTATATACTATGAAATAGCCAAAATAATTTGGATCACCTGTTTTTTCATAAAAATTTCAATGTACTAAAATGTATTAGAGCAAAGCAAATAACTGTAGTAAAAAATATGTAAGTACAGAAACAAAAATCTAACTGGGATATAACTTTGTGACAGAGACCAAACTGAAATATCTCTTCCTGAATTAAGGAGATATTAATTTTGGTCTGTTCATTTAATATATAATATAGAATATTTATTTAGAAGTAAATATGGAAAATAATTTTAAAATATTTATGGAATAAATAAGTCAAATTTTACCCCAAGAAATGTTATATTATTAAAAATAATCCACAGTGTAATAGATCAATATATCATGCATGGATTTTTTTCCAAAAGGCAGGTTTTATTAAAAATTAGTTGACAACAAAATACAGTTCTACTGGCATTTCTAAATTGTGCAGGTCTCAAATTAGTGCGCTCAGTTAATGAGGATCCTTGATTGTTGGGGAGTAATTGACCAGAAAGCTTATTGGCATAGTACAGATTTAGTCATTTATAAGTTTCCTTAAAGCATTTTCTTTCAACTATAATGCATTTCTATTTTTTTACTTTTCTTTCTGTTGACCCTAGGCTTCAAATTCTCAAGGATCATTTTACTTACTCTCTCTACGTTAATGTCTGTCGATCACTCTTTGAAAAGGATAAGCTACTTTTTTCCTTTTGTCTAACTGTAAATCTTCTGATACATGAGCATGAGGTCAGTACTGTTTTAATTTGTAGAGAAAAAACCCATAAGATTAATGTTAATTCATTAATTTACTGATTCGTATGTGGATATACGTAAAAAGAGGTGGAAATTGTTAAACAATGGTAACAATTATTACAGTTAAGGCAAGACAACACAACCAAACTGAATTTCAGTGGTGAAAAATTAAGCACAGAGTTAATTATGTAACTATTATTTAAACTTTTGTGTGTTCTAATTTAAAATAAATTTGTTTCTATTAGAATTTTATATAAATATGCATATACATTTACTAAATACATTGATATATTTATATCAAGTAATAGTATAAATGGTAATGTTCTTAAGAACTTGTGCAAGTTAGTGAAATCTAACCATTTGTGTTGAACATACCTTTCTTAAATTTTTGCTGTTTTAAATCCATTCATTTAAAATATCAGGAGTTGGGGGAGTGGAGGGATTGAGGGGAAAAAAGGAAAAGAAAAAGAACTCATGGACATGGACCACAGTGCAGTGATTTCAGAGCGGGGGGAGGATGGGTGGAAGTGGTACAGAGGGGATAAATGATGGCGGAAAAAATACAATGAAAATGAAAAATAAGATAAAATATAAGAAGCACTTTAAAATGGAAGACAGGTAGTGTGTAAATTCACTATTTTTTATACTTATGTGTTTGAGATCTATTGATTTCTTTGGTGATGTATTGGTTGAATTCTAAAGGAATGAAGGCTTTTTCTTGGATTTCTTGCAAACATTTCATAACAGTACCTGATTATATTTTAGGGAGAATATTTGAAGACATGGCAGAATGATTGCTTTCTGTCTTCCCACAGTTTTTGGAGCAAACAAAACTCTAAGCAATCAATTGGAAATCATGTATTTGAGTAGAATATATTCAGATTTTCATGTTTAGATTTGTAATTTGGAGGAAAATTATCAAAAAGTAGTTTTTTAAAATGAAACTTTTGAAAAATGATGATGATAGATACAATGGTTTCCTATTAATAAATACTGAGCTTTATCAGTAGCTATAGAATTTCATAGAAACCATACCCCAAACTTGAAAATCAACAGACATTTCTTTTAAAATGGTTGTAACTTTACTATGATGAACTTGTTTCTGACTCTTCATGCTACTTTGTTTTCAAGATTAATAAAGCTGAGTGGAGGTTTCTGCTCACCGGCGGCATTGGCCTGGATAATCCGCATGCCAACCCGTGTACATGGCTTCCTCAGAAGTCCTGGGATGAAATATGCCGACTAGACGATTTGCCTTCGTTTAAAACCGTTCGTAAGGAGTTTATGCACTTAAAGGATGGATGGAAAAAAGTGTATGATAGTTTGGTATGTTCTTAACTCTCTTGCTTTCCAAAGTTTTTAATGGAGAAAATGTTAAATAACAAACTCTTGTCTTTGAATACAAACAAGATTCAAGTAAGCTATAAACACCTGGTCAGATATTAAAAATCAAAGTTTAGATTTATATTATCCCCACCTTCTAAATCACTGGTTCTGTTTGGACTTCTCTTCAAATTCTTTGAAATATGCAGAGATGCAAAAAAGCTTCCTGATCCTTAAAAATATTCTTTTTGAATTTTCATGCCGGGTTTTTATGTTTTTACCAATGTATACTTTGGTAATCATAAGCAGAGGAGCTAAAATTTTACAAAACAGCTATTGTTTAGATTTTCTGAATGCAGGATATGAGCTAATAAA
Source organism: Desmodus rotundus (assembly GCF_022682495.2). Lineage (NCBI taxonomy): Eukaryota > Metazoa > Chordata > Mammalia > Chiroptera > Phyllostomidae > Desmodus > Desmodus rotundus. The sequence continues at coordinate 177,366,725 of NC_071388.1, read as the reverse complement.
TATTTTTGTCATTTGAGGAGAGGGAAAAGCTAGTATTTCTCAACTATTTTTATGAGACCCTATCTTGCTAGTTAGAGACTATTATAGTTAACATACATGCTGATACTCATGGTTCTCTTCTGGAATTCGTAGAAATTGATGTCTTCCTAATTTTTTAGCACAAGTGCTAGTGTTTTACCAATTCCCAGCTAACTTTTTCTATTCCTTTGTTTCTACTCTCTCGACATTTTGCTTTACTTGGGTTTAACGTGCACGAGCTCTGTTTGGGAAAGGTGGGAGGGGAGAAAGAGCCAAATGTGTGGGGAACATTTTTTATGTGAGCCCCTGTTTGTTGTATTATACACGACGGGAAGATTTTTGTCTAGGCACACACTCAAATATTTTGGACAGGTTTTTTTGGATCTTTCCTTGTTTGTAATACAAATATATTTCTTAGAGATAAATACGTTTTTGTAAGTCCTACACTCTAATTTGAAATAGAAATTTGTTCACTATACTGAAGCATGGAGATTTCTCATCTGAGATACTGCATAGCCTTCCCTAAAGTTTCATAGGTACAAATGTCCCACTTTTTCTCAAGGTTACTTGTCCTGGGATCTTGAGTCTTCTCTTCCTGTATATTTGTAATAGCTCTCTTTTTGAGCTTCTTTACTTGCACATTCTCAAATATTTCTTTATTAAAAGGGTACAAAACTTGTTCAAAATGAGAAATAACAGTAAATTTTAGTAAAATACCTTTCCTTGTAATAAAATTTTATTTTAATCAATAGATGATGCAAGTAGCTGGTCGGTTCTTTTAGATGCCTTTGGAGAAATATGGGAATAAAGCTTCATGTGCACATTAATTTTTTTCATAAGGATCATTTTATTTATTGATTACTATCACATTGAGAGATTAACCTGCTTGCAGTTCATGTCCTGGTTTTAATGCCTTTGTGGTGTTTTAAATTTTATTTTCATAACTTTGCCTTAACCTAATAAAACTTACACTAGCATTCCTGATTTCATTTAGTAATTATGTTTTCTCTAAAAATTGGATTATAAGTCAAAATACTGTTGTTGTTGTTGTTTTTAGAAATAATCTCCAAAATAACATTAAATTATCTCCACTGTAATTTTAGGAACCACATCATGAGCCTTTTCCTGATGTTTGGAAAGATAAAATAAATGACTTTCAAAGGATGCTTATCATTCGTTGCCTGAGGCCGGACAAGGTAAATGTGGACTTTGAAAGCAGCTCCTGTATTTCAGCTCCTCCTCTCTCCGCCAAAGGGTGGGTGGAGCAGTCTGGCGAACAACCCCACTTCTTTTTAATACAGCCACTCTTCCAAAAGTTTGTATATTTATTAAAAGCACACTAAATTCTGATAATATTTTATGAGTCTTCCTAAAGTATGCTTCCCCAATTTCTCACAGCCTACTTCTTTTACATGCTGTAATCTCATTTTTTTATTCTTACTATTTCAATAAAATTAGTCAGTGATGTTAACATCAAGCGAATATACTGGAATTTCTGGTTCTTCAAATGCTATCCTTATATATAGTTCTTTGTTAGCCTTTGGAAAGTTAATAGAATATTATTTTTAAGACATCATTGCTGATTGCAAAGTAAAATATCAATAATTTTAGCTTTACTTTCTTCAAATAATAAATTATGTAACCAACATACCAGCTGACCTGTCATGTCAGCAAATTTGAGTACTCATCGACATCCTCACTTGTATTATACTTGATTAAAAAGCACTATTCATGTCCTGACTGGTGTCCCAGTGGATTGAGTGCCGGCCTGTGAACTAAAGGGTCACCAGTTTGATTCCCATTCAGGGCACATGCCTGGGTTGCAGGCCACATCCCCAGTTAGGGGCATGGGAGAGGCAACCACATATTGATGTTTCTCTCCCTCTCTTTCTTTCTCCCTTCCTCTCTCTAAAAATAAATAAATAAAATCTTAAAAAAAAAAAAAAAAAAGAACTATTCACTTAAGTATAATGGCTCATGTCCACAGAGAAAAAATATAGACATTAGGTATGTTGGGGAAAAATTGAAAAAGTATTCTAATTATCTACAGTTTCTACTCAAGTAAGAGTAACATATAATTATTTAAAAACTGACTGTATTCATAATTTAAGTTGCTAAGGAATGTAAGACAACATTTCCATCCTAACCAAAACAACAAAAAAGAAAAAGCAGAACTTAGATCGTGAAAGCAATATATTTTTAATTGTTTTATACACGTCAGTGATAATACGACATGGAGGCATTCTTTCCTCTGTAAGCCAGAGTCTGTCCACGACAACATGTAATTCTTGCTGGACTTGGCAGATGTTCTTATAACCAGGACCAAAGTATCATTAGGCAAAGTGCCTAGGGACCACGGTACTTTTAGGGGTCTGTGAAGATGTTTTAATTTCTTTTATGATCAGAAAATATGACCCAATCTATATTATATTTGTAATTTACCCAAACAATTGTAAAATATCATTTTTAATTTTTTTTAATGAAGGAACGGGCCCACAACGTGCCTAGGGCCCATTAAAGTCATAATGCTGCCCTGCTCTTAGGTGCGGGAAGCAATTATAGTTGTTTAAGAATTATTATTGAACCGATGATGGAGGATGAAACATCCCCTTGGTAGCCTTTTTAAAAAATGAATCTCCACTGAAACTTTAAGGTTAAGCCTAAGAAGTTTTCGCTTCAAGTATTAATAAGGAAGAATATGAAATGCTTCAAATCTTGCCTAATATGGCTTCCGCCTTTAAAACCTTTTATTAGAATTTTCCAAGGTTTTTACGTTGTTTCCTAAGCTACATAAAGACACACTGAAATGACCCTGCATATGCTGTGGTCTTCTTGCCTCAATATTTGAAAAACAAAGAACCCTTTGTTCATTAAAACTGATTATTGAACCACTTCCTAATTGCAGCAGTTTCATCTATAAAAGTGTTTTCCTCAGTTTTATGATTTAAAAATTTGACATTGTAATCTGAAAATACATTGAGCTACCAAATAGATCAACTATTACTTTTCATATCCTCTTTTTAAAGTGCTTTTGAGGGAGGTGGAGAGTTAGATATTCAAGCTGAGGAGGTTTTGTTTGTATGTTTTTGTATTTAAATCAACTGAGATTAAACTTATGGTTTCATCCTTCTCTGAGCTGCTCTATACTTTAGGACCCCATCTCGTAACTTTTCCCTCTACATCTCCTCCAGGAATTTCCTTGGATGGCTGGGTGAGTGGGTAGACATGAATGCTTCTCAGCAATATTTTCAGTTCTCTCCTTCTGTGCACACTCGAGGTGGGGGGATTGGTCCGACACCTTGCTGTGGTCAATAAAATGTGAGCATTTAGCTGCCAGTGTGAGATTTCCCAGGGCACTTACCTGCTGTCAAAATTGTGGAATCCTGTGTTGATATTTAAACCATAAACAAGCTGGATTGCTGAGTTAGTTACCTGCATACCCAGGTGAACTGGCAGGGGCAAACCACAAGCTCTTGTTGTGTTAAGCCACTAAGATCTGGAAATCGTTTGCTACTACGACATAACTCAGTTTATCCTAAGTCACGGGTGGCAAACACAAGGCCTACAGGCCGAATCCGGCCTCCCATCCTGTTTTTCTGGCTGGCACCTTGTTTCTACCTGGCGGCAGCACCAAGCTCCTTGCCCCTAGTTAAGGAGTGGTTACATTTATACAGTCCCAAAATTACATTCGGCCCTTTGAAGGCAACTTCGAGGCTGATGTGGCCCCCTGTGAAAATGAGTGTGGCACCCTCATTAAGTGATACATTATTTACTATCACATCTGTAATCCTTAGTATAAAAATACTTATTAGTATGCTCCTCCATTATCAAACCTTTCAATCTTACTGTTACCAGATATTCTAATTTCTAGTGATGAGCTGTTAATTTTGTAATCTATATATTTTAAAATATATATGACAATTATGCTTTTAAAAGAGTAGTTTTCCAAATTAAAATGGTATTTATGTAGCAGGGAAAGTAACAGTGCTACATGGAACTAATATTTGGACTACAGCTATATAGATTTTATTTCTTTGTAATATCTAACTCATGAGATCCTATAACATCCACCTGGAAAATCAGCAATTGCTTCAATTCTGGCTTAAAATATACTTTATTTGTCAACACAATTTTTTTTTTATCTCCTTTCCTCAAAACCAACTCCACCTAGGTAAGAAGCCGCCAGGGCCAGATCTCCACTGCTCTTGCTTGGGAAGATGTAAAAGGTCCTGACTAGATCACCTGTGGGAAAATGAGATGGCTTGCGCTTTCCTTAAAATGTAATAGCCCATGGTGTTTTATTTAGCAAAGAAGAACATCAAATGAATAAATACCGAAGTGTAGAATGTTTGGGGTCCATTTACAAAATGAAGAGCTTCTGGCCACAGTTCTCTCCTGAACTGTAAACAAGAAGCAAATTAATCAGCTTTCAATAAGAAAGTTGTCAAATATAAGTTAGTATGTTTCGCTGACCTCAGATAAATCTTGTAGGAGCTTGCAATATGTAGAAAAACATAAACGGGGGAACACAAACTTCTTTCCTGCCTTTTGGAAGATGGCTTCCTAGATTAGTCTGTAATTTCTGTTCCTGACAGGTTTCATTTTACAGCGGCAGTGCTGGCAAAATCAGATTGCAGAAGCAAAGCCGAGCTATCGCCTTGCAAATTAAATTGCTAACACAGCCTCATTTACCTTTGTAGTGACAGTTCCGTCTGGGGAGCAAGCAAGCCTTGTTCAGTTTTAACGTTAAAAAAGAAACACTGCCTTTTGTCTCTGTTCACCTCTGTCCACGGCTAACGGGAGAATGGCTTCACACCAGCCTTGTCTGGACGCTGATGACGTCCGGACCCACTCACAAAAGAGGGGCCGCTTACAGTGCGGACTTGCTAAAAGTTAAACCACGCATTTAATAGCCAGATGCTTTCATTTTGTTTGTAAAACTATAATTCAGTAAAGAAGTCAGCCTTGGGAGGAAAGAGGTTATGAAAACAATGTTTTCTTTTCTTTTGTTAGTTTTTGTTGTTTTTAATCTAGTGAGAAAAGAGCAATAATAGGAAAAGAATAATAAAGGGAAGGGGAAGGACAAGGCCTGGGGCAGACAGGATATTTTTAGTTTCCTGCAATAAGCTTGACATCCGTGCCCATTCAAAATATCTGACACATGAAATAATCTAGCAATGCAACTTTAAGGTGAACGTATTATTCTGTAATTTTTGTTTAGGATTTCTGTAGTTAAAATTCCACGCTCACAAAAGAAGTCACCTTGAGTTATTTATCCATCCACTGGTTCAGTAGACACTTAACGTGCACAAACAACGTAAGTGTTATCTATTAGGTAGGTTCTTGATTTCACGGTACTTAATTTATTGTTTCTCCTCCATACATTTTCCATATTTGAATTAATCTAGAGAAAGACTGGGAAGGGGTTACAAACTTTCCCTGTCAGCTAGCTCCTCACCCTCACACCCTCAGCGCACGCATGCGCACACCCACACCCACACCCACACACCAGCATGGACAGTTTTAAGGCATTGTCACCTGTCAATGATCTTTACTTATAGACCTGTGTGAAGAGATGTTCCTGAAAATACATAATTAAGCTTTGTAAATAGTCGTAACCTTTTCCAGAGGAGCCCATCTTTTTCGAAACACTTGGCATCTGCAAATTGTCCCTGCAGTTTGCTCCAAGGCCCCCAGTGGATTTGCGGGTGGAATTGCCGGCCTAATTTAGCGTGTCGTGTGTCGACGTAACTCCTTCCTCGGTAGAGCAGGTGTCCAGCGAGAGTGGTTCTGGGGTCTTCAAAAGTTCTTTGTGTTCTTGTCACTCCACTTCTCCTCTCTCTGGGTTGTGTTTACGTGATCTGGTAAGCTAGACACAGGGATACTACGTGTTTGTTAAATGTCCTGTTGTTGTTTGTTTGGGTCACATCTGAGTCCTGATTGGCTGGTGCTGTCGCCCAGACGTGAGGACGTTAGACCCTTCCTCAGAGAGAAGGAGGGATGTAGCTAAAGCTGTGCCTCAGCCGCACTGATGAACGCAGTTCCACTCCTGCCTCAGTGCCTGCGAGGGGCCCTCTAGCCGTGAAGTTCTGCCCCTTCTCTAACACGCTTCCCGAAAATGTGCAGGCCTGCTATCAGAAATACTATGCAGTACAGTTTTGCCTGTTTGTCAGGGGTATGGGTTTCTTTCACAGTGATTTGTTTTTGTAAAAACATTTTTTTCAGATACACCAGTTCTTTCTTGATGGTATATAGTATTATATGAATCACACTAAAATTTCTTGGACTTTTGGAACAGAATGATTTAAAACTTAAGAGCTAAGGTTTCTTATATTCTTTTATCCACTGTGTGTTGAGTACTCATTAAAAGGAAGAAACATGCCTTCAAATTCTGGTGTCCACCACCCACCTTTTTACTTAAATATTTATCATTTGTTTCTCTCTACAAGGCATTAATATACAGTGATGCCTGTAACTCTCCACCAACATTAGGGAATACCTAAGCAAGTATAGCTAGAGTCCTTTGTTTTAAAACACCCTTGAATCTGAACTTTTTAAAGTTTTAGGCGGATTTTCAATATTGTTTTAAATACATTCTTGTTCTTTCTAGGTTATTCCAATGCTGCAGGAATTTATAACCAACAAATTGGGCCGTATATTCATTGAGCCGCCCCCCTTTGACCTGTCCAAGGCCTTTGCAGATAGTAACTGCTGTGCACCCCTGATTTTCGTGCTCTCCCCTGGAGCGGATCCCATGGCTGCCCTTCTAAAATTCGCTGGGGACCAGGTACCTTAAAATAGGTTGAGTTATCTGTGTGTGTGTAAGTATGTGTACACACTATATACATGCGCTTCCTTATACTTGAAATGCTAAGTGGTGAGGTAACGGTAAACGTTTATCACTTGGCCCCTGGAAGACTTGGGGGTCCACAGGTTGATCGAGTCCCAAGAAACTGATACTTAAATGGCCTCACTGATATTAAAAATAGCTTCTTGTCTAAATTATAAAACCAGTTAAGGGGGTGTTGAAAATCCAGGAAGAGCAGCGGTGGGTGGGACGAGAGTGGAAGTGGTGGAGACGGCTGGCAATACCCATTTGGTGTGAGACTCACCCTCCGGAAATCAACACAACTTTTCCAGCCCTCTGAGGCCCACCAGTTCCTCTCCACTTCGCTTCCCACATTTTACGTTGTGACTATTCTCTGGCCCCTGTGTGGGACTTCTCGATGCACTGTCTTTGCTTGCCAACTTCACTTTTTCCAGAAACGGTAGCATCCTGCTCTCTTTGTTTTCTGCCGCTCTGCCTGCTAGTGTGCGTGAGTCGTGGGCACCCCGACAGAGCTCAGGACCTCACTCTTCCACTGCTGGCATCTTCTGAAGAGCATTCAAGTGGTTGCCAACCTAGAGGGAAGGAGCTCAGGGAGCCATGGACATGGTGCCCAGCAGCTACAGACAAGTCAGGATGTAGTAGAAATGAATTCCAAGCAAACATCCCCACAAAATCCCTTAAAGTAACTTTTAAATGGGAATTAGGGGTTAATGGTTTTCTTTTTCCGAATTTTATGCCAAATTAGTTAAAATATTCGAAGACTTGGACAAGTTCATCCATCTATTCATAGTTTTATTTGTGGCTCTGGATTTTAGGGTTTGCTGCATGACAGACAGCCAAACCCTCTCATCGCCTCCTCATGCTAAAAGTCTTCGCAATTTCTTTTTCTGTCCCTTATCTCAATGATCAAAGACCCTGCAGAAATAGATTTTCATCTATTACCACAGCTGTTTTCTACATGAGTTGACTGCTTTTTTATCTAAGTGGTTATAGGATTCTTAATCAGTAAGAGTTTTTTTAGGGCTGCATATATTCAGATCTTTGAAGGATGCTACCTAATTAAACCTCAATATGTCTAATGTTAACATTTCCTGTAATAATAATATTGATTCTTTCACATCTTTATTACTTTTGTACACAGGGCTATGGGGGATCAAAACTTAGCTCTTTATCTCTTGGACAAGGCCAAGGGCCCATAGCTATGAAGATGTTAGAAAAGGCTGTCAAGGAAGGAACATGGGTTGTTCTTCAGAATTGTCACCTTGCCACCTCTTGGATGCCGACCCTTGAGAAAGTTTGTGAGGTAAAAATACAACTTTATTTGTATTAAATTTTATTTCCTAGATATAATTAGTGATGTACAAACGATCTAAGTAATTCCATTTCTGTCCTCTAATTTGGTGGCTTGCAGGTAAGTAACATCTCTGGGTTAGAGGGGATGGACCGGCTTTGGGAACTGATGCACTGGGGAAGAGCACACAGCCAGACCTGGATCCCTCTTAATAAGGGCAAGGGCTCCTCCAGAGGAGCAGCCTTGAAGATGACTGTCAACAACAGGGTAGAAGAAAGCAATTTACTTTTTTATAGCAGTGGACCAAAAACAACAAAGGAGGCCCTTCAGTGTGAAATTCATGTGGCACTCTAAAACATTTCGAGGTATAACTTTTCTCTAATTCACTTCTCACCCACTTGGCTAGTGATCCTGCCACGGAGGATCAGTCCCAAACCAAAGGCCACTCCTTCCACCCTCCGTGCACTGGGTCACGGTACTGCCCTCTTTCTTTAAGCAGAAATTCGAGAAGAAACACCTTTAGTTCAACTGAGTAAACAGAGCACCTGATACTTGATTTCAGTAAACATAGAGAAAATGTGTCCTCTGTAATTACCCGTGACTCTAACTCAGAGTACCACAAGCTACTAAATAACCGAGGTAATGATATAGCTTGCACTATCCAGGTGCTCAGATGAAGCTGTAAGGGGCAGGTTGTATTTTTCTTTATGCTACTTGTCACTGTTTTGTCTGTGTCTCCCACAGAATGGGAGCACTGTGAGGACAGAACTTTGTTCTCTTCTCTGCGTTGTCTCCAGCACCTTGAGCAGTGCCTGGCCCGTAGCAGGCAATCAATAAATATTTACTGAGTCAGTAAATGAATATTGCTTCGCTGCTTAAAACCCTTCGACGTATTCCCATTTCAGGCAAGACAAAGTTCAAGCCTGCATCGTGGCTTTCAACACCTTCCTCCTCCCACCGAGACCTTCGCCCACCTGTCAGGCTTCCTCTTGGCCTCTTTCCACCTTGACTTCCATGCTCTATCCATTTGAATGTCTTTCCTTTTCAACCTATAACACACTTGCTCAAGAATGTAAGCCATTGTGATAGAGGTTATTTCTATCTGAAAAACTATTCTTTTTATTATTCGCCTTACCAACATGCATTCTTCCTTCAGACCTTGTATTACAGATTTTATATTAGTGCCTGTTTCCCTGTGGTTCCACTGTCTCTTGGCCATGCTTATGACCTGTTGAATTGGACCATATATTCCCATCAGCGAGTCCTCTAGGAGAGCAAAGAGGTTTCTAATGGATGGTGAACTTGACTCAGAGTCCCATGAGTCATGTTGCTTAAGTCACTGGGCTTAGGGCATAGGAGAAAAAAATGGTGCACTCACCACTTACCAAAGAACCTAGGTACATGTGCATCCTTCCTAATCCACTCCTACCCTGTTACCACATGGATGCTCAAAGACTTTTTACTGATAGATACTTGCAATTTTAAAAACATAGATCCCACTGAGTGGACAATTGGGGGAGATAGCAGTAGGGAGTGGGACTGAACAGGAAGAAAGGGAAGGGCCCCTGAGAGTTGTCCCTAGTCTATGCAGCCTTCAGCACAGTGCTGAGTGTTCCATTACCCTCTTTGGTGCAGGCCTGACCAGCCCCCTAAACAAATAAAGCTCCTCGTGATACATTTCATGTTTCAAGATATACCAGTTCTTCTCACCGTTTGAAATGATCTTTTTTTATTCCTGCTTAGTTTAATATTGACATGTATAGTGTGTTGCTTATTTTCACAACATGGCTACAGCACAAAAACAAACAAACAAGCAAACAAAAAGATTATTCTTAATCCAGCTCTGGGGCAGAGAAAAATTTCTGTAAATATTTCAGCAATGTCAATAAAGATGCAGGGTTTTTTTGGAATGTCTTGGTCTTTATTCTGGCCAGTTCTGAATTATGTAACATGTGTGTAAACTTTATAGTGATATGATTTAATTGTATCAAGTATATTGTTTCCAGGGCAGAGTCAGATTTTGCCTTAAATTGCAGCCGTGAGCTCTGTTTCGTAAAAATGCTTCCTCCCACTTCCAGCCCATCCTAGACCCATGCGATCTGGAGAGTTCATTGATTTTATTTGTGCTTTTGTATCTGATTTCTTTTCCTGCAGGAGTTAAGCCCGGAATCAACACATCCAGATTTCCGAATTTGGCTGACAAGTTACCCGTCTCCAAACTTCCCTGTGTCTGTACTGCAGAATGGAGTGAAAATGACCAATGAAGCACCGAAAGGTTTACGGGCTAATATCATCCGATCGTACCTCATGGATCCAATCTCTGACCCCGAGTTCTTTGGCAGCTGCAAAAAGCCTGTTAGTAATGGCCGAGTCTTGTTACCTCAGCCCTGTAAAGCAATTCAAGTGGCCCCTGGTGGGCTCGGGTGTGTGTGCTGAGTAAAACTACAAATTAAATAGGCCTCCTGCACTGCAGAGCAGTTGGTTTTGATTACTGATTATTGACTGTGCTGGAGTCAATTTTATTAATATTTTATTTTAATTTTACTACCAGCCTCATTCCTGCTCAGCTGAGATCTTGGGGGCTGTCATTAATAATGTAGCTTTCTATTTAGAAAGTCAGCTGTAAGCCATTCCCAGTACAAATCTGCAAGGTTGGAGAATCTTGTTTCAGGATATTAACTGAGCCCTGTGCTATTTGGAGCCATATCTTTAAATTAAAATATAAAAATATTTCCTCCATATAACCATAATGAGAGCCAAAATGATTTTACCCCTTGATTGATGGGACTCATAAGGGTCTTTTTTAGCATCACCAGGCAAGCAGGGAAACCACCCACTGCTTTCGTGATTAGAATTCTGTGTGTGAGTGTCTGTGACCTAAAATTGTTTCACAGTGTTTTGCCATAATTAAAAATGGAAGAGTTTCTTCTTAAGAGAGGTTATGAACCTTGGTAAGTTTTTGCCATTTAAAAGCTCACATGCTTGAAGCCGGAATGTGTTTTAAGTGCGCATCAAAGGAAAACATTTAAAAAAAAAAAGTACTTTCATTAAACAAAAGTCTTAGGTACTAAAAAAAAAAGCACCTATCTTTAAAACTAAGTCAAACCTTATTCTAAGCTTTTGAGGCCAGCTGTATGACTAATTTTTGCATTGATTAGGCCCAGAAAGAGCAGGTTACTCCCAGGTAGGTGGTGAGGGCATTTCTGCGTGTTATAGCTGGACAGAAGCCCTTTTGAAAAATTTTACTCCCTTTTTTCTAGATCCAAAGGTGTCGGCAATGGCAGTGCCACATATGGCAAGGCCGGGCTTTTGTGAACCGCAGTCCAAACCAGAACTCAAATCTCCCCAAATGCCAAAGCAGCACATCACAAGTGTTCGGGTTTAATTTTTTATTGGGGAATATTTTTAAACTTACAGAAAAGTTAAACGTTGCCCAGAGACCATCCCCATGCCCCGTGCCCATACTCACCTCCTGTTACTACATACCACGTGCAGGTGAGTTAGATGTGTCCTGGCCCTTTATTCCTGAATAAACACTTGCATGTACATTTGCCAAGAAGAGAGGTGTTATCCCAGTACAGTTATTAGTTTGGTAAATTCAACGAGGACACACTGTGTACCTAATCTACCGTTTGTGTCCCAGGCTTGTCGGCCGACTCACGCAGGCCTCGGCCCTGCTCACTGCTGCAGGACCGGTCTAGGGTCAGTGCCCGTGTGCTTCCTCTCTCTCTGCCTGCTTTAATCTGAAAGGTTTCCTCAGCCTTTCTTTGTCTTTGATGAGATGGACATTTCTGGAGAATTCATCTCCCCACCCTTTTATGAAAATAAATGCATATTTGGGGCTTGCGTAATACTTCGTAATGTTTAGACTCATGTTGTGTGTTCTTAGCCAGAAACAACACTGTGTCCTCAGGGTCTCACATTGCGGTATTCACCACATGCCTATTTGTGCCTCATCGATGAGGCTAATTGGAATTGTCTGGACACCATGTTGTCCTGTTTCTTCACTGTGTAATACCTGAGTGGCCCTTGAAACTAAGCGTCAGTTTGTAGGGAGCCATTCTGGGGCCATGCAGCTATCCCGTTTCTCAGCAAAACACACCCCTGAGCCAGGAGCCGTTGCTGATTGTCCCCCGGTCTGATTATTTCCTGGAGTGGTTCTGGCTCTGGCACTCACGCCACGTGTGACACTAGGGACTCCACCGTCAGCCGCAGGCCTCCCCTCTCCCCCATTTATTTACCTAGTATTGATGTGGGCTCATGGCTTCCTTGGGGTTGTTGTCCCTCAATGGTTTACAGTTCATTACTATTTTTAAGCCTTTTGCTTAGATTGTTCTAGATTTGGTCAGTGAGCGCTCTTCCAAATTGTCTCCTCCGTACTTGTTATGGGTCCCATCATTTTACGAAGTCTGTTATTATTATTACCCTCTTACTTTCTGGCAGAAAATGCTCCTGGCTCATCAGTACCACTGGCCTGAAACCAGCCCTTTCTCTGAAGAGTCCTGGTTCCTTTTTAGAGAAAACTGGTATTAGAGACCAAAATCTGGATGCTGGAAGAGAGCTCATTACTAACTGCGTTGTTTTTGGTTCTTGGCTCTTTCAGTGGAGAGAACTTGCAAATGTATACATGTACTATACCCATGTACATATGCACAAATATATACACACATCTACATGCATACAAATGATGAGTACATGCACACATGCACACTCACATGCATGTTTTAGAAGTAATGTGTTCTTAGCACTACCTGCGATTTCAGTCCGTGTCCTCAGGGTTTTCTCTTGCTTTTCCTCATTCTAGGTTTGTGCCTCCCTTCTTCTGCAGTGGGAAACCTGGCTCCCACAGCATCAATGCATTTACTGATCTGCTCAGGAAAATAGCTAAAACAGTGCCAGAACTGGCACAGTGGGCTTAACTTTGCTTTTGCCTACCTCTCTGGTCAAGTTTGTTACTTTACTCTTGTCTTCCACTCTCCCTTTCGACTTTATTCCACAAGGAAAACTTTCCTCTGTCCTTGGATAACACTTTGGACAGCCTGATGGCTTCTCTGGTTATTGTCAGGTAATAAAATGGCCTATAGTCACTTTAACTTGCAAAACCACCCTTGATTCAGATGACAGGAAGTATAATGTATTAATCAGTACCTGAACATTTATTTAAAATGTAGGCATCAACCCTCCAGTACCTCACCTCGAGCCTGTAGTCAGCGAGCTTCGTGCTGCTGGGGGGAGAAGATGGAGTGGGCATCTTTCTCTTTGTGACCCTTCCTGCAGGTGACGGCTGCCCATTTCAAAGTATGTGCAGGGGTGAGGCTGGAGGGACACAAGCGCCTGCTCTGGGCGGCTATTGCTGGGAAGTCTCTGGACTTGGCACTTGTACGTAGGGTTTAAAGCTGACCTCTTCCCCTGTGAGTTCTTCCATGGGTGCTCCTTTGGGGGCCTGCGGGACCCTTCTGACTGCCACCCCATCACCCTTGGCAGCACCTCTCTTCAACCAGCTGCTCCTCGTTCCTCTCAGCTTTTGGTTCTCCAGCATTTCCTTAATACAGGCTCCAGTTCCTGGGGTTTTCTCATCCCAGAACACAAGTCCTTGTGACCAGGAAACCTTTAAAGCGACCTCTGGCCGGCATTCCTAGGCTGGCTCCGCATCTGCTCCTTGTGACTCACACAGAAGTGGCCCGCGTTGGAGGTGGGGGCTGACTTCCCTCTCCCAGTCTGCTACCCTGTGTCCATAGACTGCCCTCATCTTTCAGGCCTGAGGCTTGAGCTTTCCCACCCCACCCCAGCTGCAGGGAACAGGCAGGAGCTCTCTGAGAGGCATAGCAATTCCTCTCGCCAGTTTGGACTAAGAAGAGAGACTCCCACTTCCTTCTCCCTTGGGGGTGGAGGCAAGCTTCTCCCAGCCCAGCTGCTGCTCTCTCCAGGGAAATCTCTTTCCAAATCCTCCCTCGAGCTCTGTTTGGGCCATTTTGCACTCGCCTCTTGGAAGGTGCAAATGATCAGTATAGTGCATCATACCTTCTGGTTTCTGAATTAACTGAGTGTAGGCCTTTTTATTATGTGAGAGCAACCGGAAAAGTCATGGGCCTGCCCAAAGTTTCAGTCCAAAGTCCTTTTCCGTAGAGCTGCGTAATTGGTTTGCACTATCTCCTTTGAAACTCCTCTGTGAAGGTCTGGGACCGCATATTGGAATTGGTTCTTCTTGCCTTGTGATGCCTCCGTTGGAACCTCCCAAACCCTGGAAGCTAACATGAAATTAGGCTTGCTCTAGAACCCCAGTGTACATAGCTTTGTGTGCCAGCCCCACATGCGTACAGTGGACGTATTTTTGCCTAAAAAGCCTGTAGAAACATACTTGATTCTGTTTTAATTGTACTTTGGGATGGATATATTTATAAGTAAAAGAAAAAAGGAATTGTTTTCATCTTAAGATATGGCTAGTATAAAGCAATATTGGGGAAAATGAATGATGTGGCACCATTTTTTCTTATTACAGGAGGAATTCAAGAAGTTACTTTATGGCCTCTGTTTCTTCCATGCTTTGGTACAAGAGAGACGGAAATTTGGGCCCCTGGGGTGGAATATTCCTTATGAGTTCAACGAGACTGACCTGAGAATCAGCGTACAGCAACTCCACATGTTCCTGAACCAGTATGAGGTATCAGAGAAATCACAGCAAGGGCATTACCTGTTTTGCTTTTTATCACGTTGTAAGTGTTTGTACAGTAAGCAGGGACTTCTGATTAATTCCTACTCTTATAAAATGAACAGCAAGATAGTTCCCAGCAGCTTATTAAGTAGTACTTTATTATAACAGGATATTATTATAAGTGCTGTAGGAGGTCGTTAGGATGTCAGTGTGTCTATTAGGAACCTATATTTTATTATTTACTTTAGCACATACACACCTATGGGGATCTGAAAAGTGATCGTAATGTTCTTATTCTGAAAAAGATTTGAGAATATCGTAAATTAACCAGGATCCAAAATGAAAAAAAAAAAAAAAAGCAGACTGATTTTCTTCTGTTCTGGAGCGTGACTTTATTTTTAGAGAAATGTCATCGTTCCCCAGAAGAGCATCCTTGGGACTGAAAGGATAAAGAGAAGGTTTTCAGGTAGATAATATGAAGAAGCGACAATAAAAAGGCTTTTAGAAAGTGCAAATGATGTCTGCAAATAGCAAATAATTATGTAGTACATCTGAAACTAATATAATGTTATATATTAAATGTACCTCAATTCTTTAAAAAAATGCAAACAGATGAAAAGGAAGTGATTTGGAGCATTCTTGTATGCCATGCAACTGATTTGGGAGTTTATTCTGTTGGTATTGGTGTGCTTTTAGGAGAATATTTGCATTTTAGAAAGATCTCTCTAGCCACCAAGTGGAGAATAGATTGGAGGACTTAGGTGACAGGACAGCTTTAGGTGATGGGAATTGAGTTAGTACCCGCCCCCCAAAGAATACATGTGGCAGTTCTGATCCATGGTGCCTCAGAATAGAACCTTGTTTGGGAATGGGGTTGATGCAGATGTAATTGGTTAAGTTGGATTAACTCGCACTAGACTAGAGCGAGTCCTCACAGCACAGAACTGGTCCCACTAGAAGAGGGCAGTTTGGACACACAGAGTGAAGACAGCCTTGAAAGATGAGCAGAGACTGACGTTAAGCTGCCACAAGCCAGGGAACGCCTGGGGCCACCAGAAGCTGGAAGAGGCAAGGAAGGAGCCTCCTGGAAGTGGTGGAGGCAGTGTGGCCCTGCCAACACCTTGATTTCCAATTGCCAGCCTGGAGAACTGTTAGTCAATAAATGTCTGTTGTTTTAAGCCACCTATGAGCAGCCCTAGGAAACTAATACTGAAGAACATCATGATAACCCAGGCAAGAGATGATAACAGTTGAAACCAAAGCAAAATGAGGAATGATTATCCCATGGAGTTGTTTCCCTTCCCGGTTTTCCATTCGCTGACAGCATCAGAGTAATATAACTACTACCCACCCAAACTCTATACTTCTGCTCAGAAGGAAACCTCATTTTGTCAAATCATGAGCCACTCGACTACGTGGTGACTTTGTTTCCTTTTGTTTCCCCAGTACCTAAAACAGGACATATAGTAAATGGCTCAGTTAGTGTCTGTTTGCTAAATACACCATGCTGAGTGAAAAGATCCTTAAGCTCTCCAAGACAAGAACGTCAACACAAATATCCATAGAAATTAGGCATAGTACTCTCAGCATTTTAAATGAATAAGATGGAAGAAATATTCAATGAATGATGATAGGATAATTGGTAGAATAACTGGTTGTTTGCTTTTAGGAAAAATTAAGTTAGATTATTCATACTTCAATCCAACAATTCTTGTTGGATTCAAAAATTAAATAGGAAAAAATTAAACTGTAAAAGAAAAAAACTCTAGCAGATATATATAACCTACTTGGCAGGTGCTGTTTGTGTGTGTGTGTGTATGTGTGTGTGTCAGTACTGGTGGTGGGTGTGTAAGCATTTATGTTTAGGATAAAAGAAATTGCAATGTGAAAAGTTGAGCATTTTCATGCATAAACATTTAAAAATTCTGTATACAAGAGACTGTAATAAAAAAGAAAACTAACATGAAAAATATTTCCATGCATTGATAAAGAAAAGTCAATTTGTAAAACAGCTTATACAAATAAAATAAAACCATTAAAACTTTAATTGAAAAATGAATAGTTCACAGAAGAACAAATGTTATTAAACATATGAAAAAACTATGAGCCTCCCCAGTTTTCTAGCAATGCAAATTAACACAACATTAATTATCTTTGGGTTATCAAACTGATTTTTACAATTGCTACAGCCTGTCAAAAAAGCAGTTTGGTGTTGTTAATCAATTGCTTTTTATAAGCTCCTTTCCTTTGATGTAGTAAGTTCCTTTTCAGAAATCTAGTCTACCGGATCATTAGAAATGTATATTTAATGAAAAATAATTTAAAACCGTAGAAAATTAAGAGCAACTGAAATGTTCAGTATTAGAAGCTAGTTCTTAAAAATAGTATTTTCAGAGTATTTCATAAAATGGTAAAAGATTTTCATGAGTTTTGGTGAAAAGTTATGTGCAAAATTGCATATACAGGGGGATTCCAATGGTCAAAATATATGTGGATATAAAAAGGCGATGCAGAAAATCAGCACTGATTATCTCTGAGTTACACAGGGTTTGTTCTGAACGTCACTCAGCGGTGAAAGGTTTTCAAGGATGAGCTTGCGGTCTATTTCATCTTATGTCTGGCACATAGAGGGGGGTCCATTCACGTTGATTGGGTAGTGAGTTCGCAGCCTAATAGAGGAGATCTCTTCTCTGCATTGACAGAATGGGGATGACAAGCCCCAAAAGGAGAGAAAGACTTTGGGGAAAATGGGAACAATTAGCAGGGAAGTATATAAAGGGAAATTGTGTGAAGGCCAAGTTTTGGCAAGATGTTTTAACTTAATCATACGAACAGACAAGAAACACAATTTTGTATCTTGCATCACTGATAAGTCTTAACTAGTTGAGCGACTTGAGCTCTCGACTTTAGGAGCTGCCGTATGACGCCCTGCGGTACATGACCGGCGAGTGCAACTACGGAGGCAGGGTGACGGACGACTGGGACCGGCGCACGCTGCGCAGCATCCTAAACAAATTCTTCAACCCAGAATTAGTTGAAAATCCAGGCTATACGTTTGACTCCAGTGGCATCTATTTTGCGCCCCCTTCCGGTGATGTAAGTACACCTTTCTAGAAAACGCAAAGCAGTAAAATAGGAGATTCCTCTGATATTGAAAATGGTGGTTTTTCCAGAGGCCTTGTTTTTTCTTCAACATTGTGTGTGCTTCCTTCAGGCTTGTAGGGACAAAGCAAACCCCGTGCATGGAGGGAGTCGGTGGTTTCCTACTGGCTGTGGTGTGAGGAGTAGCAGAAAAGTTTCTAACCTAAGAATAGCTGTCTTATGAATTCAGTCCTTTGGGTAAAAGGCCATTGTCCCCAATTAAAATGGAAATACACATGAGAGGGGTAAAAATACTAGTAAGAGCAATGGTTAATATGTATATCACGCTTCATCATTTACAAAGCAGTACAATTATCTCACTAGAGCAGGGGTGTCCAATCCGCGGCCCACGGACGGCATGCAGCCCGGGATGGCTATGAATATGGCCCAACACAAAATTGTAAATTTACTTAAAGCATTACTTAGTTTTATTACTAAGTGTTATCCTAGGTTTTGTTACTTAAATGTGTACATTTACTGTATTAGTGATCACAAACATGGAACCTGCTCAACAAATTCTAAAAGATTATTGAAAGGGATGCTTCGTAATTAGGGTTATTGTGTGAGGGCTTTTTTGCTTGTCTGTGGTGGCGGGTATCATGAAAATTATGCACGGACCTTTTTTTTGCTCATCAGTTTTCATTAGTGTTTGTGTGTTTAGTGGGTGGCCCAAGACAACTCTTCTTCCTCCAGCGTGGCCCAGAGATGCCAAAGGTTGGGCACCCCTGCTCTAGAGCATGAAATTAACATTGGTATTATTATTCTATCCCTATTACAAATGAGAAGACAAATTCACTAATATTGATGACCTCGCCCAACGCTGCACAGGTAGAAAGTGCCAGAGTCACAGAACCACCTACCACACAAGGCCAAGGTCCCCATCTGCTGTTTTTCCCCAGTCCTGTCTAGTGGAGGATGTGGTGCTGCCTTCAGATTACTGCACAACAGACTTCCAGGACAGCTAAATTTGTTCTCACTTTTCCCCCAGAAGTCAAAAAGGGCACATATTGAAAGTTAAACATATGGCCACATCCAACACAGGCATATACCATATCCTCCCAATCCTGACCCAATCATCCACCAGGATTAATGCTAGCTGAGGACAGATATCGATGGGGTGATGAGAAAAACCGGTCACAGAGCCTAAGTCACTGACTGGGTGCAGCAAGTCAACATGGGAGTCATGGGTACCAAGATCTCCAGCGATGAGTTGTCAAATGACCCAAAACATGACCCATATTGAAAAACCATCAAGGACCAACCCAGTCATCATATATGCCCATGAGTGTTTGCATATGATTATATGAGCATCAAGAAAGGTAAGAAATTGTGATAAAGTCCTCGTAAATAAAATATGAAGTGAGAGTGCGCCTGCATAAAATGAAATACAGCATTAATAATGGTTACCTACTAGGATAATAATTTTCAGATAATATTTGCTTTTCATAATTATTTAGATTTATCACAATAAGAGTAAACAAAAAAAACCAGAGTAGAGCCAAAAAATATTTTTATTGCAATAAATTAAGAATAGTCATCAACACTGCCCTGGCTGCCGTGGCTCAGTGGATTGAGCACCAGTTTATGGACCAAAAGGTTGTTGGTTCAGTCCCCAGTCAGGGCACACATGGATGTTTCCCTCTCTTCCTCCCTTGCTTTCTCTCTAAAGGTCAATAAATAAAATCTTAAAAAAAAAAAAAAAAAAGAATAGTCATCAACAAAAGACAGCACAGAAAGATTTCTCTGGAAGAAATTTCTAAATGAAGTAGCCAGGACATTCCTCTCTCTGTTTTAGAATTCATTCCAATTGAATGGTACATTTTCTTTTTCTCGATAAATATGTTCATATCTTTTCATTTTTAAACCTTGGCCCAAGACGAAAGAAAATGAAAGCATTCAGTGTCTGTTCTTACAGGCTTAGCCACTCAATAACTTGAGTATTGAAAAATCATCTCTTTTCAGTGAGAAAGTTCTACAGGATAATTGATTCCTAACCTCCTGACTCCCTGTTATTCATCTTTGCAGCACAAAAGCTACATCGAATACACAAAGACTCTGCCGCTGATCCCAGCACCAGAAATCTTTGGAATGAATGCCAATGCAGATATCACCAAAGATCAGTCGGAAACTCAACTGCTATTTGATAACATTCTTCTCACACAGGTGTGTGATCTGAGGCCAGAGAGGATGCTCCCCAGCAACACATGGGAACATAGTAGAGGCCCATGTGTATACACTTCTATCTGTTAAGGTGGATAACCATTTTGAGGAAAATAAAAAATATATATATGTACATACTTTAAATATGGATTTAAGCAAAGTACATGAACGTATGGGGTGTTTTTCATCAACCCGTTGTTTTGGAAAGAATCTTTGAGTATCATTCTGCTGCTAGGAGGTCTTGGGGTGACATTCTTTGAGTACCCCTTAGTATTCTCTGATAGCATTGTGCTGCTAGGATTCCACATTGCCTTTCTTGCATAAACCATGCCCCAAAACCTGACATATTATGGCCTTTTTAAATTCCTCCAAAGTGGAAGAAGAATTGTAAAGGTAATTTAGAAGCAGTTTGATGCTGGAATTCATTTAGAATTTTGCCTGTTTTATTTTCTAGTCTCTTACTAATTCACCAGCAACTTTTAAAATGACTTATCTTATCAAATATTCCAGAATGGTTAATCTAATTTACACAGAAACACTATCTTTCACATCAGTATTTTATCAGGTTATATAGCAGTTAAAGAATACAGTTGTGCCCTGGCTGGCGTAGCTCAGTGGATTGAGCGCAGGCTGCGAACCAAATGGTTGCCAATTCGATTCCCGGTCAGGACACATGCCTGGGTTGCCGGCCAGGTCCCCAGTGGAGGGTATGCCAGAGGCAACCACACATTGATATTTCTCTCTCACTCTTTCTCCCTTCCTTCCCCTCTCTCTAAAAAAATAAATAAATAAAATCTTAAAAAATATAACCCTATTAAGAGAAAAGAATACAGTTGCAATTGTAAGTACAAAATGCGGGAATAAAAGCTTAGAAAAATACAGTAACTCTTAGTACATATGCAGCTCTGCTGGGGAGAGCATAAAGGTGAGGGCATGTCAGAGAGTTAACTTCCAAGGTGTCAGAACTCAGTGTGCCCAGGAGTCCCTGCATTTGAATGACAAATATTTGATCTTATCTGTTAAGATCTTCTCTTGTATTGTTCTCCCTTTAAACGTGCTCAGTTGTTTGCTTTTTTTTCATTTTTGAAAGCAAATTAGTCCAAATGGCAAGAGTTCTCTTAGTAATTGAATGAAATTTGAATAAGTCAAGCTAATTATTTCACAAACTGAAGTGCATCTGATCTTTTCATTTCTGTGGAACCTTGGCATAGTAATGATAACAGTTAATAGCATCTAGTGCTTACCGTATGCTAGCACTTTCTCAGTGCCTGTGTGTGCTTACGCAATCCTGGAGGTAGGAGCTAATTATTCTCATTTTACGGGTGTAAAACTGAGACACAGAAAGATTAAGTAGCTTCCCCAATGTCAGCTAGTACAATATCAAGCCAGGACTGAAAGCCAAGTAGTTTGACTCAAACTAGTTTGGCTCTAGAATCTGCGTTCTGAACCACTCTGCTATACTCTCTAGATTCTAAAAATGGGGTAAGACTTAGATGACATAACCAGAGATGCTGGGAAAAAAAAAAAAAGGAAAAGCTAAAAGAACCAAATTAGGAGGATAAAATTGAGGAACTCCTAGTTCTGATCTACTGTAAGATGACATTTTCTAATAAGGCAAAAAGGACAAAGACCAGTTTTATGTTCGTTTCACATAGTAGTAGCACTAAAGTCAGTCACTGCCTGAGCATAGATCTTAGGAACGTTGGACGCAGGCAGTGCACCGTAGTCTGGCAACAGGACATTGATGGTGTCTCTCGGCTTCATTTCAACTCGCTGGGAAGGGCCACATCACAGAACACATAAAACAGTGGGTTCGTTCCAACAGAAAATGACTCAGAACCAAGCGAATAAGTTTAAATACACATGGCGTATCTTCTCAGTACATAATTAAACAAGCTCTTTCAATATCTTCAAACTCCGATTGGCAAGTACAGTTATCGGAATGGGTAGGCAGGAGCAGCTCAGTGATTTCGCATTGGCTTTATTGCATTTCAGAGGTAAAGACCAGAACTGCAGAGTCTGGAGAGCAGGTTAACAGTGACGACACTTTCACATTGTGTATTTCACAAACATATCTTTTAAAATGAGAGGGAAAATGTTGGCATTGAGAATGTTGCTTTTCCAGAGCTCTTTTCTTCATGCTTAACTGCCAGACTCTCTTTTGAACAGGAATTGTCTCAGTGTAAAATAACGTAACCAGAAATGAAAAGGTTAAATTCTGTGATGTTTCCTTTTGGTTTAATAGAAGGAAAATAACCCTCAGAAGATTTCAAACATTTGTGAAAATTCTAAGGTGATAAGAAAAAATTAAGTGAAACACTCACAAATAAATAACACCCTCGTGTTCTTCATTCTCCATATCAGTTGGGTGTTGCTTTCAAAACACATCGACCCAATTATGGGATTCTGGCGTGCAGAAAATAGGTAAAGGGAAATGTTTGCGTTACTAATATATTTTTCTTACATTTTGAAGGGCTATAAGCCTGGTGTTTGTTTTGGGGTTTTCTTAGGTTTTTTGTTCCTGTTGTGTGTGTGTTGTTTGTTTGTTTTTGGTGGAGGTACAGCTCTTGTTGGAAAATAGGAATGTTTTAATGAGTTTATAGCACCTTGTATGCACAGCAAAATACAAACATAAACCAGCATATGATTATTTAAATGCAATAGAAATAGATATTTCACTCATTTGGGCCAAATATTTATTCTCTTATTTCTTCTCTAATTTGTTTTATATATTTAATTGTAAACCTGGCACTCGAGATTATAATAAAGGATTAACATATCCTAATATTGGCATATTCCTTTTTTACTAACATTTAATTAATACTTACCAACACTTATTTTTTTTTTAATTGTGCAACTTCATGGGATTTTATAGTGGCATGTGCTAGGTAGCATTAAAAATCTCACTAGGAAGTTAAGTAAAAGTCAGTATTTATAGAATAGATCTGGTGTAAAAACCAGGAAATATTAAATCTGAAATAATACTAAACATCATTTCTTAGGACTGGAAATATATGACATATCCCTTTATATTTTAATAGTGCTTGTTCCTTTCAATACACACACATACACACACATTCATTTATTTTGAGGATTTAAAGGGTTTTCCCAGAAAATACAGATTCATTTACACAGTGCCACTACAAACATAAAAAACAAAAATTGAAATGAAATTCCTCTTCCTTGTTTCCCATGTGAATCGCTGAAGTCTGTCTTTTCTCCATAACTCTTGAATTGCTTAGAAGAGATGAGCTTATTTTCTTTGCCCTCCTGGTTCAAGGAGAAAACTATATCTCTGCTTTTGGCAACCAGTAGGCACCAGAGTTATTAGCAAATATATTGTGCGGCAAGTTTTCCTAAAGCAGGGTCAGATCCTCCTCCTGGGTTCCAATGCCCATCATCACTTGGCCAAACTCCCCCACCCCCCACACCGTAAATGCTTTTCCTCCCTCTGTGCACAGCATCCACTCCTCCCCCACCCACCCAGGTGGCTCAGTATGTAGCTCATTTGCTTCCTCCGGCTCCACTTTTGCCTCTACACACTGTACGTGTTTTTCCTCCTCCTCGCTTGCAGCTGTTTTCTCCTGAAACTCCACGCCCACTCCTGCTGCCATCACTTCAGTAAATCTTGTGTGAAGAAGAATCAGAGATAAAATAAAATTTTTTATCTCTGAGTTTTCCTATCCAGCTATTCTTACAACTTGAGGAGGACTTCTGATGTATAATTTGGATTCTTTCAGTCTCGCTCAGCAGATCCTGGTGCAAAGTCATCTGATGAAGTACTAAATGAGGTCGCTGGTGACATTTTGGGGAAACTCCCAAGCAACTTTGATATTGAGGCTGCAATGAGGAGATACCCCACAACTTACACGCAGAGCATGAACACGGTGCTTGTCCAGGAGATGGGGCGCTTCAATAAGTTGCTGCAGACCATGAGAGAGTCGTGCTTGAACATTCAGAAGGCAATCAAGGTAAGGGAAGAGACACCAGAGAGAAATCATGGGAATGTATGCACTCAGCGTATGTTTATTTATTGGCCACAGAGTCTGTGCGAGCCGTGTTCTTCGTTCTGGGGACAGAAAAAAATCCCTGCCCTCGAAGAGTATATAGATTTCTGGAGGTGGCTGTTAGTAAACAGGGAACTAGGTGTAGAATATGTTAGACAGCAGTAGCTTGCTGGACAGGAGACACACTAAGAAGATACAAAGTGTTCGGGAGTAAGAAGGACAAAGCCTCTGCCCTCACAGAGCTTACACTTTAGTAAGGGAGAGGAAAAAAGGAAAACAGGGCATGGGGCAGAGAATGGTGGGTGGGAAATTCAGGCATTTTGAGTCAGGCTCCTCCGAGGAACTGACCGACCAGGAGATAGATGCCTGATGTGAGGAACAAGCCATGGGATGTTTGGGCAGAGGGTATAGCAAGCACAGAGGCCGTGAGAGGAAAAACTTGGCCTTGCTCAGGAACACAGTAGGGGGCCAGTGTTTCCAGAGTGGGGTGAGCCCAAGGGAAACGACAGAACAGCGAGGAAGCAGTGGCTTCCTGCAGCCTGGTTGGCCGTTGTTAGAATTTTGAATGTGATTCTGAAGTGTAAAGGTGAAGGGACGCGTTCAGAAGGCTTTAAGCAATCAAGTGAAATGAGGTATTTTACATGTTTAAACATTCACTCGAACCACTGCAGAAAGGATTGTAGGGGACCAAGAGTTCAGCCGGAGACCAATTATGCAGTTGAGGTAGAGCGACTGAGTTGGTTCCTTGAAGCCGCACTGGAGGTGGAGGAAAGTGGTAGGATGTGAGTTACTGATGAAAAGAGGGGTCCGCTAGGCTGGCGGTAGTGGAACCTGACAGGGCTGTTTGTCGAAGAAGCATTCAGCACCATGTGTTTCTCCTTGACTTGGTTCTTTCTCTTTCCTTCCTGCTTCCATCCAGCATTCTGGGAGCCAAAAGGAAAAGAGGCCTCAGGGATCTCAGCATCCAACAAACATGACTCACTTACCTTCAGATTTCAGAATGGCCACTGCGGCCACAGCTGAGCCTGGCATCCCCCACTCCAGGGATTTGTTCCTTTCTTCCCCCCCCCCAACCCCTCCCCCCCCCCCCCGTTTTCATTCAAGCAAGATCACGAAGTACAGTTTTGTGTGGAAGGATCTAGAAGTCTGTTTTTTAAAACCGGGTTTCAACAATCATTTCCATTCAGTGCCAGCTCCTCTCTTCACTTCCACCAAAGGCCCTCAGTTCCAACTATGGGGGCGGGGGTGGTATTCTGCGATATTTATCTAGTTGATTCTTAGCTTTGCCCTCCGCCAGCTCAGGGTCAGTTTTCTCCTGACCGCTGAGTCAGTTATCAGTGGCCCATATGCTTTCTAGCTCCCCAAATTGTGTTGTCATTGTGTCTTTCCTTATATTTTTCTGTACTTGTCAGCTTAAGCCTTTAAAGAATAAATTCCTTTACTACTGTTCTAGTGGGTTTAGGAAGGAGGCAAACAAAATGTGAGTTTTCCATGAAAATTTCCTCTAAAATCTTTTCCATGTGATAGTTGGAAGCATATTATCAACAATGGAGAAGATGGAAATGATTATGGTGACTGGCCCAACTGCAAGATCAAATAGACAGGAATTTTCACAGGCCTGAGTTTGAACATCTGTCCTCATTGAGTCAAAATGGGATAAGATTGATCGGCCTTCACAGCTAGAATCTAGGCTATGTTAACTGTTCAAAGCGTTCCATATCATTTTCCTAATTTTATATTCATCACTATTCTTGTAAGAAGGCAGGACAGGGATGTATTAGTTATCCATTTAATAGACAAGTAAACTAAGTCACAGGCTGTGATTTAAAAGCTAGTGAATAGCCATGTATTTTAAGATTTTCCGGGCTCCTGGTTCAAGATAGGCGTAGGTAAACATGGCTTGCCTCCTCCCACAACCACATCAAAATTACAACTAAAATATAGAAAAACTGCCACTCAGAACCATCAGAATCAAGTGGAATGGAAGTCTGACAACTACGGAATTAAAGAAACCACATCCATCCACATTGGTGAAAGGGGTGGAGACACAGAATGGACTGGTCCCACACCCACATGTGGTAGATAAAAATTCAGGAGGGATATCTTGGGCGTGAGGAGCACCAGCCCCGCACCAGGCCGCCAGCCCAGGGTTCCAGTGCCAGGAAGGTAAGTCCCCACAGCTTCTGGCTGCAAAAACCAGTAGGGATTGAGTCAGTGGAAGTAACTTCTGGAGTTCCAAGCAGTTCTGCTTGAAGAACCCACACACGAACTTACTCAGACTCACTCCCTGTAAGCTCCAGCACTGGGGTAGAAGGTTGAAAGGCACCAGTGCATATGGAGAGGAACTGAAGTGTCTGGCATTGAAAGAGAGTTGGGTGACAGCTTTCTCCCAGACAGAAA
Source organism: Desmodus rotundus (assembly GCF_022682495.2). Lineage (NCBI taxonomy): Eukaryota > Metazoa > Chordata > Mammalia > Chiroptera > Phyllostomidae > Desmodus > Desmodus rotundus. The sequence goes on along the minus strand of NC_071388.1, from coordinate 177,340,227 downwards.
GGCAGGGAGAGGCCATTGCCCTTTTCTGAACCCTCCACCCCCAGAGCCACAGAGCTGGCAGATGGGTGCCATCTATGAGACTCCATCAACCTGGCTGACACTGTTTGCACCACCCTGGAGGTCCCCTTAGTACAGGCCCACCCAAGCTACTAACTGTGGCTTTTCCATATGAATGGCTGGTCTTGGCTCATGTTCCACAACTTCCTAACTCCTCTCAAACAAGCAACAGCCACCCTCAGTGGAAAAGAGCAAAAGGAGAAAAATTGAGACAACTGTAGTTGCATAATCAATAAAATATAATCTAAAAAAAAAGATTTTTCAGGGTGGGCAAAATGTGTGAAGGGGTCAAAGATCCCAATTCTTACTTATAAAACACAATTAACCCTTGAACAACATGGGTTTGACTGCACAGGTCCACTTGAGCCCAGTTTTTTAAAGCATGCTGTTCAAGAGTCAGCTGGGTTTTCGACCCACAGTTGGTAATCCGTAGATGTGGAGGACTGACCTAAGTTACATACCGGATAGTCAACCATGTAGGGGTCATCGCCCCACCCCGTGTTGTTCACGGGCCAACTGTGAAGAGGTTATGGGATGTGATGTACAGCATGCCGACTACAGTTAACATGAGCGTATTGCACATTTGAAAGTTGCTAAGAGCGTAGATCTCAAAAACCCTCATCACAAGAAAAAAAGTCTTGGTAACTGTGTCTGATGATAGCTGTTAACTAGACTTCCTGTGGTGATCATTTCACAGTAGGAACAAATATTGAATCATTATGTTGTACATCTGAAGCTAATATAATGTTTTGTGTCAATTATACCTCAGTAAAAATGCTTCCATTAAAATTTTATTAGGTTAACATTTTTAATATTTTTCTGGGGAATAGTTCAAAGACTCCATGATTTACCTGAGAGCAAAAGAAAATATCTGTATTTTCTCTTTTTTTGCTATATGACTCAACCTTAACTAATTACAGTTGTCGACAAAGGATAATTACAAAGAAGATATTTAAGAGGGGCTCCGAAATCTGTATTATCGTGTTAACCAAAGGTTAAATTGCGTTTCAGGGGCTTGTGGTGATGTCCACAGATCTTGAAGAAGTGGTTAGCAGCATTTTAAACGTCAAAATTCCAGGAATGTGGATGGCTAAATCATACCCAAGCCTTAAACCTCTTGGGAGCTATGTGAATGACTTTCTTGCTAGATTAAAATTCTTGCAGGTGAGTTCATCTAAGTGCACATATATCAGTTTCTTCTGATCTCATTTTCTTCATTTGGATACCTAATGTGATGAGTATTACTCTCTAGTTTTTCTGTTCACTTGAAGAACAAATGACCACTACTTGATATTGCATATAATTAACTTACACTGAACTGTCAAGTACCAGAGATCTTCTTTAGGAGCAGTTGTTTGTGTTCAGTGAATCTGGACATTCAAATCAATGACATTTGAAGAGAGAAAACTGGTTATGTTGATTTTTTTTCATTACACATTTAGCGTTGAAATAGCTCTCAAGAGCAGAGCACCTTAGCGAGCCAGCCAAGTCACAGCAAGCAGCCCCAGTTCCCGCGCTCCAGCACTCGCCCAGGTCATTACTTCACTAGATTGCTGGTTCAGCCCAACCCAGTAACAACCTCAATGGCTAATTGTCCTCAAGATGTTGGGTAGACTGAAGTCTACCTCCTAATTATCTGGCCATACTGGTATTTAACTGTGTTCTTATTAACAATTATATTCATTAGAAGTATTAATTAATGCCCTAGATACTGTGTATAAAGCATAAAAAACTGCCTGTGAAAAAATTTCTTCAGGGAAAAATGATTAAATTTCCTTCCCATAACGCAGGCCAGCTGCGGTACTAGAGTTGAAACTAAGGAATTAAGGTTGTTCCTGAAAGATGAGGGCTCTACCTTGAGCTCTAATAGGGAAAAGGTCTTCAAATTTATTTCTTCAGACTGACTTTGGTAATTTAGTATTTGATTAAAGTCAGTATTCAACTAGCCTCTTACAATAAATGATATAAACAGAATATCCAAGCATCTTTATTTATAAAGATCCTAAGTTCTCACTATTCTGTTTTTTTCTGGGAATTCCTTGTATGATATTGTGTTTCTATATGTTGGATTTCATTGTATTTTGGTGGAGTAGGAGAGAAAACTTCCAAAGGAATATTGTGCTTGATACTACTGACTAGAGAGAAAAAAGCTGAAAAACATTAATTACTACCTGCCCAAACTTGATAGGGATCTCTTCTATTCAACTATGGAGCACGATAAATTGTGCAATGATGTATATTAGATACTCACTATTGCATGGAGCTTTCCTGAAGGAATCACTAGGTAATTATAAAACAGACACTTACATCCGCACTCATAAACACTGTGATACCCAGGCTGGTGTGATGGGCATAAAGTTGGAGTCAGAACAAAACACTGAATATGCTACTTATTTTTAAAACCTTCAGTGTGTGGCTTTATATTCCTCAAAACGTTAGCTTAGTTATTCATTTACCTAAGAGATCACAGAGGGACTGTTTGGGGCAAATTTTATTGAGCAGTGTTGCCTCCAAGGTGAAGAGCTCTGTTGTTGGGCCACGTGTGCTTGTCCCGTAGCAATGGTACGAGGTCGGCCCTCCTCCGGTCTTCTGGCTCTCTGGCTTCTTCTTCACTCAAGCCTTCCTGACCGGTGCCCAGCAGAACTACGCCAGGAAACACACCATCCCCATTGATCTGCTCGGGTTTGACTACGAAGTGATGGAAGACAAAGAATATAAGGCTGCTCCGGAAGATGGTAAGTGCAGCGGCAGAGGGAGTTGACTTATATCTAGGCACTGTAAAAACACAGCATTCTTGCTTACTCTGCCCAGGTGTTAAAACATTTAATCCTCATGTAACTCACCCTCAAGTGGTTGAGCAAACGATTTATGGGGGGCGGGAGAAAATATGATAAAGCAAATGAAGATAAAGTAAATCTGAATAAAGAGTATATGTCCCGTGTACTGTTTTATCCTTGCAGAATTTTGTAAGTTTGAAATTATTTCTAAAAAAAGTAGGGAGAAAGTAATCAGCACATTAACAATACCTGGGATAATCAGCTGTAATCTTCTGGTGACTTTGGGGACTCAAGGTGGCACCATATTGGAAGGAAGATTTTCCTGGTCCCTCAAAGAGTATACCTGTGCAGGCCTCTAAAAAGTGTCCTTTCTCCTGTTACAGACATCATTCCAAAACTCAATAAAGCTAATATCTAATAGGAACATTGGTTTTGTGATTGAAAGATTGTGAGGAAAGTTATCTTTATTTTCTTAATGTTTGTCTTTTTAACATTCAGAGCATATATCTTAATGTTTTATTTCAAATTTAGTGGACAGGGCTCCTATTTTAAACAAACGTTATTTTAAAAAATGCTACAGATTCCTAATTTAATAACACGGTGCTCTCTTTTAAAAAATAACAGTAATTTCTGCCCTGACTAGTGTGGCTCAGTTTGTTGGGTGCTGGCCTGCAAAGCGCAAAAGGTTACCAGTTCGATTTCTAGTCAGGAACGTGCTTGGGTTGTGGGTTCGGTCCCCAATCAGGGTGTATAAGAGACACAGCTGACTGATGTCTCTCTCACTTAGTTGTTTCTCTCCCTCTCTTTCTCCCTTCCTTCCATCTCTCTAGAAAAATAAATGTTAAAAATGACACTCATTTCTGAATGACCATTAATGTGTCCTGCTTTAACTGATGTGTCAAAGACAATTCTACTTCCTTATTCACTGCTGAATGAGGAACTCACTGGCTCACTCTGTTAGACACTGAGCATATCAACAGTGAACAGTTTGGACAGAATCTTGGCCCCCCACTAACATATTGCAGTGAGAGACACTAACGAGTACATATGTCAACACAACAGTGTAGGATAATCACATTACTGGGCCACACGATTTTCTTTTACACTGATTGTCCCAAATCTCAAGGGAGTTTCTAACACTATGAAGCAATCTTACTAGCATTTCCTGGAAAGTTGCTTTCTCACTCTCAAAACAACCACTATGCCTTCCTAGTCCTTCCCTCTTCCCTTACATCTTACCTCATCCTTCATTGCAAAAATAAGAAGCCATCAGAAGAGAGCTGTTAGCAACACCAAACCTATTAATCTGTCCACATCTGCAACCTCTGGTAGTCCAGATCCTATGAGGGAGTCCGGATTCCACTTTTCTCCTCTTTCTCAGGGTCTTTGCTCCTTCCATTGTGCCTGCTTTTCCTAAAATCAACAGCTTCCCAATCACTACTGAATAATTCTACAGCATACAATGTGTTCTAGAACCTCTCTTCTTAGAAAGTCAAGAAATAATTACAATTATTTTAACACTCACATCTCCTCAGCTACTGCCCCATGTCTCTGCTCCCCTCCATAGCAAAATTCTCAAAAGAGTTGTCTTTACATGCCGTCTCCAGGTTCTCACTTCCCATTTCCTGTCTGCCTTTCACATCCTCTCCAACCAACTGATGCTGTGCTTTTCAGAGTGACCAGCGACTTCCATTTGACAAATCCCATGAACTCTCTTCTTTCTTCATCTTAACTTCTCAGTAGTTTTTACTAGTTGACAACTTCCTTTTTCTAGAGACATCCTTCTCCCTTTATTTCCAAATATCACCCTCTCTTGATTTTCCTTTTCTCCCTGGACACATTCATGCTTGTTTGTTAGCTTATCCTCCTCAAAATATTGGGGTTCCAAAGGACTCAGTCCTGGGACAGCTTCTCTTTTCTAATTGCATCTTTTTCCCCAAATGACCTCATTTGTTATGTTTCATTATCTCTGGCTGATATCTACCATCTTTACATGTCTAGTCTAGGTTTTTCCTCTAAGATCCAGACCTCTATATCCGACTGCCTGACCAAACATCTCCACTTTGTTGTCTCCTGGATATGTAACATTTACAATCACTGTTAACAAATGGGACCACCATCCAGCCAGAAATCCATGAATCTTCATTCTTCCGCTCCCTCAGACACTCACATAAAAAGCAGTTGCTCGTCCACAGGCCGACTGACACCACCATTTGTATCGAGATTCTTCTACGCTAGAGTTTTATCTTGTCGCCCTACTGGTGTCATTATACACTTACAATATTTCATTTATACCAAAATCACAGAAAGTTTTTAAAAGTGTGAACAGGCCATGTCACCACTAAGCCCCCATTGAAAACTCAGACAACTAAATAAGTTACTAATGACATTTCCCCCTTTGTAGTTAGAGGGAAATCTAGACCCCTAATCCGGACTCTGCAGCCAGGCATGTTCTAGTCACTGTCTACCTGTAGGAGCGCATCATGTGCCACTACACTCAGGCCACACTGACCCTCTGACAGCTCCTGGAACACCTCATGAAACTCAAAAATACCAAGAAGGATAAATAATTCGTTTCAAACTCAGTATTTGGAAAGGGGGAGAGGAATGTTTAAGTTGGGTAAGAGCAAGTTAACGGAAGGGCACAGAGTTTCTCTTATCGCCACGGGTTTCCAGAAACTGCCCGGCCCTTTACATTTAATCTTCACTGTAACCCCACAGCACTGATACTGTTGCTGTCCCCATTACACCGAAGTGGACACTAAGGCTCAGAAAGGATAAATAACTTGACCAAGGCCTCACAGCTAGTAACTGGCAAGGTCGAGAGTCAAACGCCAGGCCATCTGGTTCTCATGCTTAGCTAGTTGCTTTCTCTAGGGCCTAACTGAGCATTTCTGTAGAAGTTTGAAAACATCATCACATTTCTAAGGAAAGTTTTCTTGAAGAAGCTATGGTTGATTTTTATTCAATTCAGATGCAAAATTTTTAATTTTCCTCATCTCATTATCAAGAAGCAGAAGATGGTATTTGGATTAAAAGCTAAGTAGTAATGATGATCACCAGTTATTTATTTTTGAACTCAGGTAAAAGACAGAATTTATAAAATCACTGACTAAAGTTTAGAAACTACCTAATATCTATGATTAAACTATTGAATTCCCAATCATTATACACAAAACTTTGAGGACAGGGTAGTTGGCATTTCTTTTTATAACGATTTATTAATTTAACCCACAAATGCTCTTATTGAAGATTCAGGAACTTCCGGCCAAGATGGAGGGTAGGTAGATACACTGTGCCTCCTTGCACAACCAAAAGAAGGACAAAAACAAGTTTAAAAACAAAAAAACAACCAGAACTGCCAGAAAATTGAACTGTATGGAAGTCCAACAACCAAGGAGTTAAAGTCGAAACATTCATCCAGATGGTAGGAGGGGCGGAGACGGGCAGCTGGGTGGAGAGGATGCATGGCAAGGTGGCTGGTGGACCAGGTGGTCCCACATTTGCGTGCGGATAAACCGGGAGGAACAACTGGGGAGAGAGACCTCGCAATCCAGGGTTCCAGTGCAGGGAAATAAAGCCTCAAACCTCTGACTGAAAACACCTGTGGGGGTTGTGGTGCTGGGAGAAACTCCCAGCCTCACAGGAGAGTTTGTTGGAGAGACCCACAGGGTCCTAGAATGTACACAAACCCACCCACCCAGGAATCAGCCCCAGAAGGGCCCATTTCACTGTGGGCAGCAGGGGAAGTGACTGAAAGCCAGCAGAGAGCAGAGCAAGTGCAATCGTTCCCTCTCGGACCCCTCCCCACATAGAGTGCCACAGCACAACGATGTGGGTTGCCTCGCCCTGGTGAACACCTAAAGCTCCGCCCCTTACTGCATAACAGGCAGGCTGAGAAAAAATTTAAAAAGGTCCAAATGAAAGAACAAATCAAAGCTCCAGAAAAAATACAACTAAGCCATGAAGAGATAGCCAACCTATGAGTTGCAGAGTTCAAAACACTGGTAATCAGGATGCTCACAGAAATGGTTGAGTATGGTCACAAAAATAGAGGAAAAAGTAAAGGCTATGAAAAGTGAAATAAAGGAAAATGTACAGGGAACCAACAGTGAAGGGAGGGAAACTGGGACTCAAATCAACGATTTGGACCAGAAGGAAGAAATAAACATTCAACCAGACAAGAATGAAGAAATGAGAATTCAAAAATGTGGGGAAGCTTTACCACAGAGCCACCCCACCCCCTCCATCCGCCACAGATAAAAATAAATCTACCAAGACATGATCTCCTTGGGGAGGAGAGGTGGCCGATCTCTCAAAGGAGAAGGGCCAAGAGCCTTTTCCTCAATGGGCTTTTATTGGGTTCAATTTGTACAGGAATACAGGTAAAGCTCATCAATCATTGTTAGGCAGTAAGGATCAAACAATAGATAACACATAAAGAACTTTGAGGGCTTATTCTGAGTTAGGGTCAGTTAGTTAAATGGTTATAAGATTTTGGGAAACAAACCTTATTTCAGGCTTGGTCCCTTATCATTTAAGCTGAGGGTATAAACAAAGCAGGTTTCACAGGATTTTATGCATTCTTTCTTAGGCCTGATTGCCCTGTGGAATCTGCCCTTTCCAGCACAGGACTGCACCGCCCGCTGTCATTGTTTCAAGCTTAAATCAGGCAGGGGAAGTAAGGCAGCCAAGAGATTAGGAGACTTCTTGCAGACAGAATGAGGACTCAGGCTATATCAAAGCCGAGGGGCAAGGGTCCATCACCCCCTTTTTCTATAGCCCCCCGAGTCCTTCCCTATGGTCCTTTTTCATGACCATGCCTGTCTTAGGTCGTCCCTCCCTTGAGGAATCTTATCCATCATTGGCTAACTGGTCAAGCTCAGGGCCAAGCAGGGTGAAGTGAGCAGAGATGGCACCCCTGCCAGGGAGATAACCTTTGTTTCCTTAGTGGCTTATGGTCCCAAGGTCTCTGACTCAGCCTTACCCATGGGGGTTACAGCTTCTGAAACCAGGCAGGGCGGTTCCCAACACAAAAAAATGAGGAGAGGTTTAGGAACCTCTGGGACAACTTTAAATGTTCCAACATCTGAATCATAGGGGTGTCAGAAGGAGAAGAGCAAGAAATTGAAAACTTATTTGAAAATGTAATGAAGGAACTTCCCTAATCTGGAAAAGGAAACAGACTTCCAGGAAGTTCAGAGAGTCCCAAAGAAGCTGGACCCAAGGAGGAACACACCAAGGCATATCATAATTACATTACCCAAGATTAAAGATAAGGAGAGAATCTTAAAAGCAGCAAGAGAAAAGGAGACAGTTACCTACAAAGGAGTTCCCATAAGACTGTCAGCTGATTTCTCAAAAGAAACCTGACAGGCAAGAAGGGACTGGCAAGAAGTATTCAAGTCACCAAAGGCAAGGACCTACACCCAAGATTACTGTATCCAGCAAAGCTATTGTTTAGAATGGGAGGGCAGATAAAGTGCTTTCCAGATAAGGTAAAGTTAAAGGAGTTCATTATCACCAAGCCCTTATTGATGAACTGTTAAAGGGAGTCATAAGAAAAAGAAATAAAAAATATAAACAGTAAAATGACAACAAACTCACAACTATCAAAAACTGGGCCAAACAAATATAAAAACAAAAACAAGCTAAGCAAACAACTAGAACAAGAATAGAATCACACAAATGGAGATCACCTGGAGGGTTATCAGCAGGGAGGGTAGGAATGAGGAAAAAGGTACAGGGAATAAGAAGTGTAAGTGGTAGGTACAAAATAGACCGGGTGAGGTAAGAATAGTTTAAGAAATGGAGAAGCCAAAGAACTAATATGTACGACCCATGGGCATGAACTAAGGTGGGGGAATGCGGGTGGAAGTGGAGGTGCAGGGTGGAGGGGAATAAAGGGGGGAGTGGGACAACTGTAATGGCATAATCAACAAAATATATTTTAAAAAGATTTGAATTTATTAAAAGATAAAATTATCTTGAAAATAATGGAGCAGGAATAAAGCACAACTTACTTCAAGATCGGTAAAGACCATTTAGTGTTCCAAGATTGCACAATAAAGAGTAACCATCAGTTAAATAAACTATTTTACTAAATCCCAAAGTATCAGCCCCGGTTTGATCTATACAGCTCATATTCACTAAATCATGGATTTATTGTTTTGTATACACATACACATACACACATTTTCACCAATAAACACGGATATTCACAACTTAACCATTTTGTCATTCTAGTTTTTTCCTTCCTACTTGGCTAATTACCAGAAAGAAAATAAGATTCCATGGAACAGTTTGGAGCAGCTGCCTTTTTTGAAGGAGCAGCTTTTTCATGGGGCCCTGAGGGGAGGAGCTGCAGCTGATACTTTACTTGGAGAAACTGCAGCTGATACTTTGTGCTGACCACATCTCACAGATGGCAAAGGTGTGACTCAGAGTTGGAGCGGCTGTGAACCTGGAGCCAGTTAACATCTAGCTGTGGCTTTATAGCTTGTGTTTCCAGAAGACCCTTATTAACCATGAGAAATAAAAACGCATGTGAAGATCGCTGTCACATTTCCTATCGAACTTACTGGTTGAGGGAGTGTTCATTCCTACTGCCACTTCTCTTCAGTGTTGCAATGAACTCTTCTGTTTATTGCATGTGACGTTAGCTTTCTTTACCATGTGAGGGACAGATGATCTGATTGGTTAGTGCCAGAGATTTACTGGGCTATGAACACCTGCCAGCCAGGTCAGGGTACTAAGTGGCTCCGCTGATGTGTCTGCAGAGGCTCCTCTGTTTCTCCTAGTCCCACCTGTTAGTGTGGCCAGGCCGGGAAGGTAGCTCCTGGGATGTGACTGCAGACCTAGCTCTCCCTAAGGCGGGCCTACTCCCTGAATTGCCCCAAGACCCAAGACACCCAAGACCCTGAATTGCCCCAGACCCAAGACCCAATTTTGCCATTCAGCTTTACTAGAGTAATATTTGCGAAGTTATTGGACAAGTGCTTTGCTAATTAATAAAACATTTTATTCCAACTCTTCCTTCCATCAGTTAAACCCTAGAAAAGGGAAAGGGTAAGTGCCCCTCCCCCCACCCCAGCCCATCCATCATTGAATTATCTGCCTGTGGTTTTTTACAGTGAACTACAGTCAGGCACCCTGTAACAACGTTTAGGTCAATGATACAACGCTCACAGGACGATGGTCCCAGAAGTCCCATAAAATTATAACGAAGCTGAAAATTTCCTATGGCCTAGTGACGTCACAGCTGTCACGACATCTTAGCGCAGTTACGCGTTTGCGGTGAAGCTGGGCTAAACAAACCCGCGCCGTCAGCCGTGTAAAAGTACAGCGCAGCACGCACAGCACGCAATGCTGGGCAATAAACGACTGGTACTCGCTCACGTATTTACGATCCTTTTTGTCATTATTTTAGAATGTACTCCTTCTACTTACAAGGTTTGCTGTGACACAGTTTGCTGCGTTACACTGGCAGCAGCCTCTTGCATCTCGTGTTTGCCACGTCTGTAGATCGCGTCATTTTCTCCTGTGCTTGACTTAATCTTGCATCGTTTTACACAGACAGGCTTGTAGCCTAAGGCTACACCATACAGCTTAGGTGTGTAGTTGGCTCCACCATCTGGGTTTTTATAAGTGCATCTGTGATGTTTGCAGAGCGATGAAACTGCTTAACAACACAATTGCCTAATCACACATTTCTCGGAGTGTTTTCCCGTCCTTAAGTGGTGCATGACTGTATAATTGAAATTAAATAAAACTAAAAATCCCATCCCTTGGTCACACTAGCCGTGTGTCAGGTGTTTAATAGCCAGTGGTTACCAGACTGGAGAGCACAGATGTGGAGTGTTATCATCATTGCCAAAAGTCCTATTGGGCAGCCAAAGTGGATTTTCAGGTACTACTTCACAGCGTGCTTTTCACCAGCATTAGCCGACATGATCTAACAACTGTGCAAGGTACACGAAGCAGGCCTTCCTGCGTCACAGACGTTTCCCAGCTGTTCTCCACGTGACAAAGCGAGTCTAAAGTTAAACGAATTGCTCAAGGTCACACGGCAAATAAAGTAAAATTTAGGTCTCAGTTCCACATTGCTTCATGTAACACCTGTGCAAATATACAATGAACGTTGGCAAGTGCAGATGCCTATGTTCAAATCATGAGGCTTTTCACATTCGGACAGCCAGAGAAAGTGACCGGGTTTCATTACTTCCTCGGTTGTGTTCTTCGGCTGTTGGCCTGACATGCTGTTCTAGAGGGAGTTCCCCCCGTGTCTGTCCTTGGAGTGAGAGTAAATCCTGGAAGGGAGGAGGAGTTTAACTCGCAGAACATTAGAGATCTGCAGAGGGTATTTGTTCACTTGCTGCCTAGAAGCCACTGGGTCTCTACAATTGCACGAGTAACTTTCGTTGCAGATTTCATCGTCTCTGACATTATATTGTCCAATTAAAAATATAAATCTAGTCCTGTTCATACACACTGGTAACTTCCCACAGGCTAATTTAAATTCCTCTTTTGTCTTCCACATTTAATTATACTACTGAATTAATTGACTTAGAAAAGTACAGATATTCTTGAAATATGGGTGTTAAGACAAAACACTCAGAAGACTGCATTTCCTTTTAGAATAAGCCTTAGGCTGCTGACCTCGTACAACCCGTATAGTATTCATCCGTAGGAAGTTCGGATTCAGAACTCAATTTGGATATTTAAAGGGTTGCATTAACCTGCTTCTTTTATATTTAGGTGTTTTCATTCATGGATTATTTCTGGATGGAGCTTCCTGGAATAGAAAGATAAAGAGACTTGCCGAATCACATCCCAAAATTCTTTATGATACAATGCCTGTGGTTAGTATTTTCTAAGGATCTATATAGATGGGGGGTTATTTTACACACACACACGTATATACAGTCAAATCTTGTTATTCAGGGTAATTATGTTTCATAGAGTTGCTGCCAACTTTGAATTAGTGAATGCTGAAACATTGCTCCTAGAAAAGCTCACAGTTGTGTTAACTGATCAATACATGACCTTGTTTCATTTGTGTTTCTGTTTAAAGGCACTTTACTTATGACCCATAACATTGAACTCATGGACACCAGCCCTGCAACTCAGGCCTTAACGAAGCTTACAGTATTTTCTCCATCAGGCGCATCACAGCCTTCATGCACTTAGGAACACTAGGGAGCCCCTCAGCACTGTACATGGGCCCATTTTAAACAGAGAAGTCACCACCAACAAAGAACCACTAAAATGTTTTAAACTTGGCATTGAATAAATTGTCAAAAGGATACTTGTTTAGTTATGAGAGATAAAACAAAAAGTCAGATGTCACAGGTTCAGCCTCAGCTGGGAATGTGCTTGCTGGTGACTCACAGTTTTTGCTCTCGGAGGATGCTTGCAAATGACGATGAAAATGCAGAGTACTGACCGAAGGATCACAAATACGCTGTAATGCTCAGCAACTCTGCACACACACAACCCAGGAGTAGTGAGGATCAGCTGCATACATGGACACACACACACACACAGTTTTATCATGTAATTTTCTTACATAAAAGACCTAAAAATGTGAAATTTACAGGTTAGATTACTATATGAATACCACCCACATAAAAAGTTACGTTCTCTAAGCACCTATCTTCAGCATGGGCAGACCAAACTATGCAAATATTAAGCTTCCATCTGTTACTGTACCATGAGAAAATGGCTACACAGATTGTCCCCACAATTGGACAGTCTGGGATGGTGGTAAAATTGAGGGTGTAAATTTACCTGAATTGTTTGTGGGGCACTGGGAACAGCTCAGACAGGCAAAAATCCTTCAGAGCATCTCCAACAGGTCAGGGGACCTGCTGACAGCCAATGATAAGAAATCAGCTAAGATACTGTGGGCAGAGAGTTTCAAAGACGAGACCCAAATTGAAAGTCACAAGGACAAATGTGCAATTTCAGGAGTTGATTGGTACTGAATTTTTTTCCTTTCACATGGACACTTTTAGGAAGTTGCAGTAAATGGAAGGAATTTATATGTGGATGATTCTCCTGAATAAGTAAGTCACTTAGTAAGAAAAACCTACTCTTGGATGAAAATGAAATACATCCAACTCCAGTGCTCTAAGTCCTTATACTCAGCTGTGTCTGAAAATGTTGTATGATACACCCCTCCCTTATAATAATCTGGATTCCACAACTAGAGGGGAAACACGAGCATCCTTACTAGCTTGTTCACTTGCCGCCTAGAAGTCACTGGGTCTCTACAGTGAGAGACCCAGTGACTTCTAGGCAGCAAGTATTTTAACCTATGAAACCTAGAACTCTGAAGAGTGGGTCTCCCAAGTCCTACCACCTCAAAGGATTGCAGCTATTGTGATGACAGAAAGAATGAATTCAATTAAATTCTAAAACCATTATTTCATCTTTATGATGATAGTTTGTTCTTTACTCATATTCTATTCAGAGATCACCTTGCCCCTAAATCCGATTTTTGGGATTGGTGAGGTTCAATAATGCTTACCATTCTAGGAACTTGGCTGACTCTATAAAAATAATGTGGGTATACTGGATATGTATGATATATGTAATAGGAACTTTAAAATATTCACCTAAAATGAGGTGATCTAATTCTACCATCATTGATAAAAATCCTTTCAGAATATTTTGGGGTTGGCCTTTAACTAATTACGCAACATGATTTTGAGTATCAATGGTGGCAGTCTTCTCCTTTCAAAGTACATTTGACTTGTTCGTAAGCACCAAAGTCTTCCCCAGGTAAGTATGGTGGAGAGGTGACGGACAGTTAATATGCTTTTTGACAGAGTGGGTGAAAATAACTTTTTTGAAATCATTTAGTTTCTAAACTTGTTCTGAAGATAGTTGGAGAGCTCTAAAAAATGTTTTGATGGCAGTACTGCTGACAAAAATTAAAACTATTTGGCCACAGAAATTTGCAGATATAACCAACTTCAACAATACTGCCTGAATGTTCAAATACAACAGCTTTGACTTAGAGAAGTTTTACGCTCTTTCTTCCAGATGTGGCTAAAGCCCTGTAAGAGGCTAGATATACCAGAACGACCAAGTTACGTCGCTCCGTTGTATAAGACGAGCGAGCGGAGAGGAACGTTGTCCACCACGGGCCACTCTACGAACTTTGTGATCGCCATGACTCTCCCCTCCGACCAGCCCAAGGAGCACTGGATTGGACGGGGCGTGGCACTGTTGTGTCAGCTTAACTCGTAATTGGAAGACACCATTTCCCTGTTCCTATTTCTTCTTACATGATTAAATAGAAAATAGATTTAATTTTTTAAAGTTCATTTAGTTTAAATCGATTTGACTCAAGTTATACTTACTTATGAGTTTATTAATGTGCAGATGCAGCCTGTGTTTGAAAGGATTCACACTTCATTCAGTGTAAGGGAACGTCCTGAAATAAAGATTAGACTAAAGGAAACACACTGGTATATTCGTTCTTCTTTAATAACTTTATTTTGGGAGAGTTCCATAAGCATTAGGAACATACATAAAATGACACACCACTGTTGACAATGAAAAAAACAGCATTTGATCATTTCCAGCTTTATAAATTTTTTAAAAAATGATTCAGTTATAACAACAACAACAAAAAAGTTTAGCTATTTTAGCAAGTATCACCTTGCAGGACCATAATCACATTTAAGCCACTGACTTATTGTTAATGGAGAAAATTCACACTGCATCTAGTTACTATAGTATTTCTAAGCATAATCACAGCTGATTGAATGCAATGTGATATACACCAAATTTCATATGGATGTCACACAGTGACAGCATTGTACAAGTAACAGTAACAAACTCCAACAAACACGTGTTAAAGTGGACTGGTCAAGCTACTGGAATGTTGGAGCCAAACAGAAATGTAGTGGAATTCAGATTGTCTAGTAAGACTTGAAATCATACACTAGAATGATGTGAAAACTAAATACTGGTGGAACCCTAACAAAACACTAGCAGCAACTGGTACAGCCTTCTTAAAAAGTTAAAAAGATCCAGCAAATAAAGATAATACTATTTTTGAGAAAATCTAAAACTATATATATTTCAGCATAACCTATTCACTTTAAATCAGGAGTTTAAGACTGGGAGTATATTTCAGCTGTTGCTTTTCATAAAAGTTTTAAAATTAAGCAGATTTAATAATCATGGAATGCAGAATCCGCTCTGAATACAAAACTCAAAAATGAACTATAAATATATCTTGGTTCAGAAAGAAAGACCCTTGACTCACGTGAGTTTGGCAGTACTAAATAAAACGCCAGCACCATGTAGCTCGGTTGCTTGAAGGCCAAGCAATGAGATGAGGGCTGTCCTAATTCAGTGCCCAATGGTGAAAATGCTCCACGTATAAAACTCCTACTTGTTACAGGAGACCATGGAGAAAGCCAGAAATAATTTTCCAAATTCAGGCATAAATTAAGAAAGAAGACCTAAACTCCCTTGCTTACAGCATAAAGAAGAAACACTGGCCATTAACACTTGGATGCATGTGCTGATCTCAAAGTTTCGTTTTTTGTTCTAAAGTTATGGAGTAAGACGAAAGAAACTTGGGAAAGGAAGAGGACTAAATGAAAACATGACAATGGAATGGAAAGAGTTTGGCTCTTCAATATCTGAACAATAAGATTTTTAAAGCAGCTATACTGGTAGCCAAGCAGATTAAAAGAAAGCTGCCTGCACAGTTGAAATACAGTTTACCTGCATAAATGAAGACCATGTGGCACAAAGTGTAAACAGAAAGCTACATGCATCGGACTAGGCTACAAATTATTAGGTCAAAATTCAGAATAAACATGGCTTGCACTTCTCACAAATCAATCACAATTATGGTAGGAGAACAGGGCACCTAAAAAGGAGACTAATCCCTGTTAGGCACTAACAGCATATCTTGGCACAAAATGATCAAGTGATTTCGGCTGAGTTAGTTAAATACACCTTCCAAGTCACTTGGTACTACGACAGCCACAGTGTCAGTGGAGATCACCGCATGACCGTCTGCTCGCTCCACGCACAGATCACGGACACGGCCCCTTGGGCTCACTGCCAGCCACAGTGTGGTCCAGGGCCAGCTGGCAAAGCGATAAGCACGTTTGGAACTTGAATTTCCCAAGTAACTAGTTAGTATTGTTAAAGTAGGAAAATTGAATATTTAGACCACGTTTGGGTTCTTCACTTCTCTGAAATCTTCTAGACGATTACATTTTTAGTAACAAAAGAACCATTTTCCCACATGCTCCAACCTCCTATCCCCACCAAAAAACCCCAAAACAAAACAAAAATTTAAAAAAACCCCAAACACCAAGTATAATATTATAAAAAGAACCATTATGAATCTTTCATTAACTGAAGCTCACACAAACATACAATCACAAATTTCAGTAGTTTAGGCTGCAAGTTTAAACACTATGCAAATATATACAAAAATAGTAACTCTAGATTCAAGAATAAGGGCTTTTCCCAATGCTAAATTCATACTCTAATGCAGCCTGAGCTTTCCCTCTAGGTCCTATAATCTACTTTACTCATTTTCAAAGTCATCAAGTTGATCCCTATTACCATACGTATATATGTAGCTGAATTAAAGGACACTACAAGTCATTTTTAGCACAAAGAAAAGTCTGCCAAAGTCCATTTAAAATATTTTTGAAGTTTAAGTGATTTTTTTGGTTCAATTTCTATTTCTGCATAGCCACAGAAGTTTCTACTAATAAAGAGACTACGTTAGTGTTTAATATGATTCTTGTTTTCCAAAGTCTATACCAACATTGTTTCATGGAATCCCATTTTCTCCTTTCTATATCACAAGCTTTACATTTTTTTAAAAAGCCCCCTTCACACAGGGAAAGCAGTACTGAGCACCAGTCTTGGGGGCAGGCTCGAATCTACGGAACTGGTAAGTAGTGCAAGCCACTGACTCTTCTTTGAGCGATGCGCATACAGTACGAGGAACAGATGCAAAGCTGCACAGTAATTCTCGTAATCAATAGTGACCGCCGCCGGGAATGGTCAGAACTGGAAGTCAAACACAATTTTGTCTTCATAGAGGGCAATCACCAGCATGACGGCGAACCCGAACAGCAGCCCTAAATTCTGCAGAATGAACTGCCCCACTGGCCAAACGCCGTGCTCTTCATTGTCACCGTCACCATGCAGCATTTCTGGAAGCTGGGGAAAAAGCCACACGGGTATTTACGAGCAATTCCATACAGTATTCTGCTCAAATTCCACCCCCCCTTTTCCTACTTAAGAACAGTAATGACGAAAGTATAGTACAAATAAAATAATTATTTTATTGAACACAGTGCTAACCGTACCATATTTTAGATTTCAGTCAGGCACTGAGAGAGAAATTTTATGCTCTGGCTACGTACTAAGTAAATACGAACTCTGTTCCCTCTTCATTCTCCGACAAATGCACGTGATATATGTTAGTCATTTTTAAAAGTTACTTACTGTCCACCGACCTTATCAATTCTGACATTTACTTTATACTAAAGTGTAGGACCACCAATTATTACCAATACAACTCTCAGAAAAGAAGACCACAAATCCCACACTTACCATCTAACTTAAGCTCACTGAGAAAGTAAGATCCCCTTTGGGGATATCTAATTTAAAACTGTATCATTTCTTTACCCCTTTCCATTTAAAATTCTCATTTCCACCTGCACGTGACAGCAGGGATAGACATTTACAGACAATTCAAAATTGGCATTTCTATGCCCTTAAGTAGCATTGTTGTCCTTCCAACAACAACACAGAAAATAGTGCATCAGCCAGCGTAACTGCCACCAAGTCACGCACACTGCATGCCCTGAACACTCTATTCTCTTAATAGTGACACAACTTTAAATATTAGAAAGTCCCCAATATCTTTAAAGCAACAGTACATTGAAACGTTTATAGTTCAACTTCTACAGCACACACATATACTATTACATTTAAGAATAATCCGTAGGTCAAACTATATCATGGAAATCTTTAAGTCAATTAGATCTGTAGAAGCAGAAATACTTGTACATTAATAAAACCTACATTCTTTCTACCCAAACGTAATCAAAACTGGGAAAGAATTGCTGCTTCCAGTTTTCACATTCACTTTCCTGTCTGTTGTTTCCACAATGAGTATGGAAGATGGCAGTTATGCTACTCTCTTAATTGCTAAGCTTTACTCCTTACAATATCTTGGTGTTTTGAGGTTTAGGGAGCAGAAATGTAGTGTTAAGTAAGTAACACCTGCCTAAGAAGAAACACCATTATTTAAATAATGAGTACAATTAATCCGACTACCGTGCTGACTGACAGCGCTATTTGACAATCTCCTGAGGGTCCAATTTAAGACCTGCGTCATGCTGGTCGCCTGTTCGGCTTACAGGTCTGTGGCAGTAGTGTGTGATCAGCTCACGGAGGCTATGGTTCTTGTCCAACAGTGCTGAGTAGCTGCAACAGAAAGCCTACACATGGTACCGCCGAATACTTGTGACGGAGACTAGGTTATCCACAGCACCTAAGTATTTAGTTTCTAACCCTCTCCGAAAAGTTCGCCAACCCCTGGATTAAGACTGAAACTGGCAATTTCCTCCATATGACTCTAGTAAGAGGACTATTTTATTACATCTTTTCTCTCTATTTTCCCCAAGTTTTATTGTTAGAAGAACTTTTAATTCTGACATTCCTTCACAGGACGTTTGTCAGAAGTATCTTCTCTGACATGTGTACACTGCAGGTAGAACAGGGACTGTGCCTTCCCTGTGCCAACTCTACCCTGAATGCCGACGCCCACGTTGTTTGTCACGGCCACAGCCAGGCGCCAGCCAGGCACGTGGCCACACTTGTTAAGGTGTAGACATGCTTCACACAGGTTAGTGAGCAGCTGTTAACCCACGGCCGCCGGAAACCAGATGCCTCCCTCCGGATGTCCTGCGGGCTCCTCAAACTGAACTGCTGGCACTATTGCTGTCTTATCAAACGACTACAAATCAATACAAACTTCCTCTATGCATCCAGTCGTCACCCTAAAACAAGAGTGTGAGCATGCCATTGTTGCTTAAACCTTTTAATGGCTCTCCCAAATTTACAGGGTAAACTCTGACCCTTTTAGCGCGGTGTGCTGGGTGACGTCACCGTCTGGCCAACGTCTACCTGATGACCACGTGGATAGAACCCTTTGAACCATTTTTTCCACTTAAAATTAGAAAATACATAATTTCAGTGTCATTAAAATCCTAAAATATATGTGAATAATTTGTCCCCCTTTTCATGGACATTTAGATAGGTATTTTCAATAAAATTGAGACACTATAAATACTACTGCAAAGAACACTTTATTTATTTTTGATTTGTTTGCTTGCTTACTTTATTAGCAGTAGGAATTTTAGGTTATTTCCTCAGAATACAGCCCCAAGAGTAGACTCACTAGTCAAAGAATGACGCTATTTATTATTGTTTTTCATACGCTCTTTCCTCTTCCTTCTCATATACTCTTCCACATTCTTTAAGACTTGGCTCAGATTTCCTATTCCAGAAAAACTTCCTTAATTTTATTTCCCAAGATTTTAAACCAACCTTTCTTTGTAGTTCCACAAGCACGGTGTACCACTCTATTGTAACATGTATCAAAAAACTGTAATTAATGGCTACTTTTCTTCTTCATTAGACTATAGAACCTGTCTGTAACAACTCTCTCATTCTTTTTACAACTTTAGCTTCCTAGTATGAGAATTAGCTCATTCATTCTTTATTCGACAGTAAGTGAAATATGACAAAAATGCCTGCGCTTCCAGAACTGACATCCTAGGGGGCACAAAATTAACTCAGTAAATAAGCAAAATGTTTAATGTTACTAATAGACTGTGATGCCAATACAATGGGAGAAAACAGTAAAGTAGGGAAAGGATGTGAAACGTGGTGGTAGAGACGGAAATTTTAGTTAGGATGCTTCACGAGATGTGAAGAGGTAGCCAGGAGAGTGTCTGCAGGCCATCTGTTCCACATGGAGAGATGGGCAAGAGGCAGAGGGTGCTTCTGGGGAGAGGGGGAGGAGATGAGGTGCAATTAGGAAAACTGGAGGCAGGGCAGCAGGAGGGGATTGGAATGCTCAAGGAGGATGGAAAACAAGGGCTTTGGTGCTTTTTTCTGAATAAGATGGGAAAACCACTTAAGGGGTTTGAAGCACACAAGTGACATGGTCTAATCCTTAAAGGATCACTATAAAAGATAGCTCTGGCTGGTGTGTTGATCTAGAATGTGGTGGATGGGCGAGGACAAAAGCAGGGAAAAGAGCTAAAAAGAGAAAGATGATGGGCTGAACAAGGGAGATGGAGGGGAGTGGAGGTGGTTAGGGGATGGAGCCCTCAGGCCTCAATGACAAACCAGATGTGGGGAGTCAAAGATGCTCCGGGTTTTCATCTAAGCAACTGGAAGAACCGAGTTCTATGAGATGGAGACTTCTGTAAGAGGTGCTGCTGCCAGGAGTGGGGCTGGCAAATAACAACAGCTGGTTCTGAACATACTGAATTTGTGATGCCTTTGAGATGTTCAGGTAAGCAGGTGGCTAGACTAATCTGCAGGTGAAGAGAAGGCCTGGGCTAAAAATATAAAAGGAATTATCGCCTTGGCTGGCGTGGCTCACTGGATTGAGTGTGTGCGAACCAGAAGGTCACGGGTTCGGTTCCCAGTCAGGGCACGTGCCTGGGTTGTGGGCCAGGTCCCTGGTAGGGGGCGTATGAGAGGCAACCAATCCATGCTTCCCTCATACATTAATGTTTCTCTCCTCTCCCTGAAAATAAAATCTTTCCAAAAAGACACTTATAAAAAAATAAACAGGAATCATCAGCTAATAAATATACCATGAGATGAGATAGAGGGTTTTCACCAACATTTAGAGGTCAGGGAGAGGAGGAGGATGCAGGAGAAACAACTGAGAAAGAAAGGCCAGAAAGGCAGGAGCTAAGAGATGGCGGCAGCACAGAAACCACCTGACAAAGCCTTTCAAAGAGAAGAGACGATCGGCTGCCGAACGCTGAGGTCAGGGCAGGAAAAGGAGCCCAGCGGGGACTGCAGTAGTGGCTGGTCAGCCTGACAAAAGCCATCTGGCAAAGCAGCCAGGGAGAAAACCTGATGAGGCCAGACTCGAGAGAGAGAGAATTGAAAAACAAGAAACAGTGATTTGCTCTCAGAGGGAAGAGAACAGGATGATAGCTAAAACAGAAACTGGAGTTAAGAAAGGTCCATCCCGGCCCCCCACCCCCCTTTTTTAAAGAAGGTCTATATGCTGAAAGGAATGGTCCAGCAGACAGGGAAAAAGGAATGACGCAGGAAGGAGAGGGGGCACTTTAAGGGAGTTAGCGCGAGGGGTAAGTTCTAGGGGAAGGTCTGTCTAGAGGAGCGGGCCTTGGCTGGGAACACAGACATTTCTCCACAGTGGCAGGAAAGTGAGCAGGCACAGGTGCAGGGAGATTAAGTAGAAATGGTGACGGGAACTTGGGGGAGGTTGTCTTGAAGGCTTCAGTTTTCTCCATGGAGTGGAGTAGGAAGCAAAGCTATCAGCTGAGCATGGGGTTAGGAAATGAGGTGTTAGAGGTCCACGAAGAGAGAGGGACAGTAGGTAAAACATATGACTGTCTACCCACTATGCCGTACACCTGAGGCTGACACAAAATAATACTGCCAGTAAACTGACATTGAAAAATAAAAAATAAAATATATAGTAATGAAAAGGGGGGGGGGGATGACTACCTCCAGATACAGAATATAAGTAATTTTAATTTTTTTGTTCCTATTTTCTAGACTTTCTATAACAAACAGGCATTAATTCTGTAACTAAAAATGTAGGATATAGCACTAACTGGTGTGGCTCGGTTGGTTGGGTGTCATTCTGCAAAGTGAAAGGTCGCCAGTTTGACTCCCGGTCAGGGCACTGGCCTAGGTTGTGGATTTGGTCCTGGTTACAGCGTGTGTGAGAGGCAACCAATCGATGTTTCTCTCTCCCATGGATGTTTCTCTTCCTCTCTTTCTCCCTCCCTTCCCCTCTCTCTAAAAGAGAAATAAATAAAATCCTTTAAAAAATTCATTTATAAAAATTTAGGATATATGTGTTTGAAATGAGGCTATCCAATAGATCCTACCAGATCTATTGAACATAACATCTATTAAAAACAGAAGATAAACAAATTACTAGTTTGGCAAATATACTGCCTAACATATTTAGGATATTAAAGTAATATTAAAATAAGTCTAATTGTTAGTGTTTGACTTTACTTTTTTCTACACATTTTTTAAAACTTCAAGTGTAATTGGTATGTAATATTACATTAGTTTCAGGTGTACGAGTGATTTGACCCTTTTATACTTTACAATGTATTACCCCACTAATTCTAGTGTCATCTGTCACTGTGCAAACTTCCCACAACATTGCTGACTGTATCCCCTTCACCTTTTTCACTGGACCCCCCATGCCCTCCCTTTCAGTAACCATCCCTTTGGACTCTGCTTCTGTGAGTCTGTTGTTGTTTTGTTTAATTTAGATTCCACATGTAAGTGAGACCATATGGTAGATTTAGTAACTTTAAACTAAAGTTAGAAATAAGGGAAATTTAGCATTCCTTGGAATATAATTTTCTGCGGAAGACTGACTTCCTTCTTGTTTGCCATAAGGCAAGCTCAAGCAATTCATTTTTTAAACAATAACAAAACATTTCCATTGTCTAATTACAAAGTCTTCAAAGCAGTGTTAATAATCCTGTAATTATATCTCTAAATATATTCAAAGTAATCACTGATGATTACTTTGAATACTAACATCATTTGGTCAAAAATCTTCAGGATCTCAACTGGTTTTCAAAGGAATCTTTCTACTTAAATATCTTTCCCTAACAGATTATTTAGGATATCACATGTCTTCAAAATGGGTTATATATATATATTTTTAAAAATTAGTCTTTCAAACCCCAACCAAAGACTCCTTCCACTTCCGGAAGTTGTAGTCTATTTAAAGGTGCAGCGCAACGACGTCAGCTGCCTCACCATGTCCACCAGCGCCACGTAGAGGAACATGCCGGCAGTGACGGCGAAGATCCAGAGGGTGATGTTGTTGGCGTACTGGCCCACCGCCGTGCCGATGAGCATGCCCACGTACGCCATCATGGCCGAGAGCAGGTTGTACACGATCGCTTGCTTTACGGTCATGCCTGCTTTGAGAAGAACTGCAAAATCACCTGCAGTTAAGACATGATGTGAGTGTTACATAAGATAACCTTTAGTAACTGGAACCTTACGAAAATTTGTTTTTACTTATGGAATTAAACCTTTATACATGTTAAAATTTGGGTGAATCTCAAAGGCGTGATGCTGGCATGATTGCATTTATGTGACGGCTGTGATGGCCTAACGGAGATAAAACCACAGTGACGGAGAATACTCAATGGTCACCCGGGCGCAGGGGTGAGAGGGCCACAGCTGTAACGAAGAGCACGACGCAGTCTGTTAGGAGGATGGAACTGCCCTGTGTCCTGACGGTCCTGGGGCTATACCAATCTCTGTGCGTCTTAAAATGAAAAAAACCGTCGTCAAAAAGCGAGGTCAATTTTACTGTGTAACATGAAATGTAAAATTTTTATAAATGGGAAAAAAATCAAGAGAACAATAACACTGCCTTTTTTTTATGAGCAACCATCAAACCTCTGTGCTCTAATTTCTGCTTTTTTCAAAGGGAAATGGCCTAAGAAGAGGTAACACTCTTTTGAGAGTATATTATATTGTATGTTGTTTACAGTTATGTTTTTTCCTCCAGAAAAACATTGCATCTTAATTCTGAAAATGCTTAACATGTAAAAGAAAATAGTTTTCTAACTCATTTGTCTGATGTTGGAACACTAGGAAAAAAGGGTTACATATTGCTTAGAGCAGTAACTTTCAAACAGCGTGTGCAAGTATTTTTAAAACATGCAACACCTGACTATTTAGTCAGGGGCACTGACCTCTTTTCCATTAGATGCCAAATTAAAAAATCAGAGCAGCCAAATCAACAATAGCTGTTGGTATGAATGAATCAAAATGGTACCTATTTTTTTTTGTTAGCTTGGCAAAAATTACATTTTTTTGGTGTGTCACAGAATTTTAGTAATTAATTTATGTGTGCCATGAGATGGAAAAAACTGAAAATTGCTGGCTTCGAGAGATGTTACTAGAAGAGCAAAATGTTGCAAGAACGTCTTGGAGCTAAAGGGTCAAAGCTAATTAATTTTAATAATTGTAATGAACTTAAAAAAAGATTTTATTTATTTATTTATTTATTTAGAGGGGAAGGGAAGGAGAAAGAAAGGGAGGGAAACATCGATCAGTTAAGTGCCCGAACTGGGATGGAGCCCACAACCCAGGCTTGTGCCGTGACCGGGAAAATCAAACCAGCAGTGACTTTCTGCTTTGTGGAACATTGTTCAACTGAGCCACACTGGTCAGGACCCAAACTATTTTTTTTTATTACTAAATATGCAGATGTTCATTTAATTATTGAACACTTAGTATAGATAAAGGTACCATGTAAAATTCTGGGGCTTGTTTCTTTCTCTTAAGAAGGGATCTTATATGACTAAAAACACATGACCTGTTAATGAAGTTAACAAATAAATTAGTGCAAGGCATTATTTTTCCATGTTCCAAGAAACTGCTACCAACTACCTACTGCAACATTACATGGGATTATCTACCAACAGCTTCAAAATTCCTCTTCTCTGGTTTCCATCTAATGTCTCCTCACATCTTTTCTCCTCTGATCCTAAACACTTAATTCTCCTGGGTGGGACCTGGATTCAATATCAGCTTTTATCTCTTCTCTCTTTTAAGTTCCTCCAGCTTTTCTTTCTCAGCTTCCTTTAAACAAAGCTCCCTAACTTCTTCCTCTACAAATTTCTGGGCCATGTTTTCAATGATTCACCCACCAACTCTGCTAAAGGGGCAATTTCACTTAGCAGGGATTACATAATACAAAATGAGACTACAAAAGTGCCTTTTTGGTTATAAAATACAATGCTTCCTTTTATAATTTCAAAACAGGGCTTTAAAGGGGGCATTATTTAATGCTCAATGAAAAAAGTATCACAGGTACAACCTATGCAAACTGGATGCCTTGCTTGGTATTACTGGATAGGGAGATGATTTACTTCATCCTTGAATGACAATCAAACAGCATGAATTAACTCATCGAGAATCAAGATGAATTATTTTTAGTTCATACTACTTAGAGGAGCCTTTAGGGTTCTCTATATACAGTACCATGTCATTGGCAAATAAAGACAGTTTTGCTTCTTCCTTTTCAATCTGAATTCCTTTTATTTCTTCTTGTCTGACTGCTGTGGCTAGGACTTCCAGTACTCTGTTGAGTAAGAGTGATGAAAGTGGACATCCCTGCCTTGTTCCTGATCTTAAGAGAAACGTTTTTAATTATTCCCAGTAGAGCATGATACTGGCTGTGGGTCTCTCACATATATATAGCCTTTGTTATGTGGGGTATGTTCCCTCTCTTCCTGCTTTGTTGACTTTTTATCATAAATGGGTGCTGGATTTTGTCAACTGCCTTTTCTGCATCTATTAATATGGTCACAGGATTTTTATCCTTTATTTTGTTTACGTGGTATATCATGTTAATTAATTAATTCATGGATATTGATCAACCTTGTATCTGAGGAATAAATCCCACTTAACCATGGTGTATGAACTTTTTAACGTAGTTAATACTTTTTAAAATTGAGGTATAAATTCCATACACAATTCCTTTTGAGGGGATGTAGTGTTCTATGAGTTTTGACAAAAGTACACACCATGTAACTATTGGTACCATCGAACTCGAGAACTATTTCACCACACCTCCCAAAACATTTACTCAGGCCACTCATTGCTAGGCAGTGATCTGCTTTCTGTCCCTTTTCCAGAAGAGCATATAAATGAAATCATATCGTCTGTAGTCTTTTGAGTCTAGAGTTTTTCACTTACAATGTGTGTATGATTCACCCATATTATAGTTTACGAGAGGATATCAGAAAGTCACTGCTTTTTACTTTAAGTAGTAATTCATAGATGAACCAGAGTTTATTTACCCATTTATCAGCTAAAGAACATTTAGGTTATTTCAAGGGTTTGGCAATTATGAATAAGTCACTGTACACATTCATAAACAGGTTTTTGTGTCAATATTAAGTATTCATTTCTTTTGTGTAGATACTTATGAGTAGGACTTCTGGGTCATACGCTCAGTGCATTTCTAACCTTAAGAGAAACTACAATCCCACAAGCAATTTACAAGCATTCGGGTTGTTCCACATCCCTTCCAGCCCATGACATAACCAGCACCTGAAATTTCATGTGTTCATCTGTTATTTACGTAACTTCTTTAGTGAAATGCCTATTCAGGTCTTTTGACCCGTTTTTTATTGAGTTGTTTTCTTATTATTAAGTTGAGAGTTCTTTAAATATCCAAAAATTTTATCAGATATATTTTCCAAATATTTTTTTCTTAGTCTATGCCTTGTCTCATTTTATACATCTTTTGTATAGAGTTTTAATTTTTTATTAAGTCCATTTTATTACTTTTTTCCTTAATGGATGATTCTTCTCATGTACTACCCTACCAATTTGCCTAATCCAAGAACAAAGATTTTTTTATAAAAGTCTTATATTAAAAATTTTTACATTTAGACCAATAATAAATTTTGAATTAATTTTTGTATATAGTATAAATTTGTTTGTTTTTATAAGCAGATATCCAATTATTGCAGAAACATTTGATGAAAAACTATCCTTTCTACATGGAATTTCCTTTGCATTTTTGTTGAAAATAAGCTGCCATATACGTGAGGACTCTACTCTGTTTCCTTGATTCATGTGTCTATTATTTCACTGATATAACTTGTTTTGATTATTGTGGCTTTAAAACAAATCTTAAAAATTAGCTTTGCTGTCCTTTTTCAAAATCCTTCTGGTTATTCGAGTTCCTTGGTCTTTCCATGTAAGATTTTGAAAAAGCTCATTTATATCTAAAAAAGCCTGCTAGGATTTTGAATGGGAATGCATTGAATCTATAGAAAGAATCAGCATGTTAAAAATACTGAGTTTGCCCTGGTTGGTGTGGCTCAGTGGATTGAGCACCAGCCTGAGAACCAAAAGTTCACTGGTTAGATTCCCAGTCAGGGCACATGCCTGGATTGCCGGCCAGGTCCCCAGCTGGGGGCGTGTGAGAGGCAACCACACATTGATATTTCTCTCCCTCTTTCTAAAAGTAAATAAAATCTTTAAAAAACAATACTGAGTCTTCTGGTCCATAAACCTAGTTTATCTCTTCATTTAAGTCTCTTTTGATTCTTTCTGGTTGGTGATTGGTAGTTTGCAGCACATAGATTCTATGTATATTTTGTTAGATTTAACCAAAGTAGTTCATGTTTTTTCATTTAACTATAATAGTATGTTTTAAAAATTTCAATTTCCAACTGTTCATTTCAAGTATACAGCAGAATAATTTTTATATAATGATATGAAGATGAATTATTTTGTTTATCTTAAAGATAGTTTTCTCCCTTTTTCTCCACCCCAGTTTTCTAAATAAGAACCTGTAAAAATGTTTGAAAAATATATCAAAAAAGAATACCCACAGTTGAGACTTATAGTGAATAAGTAAGTCTATTCATCTTTTGATAATTATTCTTTCCCTTCTGTTGACAAAAATAACATTATAAAAAGTGACATGTGGCTTAAAATAACTAACACCTGCTAACAACAAATATTGAGGTTTTTTAAAACAAGTATCTATTTTAAGGTCCTTTATTTTTTTCTTAAATAATTTATGTATATAACATCAGTATAAATCTATACAGTGAATATTCAATTTTCGCTGGACAATTTAGCACATTATGGAAAAATTATTTTGAATTTCTATTTAACCTTTAACACACATGAGAGGCAGAAAAACATTATAGCCTCTCTGAGCTGGGTCTATGGCTATATTTATTTACCAAAATATTATTTCCTTAAAGCTGAAATATACTACTCAATGTCAAGAAGACAGTTTGGATTCTCTACCTTCCTAGGTCATTCCCAGCCTCATTTCCCCTTTATGTGTTCTGACATAGGCTTTCTCATAAATTATTTTTCAAATATTTCTATAGCTCCTATTGAAAGGGTTGAGAAAAATGGAGAGAATAAAACAGTAATACTGTAACTTATTTAAATTTAGCTACACAAGTTTTGCAAAAACAGAAGAGTAGCAATAATTCAGGCAATTTCATTCATTACCACGCCCCAGACCAAACCTGAAATGAAGTATATAGATTTTCTATTTTGTCAAATGATTTCAATTTCTGCACACCTCTTAGAGCGAGTTCTCCAGAGCTATACATTGTTCTAAGGTTTAAAAGTACACGCTTTTCATATCGCATCCCTAAACACAAACAAACCCCCACCTGGCACATCATTAGAGAAACAGAAATCTGCGCAGACGAGGAAGACTCAAACTTGGAATTACTAAGGGTCAGTCTCCAGTGGACTGCAATGTAATTTAAATACATGTTTTTCTCCTAGGGTATGACTTTAGTATAGAAATCTCAGAATAGCTTTGAGAATTCATAATCAGAAATTTATCTAGTGCAAAACAGGTTTTAGATCAAATAAATTATCCTGGAATGTGACGTTATTACCCTGTATTGCCAACATCTTAACCTATCAAGTCAGGAAAGGACTTCTCCCCGTCTAGCTGCCATGCCTCTATCTCAGCTTTAAGGAACCAATTTTCCCTTTGCTTTAAAAGTTCTCAGCGAGAAACTTCTATGCCTCTCTCTATATATTCTGTTCCTCTCCAAGTTAAGAATGAATAATTGAATCAGAGTAGAGATACTCATCTGGCCTTACGTTACCAAAGTGCCCATTACTGGCTTTGGAAGGCAAAATTTAGGCTCCACCCCATTTGCTTGTTTACACTTCCTTTAGGTACGACCACCAGACCACTTCCTACCTTTCTGATGGATACCAGGGCCAAAGCCTTTCTGCTACCTCAGAAGAAGAGAGGTGGGTAGTTTCTTTATGCTCTTTCTTTCTTAGGAGCCTAGGCAGCTAGAATATGAGGCAGTTTATGTCAATTTAGCTCCAAGCATTGGAGGAAAACATACATTTTCATAAGGTCTCACTCCTTTCCTTCTGACAAAGTTCACTTGTATACATATTAGGGATTGATGTGCCCTCTCACAGCAATAGTGACACCTCAACCTCTGGTGTGCAGGGAAAAAGAGGTAGAGACTTTGGGTCTGAGTGGCTCATTTGGAGGTCCTGGCCAAAGCAGAGCTCTGTAATCCAGCTTTTGCTAGAGCTCTGCGCTCTCTGGAGCTTACCTAGCTACTTAGATAGGCACTGTGTTTGTCTTACATGTGGCTGTCATTCCTCGTGTGTCACTCCTAAAACGAGAAACTACAGACAGAAAATTCTGTGCCCACGTGGACCCTCAGAGGCCAGGGCAATTCAATAAACCAGTGACTCATGGAGCAGCCTGACACCCCCACTGGGGGCAGTGGGTGGGTAGGAAGGCAGATGGAGGTTTCCTGGCATAAATACAGCCAAATGGTGTTTCACAGCCAGATCAACTTAAGAAAAATGTAACACTAGAAAGAGCAAAGGAAAAAATTCCTTGGATACTCAAAAGATGTCGGTTATTTTCTTTCAAGGTAACATCATCGCCACATCTCAGATATTTTCAACATGGGTGCATATCCACATCTTTTATTTGTTTTTCAATTTATAGAAGAAAGCCAAAACATTTGAAGAGAAAGTAAAAACTCATTGGTAGATCAATAAACAGCAACCAGAACAACAAAGAAATATCATTTTACACATATTCAATTGGCAAAAACTAAAAAGTTAACGTCAGGGATAGAGAAACTGCCAGGCACTGCTGGTCAGAGATTACACTAGTGTGGCCATGCGGTCAGTGATGTGGGACTACTTAGGCGCGCACATGCGGGGCCGACTCTGCTCCTGGTCATATACCCTGAAGATGTTCTTACAAGGATCTATGAGCAGCAAGTCTACGGATGCTCAACACACCATTTCCTGCGGTAGCAGGAAATTAAAGGCCACGTTGTGTGTCTAATACTAGGTGCTAAATATGAAAAATGTGGCAAATGTAACACATCTGAATACTGGGCAGAAGCAAAATTTTAAATTAACTCACAGGAACCTGCATGTGGTTTAAAAACAATGATTAGTAGCATAAGGAAAGAAAAAGAACGGGATATAACATAATATTGTTTATATAAATAAAAAATATGTAATATAAAACAATACACAGTTTTAGGATCATATCACAACATTTATACAATAAGAGAATAATGACACTATACTTGCCATCGGCCGCTTCTTACATTTTAACACCTCTAAAATTCTGATGTATTTGTAACTGAAAAAGGGTTAGATTTCATGAAATGTGGTAAAGGTGTGAAGGTTCTATTACCTAATTCGTGGGGCAGTTCATGACAGAAGACAGCGATGGAAGTACTGATTCCTCCCGTCAGTCCGGCACTGAAAGCTGCCCCTGAGGGGAGGGAGAGGAGGAGAAAACAGTGACGTTGACCGATCTTCTGTTTTTCCCGGTTTCTTTAATGACAGGTGCAGTTTCTTTTGCCCATCCAAATTAATTTCATAATATGAGTGGCTCACGTGTCTTACAAACTACAGGTTTTGGACATATAGTGGGGTTCAGTAGGTGTTTACAACCAGAAAAAGAGCCACTCAGAGAAAGAAATATTCTGTTTTAAATTAAAATCTCTTTCTGTAGCTTTTTAATTCACTAATAGTTTAGAAATAGTGGTGGTTTCCAGTATTTCAATCTGAGTGGCAGACTGATGCTCAATGTTAACTCATGTGAGCCCATCGATAGAGAGTAAATGGCCAATGTCTTCACCCAAACTGATCTGGGTCTAGAGCACAAATGGTGCAAAGAATTATGCGTCTGATGGTCTTGAAGACTGAGATCAGAAGTATAGTGCGTTTAATTCCACCAGTAAAATTCTTTATTCTTTAACATTGATAGTCACTATAGATTCAAAAATAGGGTCTCTCCTTTCTGAAAAAGAAGAAACAAACAAACAATAAAGCCCAAAGCCTATTTCTGAGTAATTACTTAACAGAGTCTAGATATCAAAGAAAAATATGTATTAATCACTTACCGTTCTCATAAACTGGCAATATCAGTTTACATTAGCAAGATTCTCATGTATATGAATCTGTTACAATGGGTTTTTTTAACATTATAAATTTTTTTCACCTTTTTAGATGTAAGAATTATTAAATCTAAAACTGAAATTAATTTGTTCTCATTCAGGGATGTAAATGTATCTGAAAATAAAAGGTTAAGGTAGCTTTTTCAATGTGGTGACAATGAATTGAATAAAGTTGTGAAAGAAGTATAATATACTTCTTTGTATATTGTAGACATTTGTTTACATGTTCAAAGAAAATCCCACTGAAATTATTCCTGCATATCCCCAACTAAACTTACCAAAAACACGAACCCAGCCTTTAGAAAAACCAAACGACAGGAGTAATATATAATAGTATATTTAGAGTTAAGCTCCATATTTTAATGTTACATATTATAGTACGTAAGATTAGTACTGACATAGAAGATGGCCTTGAAGAACAACAGACTAGAACCCAAGTTTCCGGTGAACTTACCAATGGCTAACCCATCGCTGAAGTTGTGGATGCCGTCCCCCATGATTACCATCCAGGCTATATTAGCTATTCCTGTTTCTTTCAGATCTGACCCAGAATGGCAGGGACCGTGTGAATGATGAGAATGTTTGTGGTGCCACTGATGCCCATGTTTCCTCAGCACGGTTTTGCTCTCGTCGTGGTGGTTATGTGTAGCGGCATGGAGATCATGCTCATCGACGGTGTGGAACCCATCACTGTGAGAATGGTCCATGATTTTCTCCTCTTCTACACAAAGATAATTTTTGGGAGGGGATTCTTGTTGGCCTTCTAAATCTGTCAGTTCAGTTTCATTAAGTCGATCTTCTGAAACAACCGAGTCATCAGTTCCTATATTTGTAATAGCAAAGGATATGATTTATCAACAAGTAAGTGAATACATATTTGCTCATTTAAACCCAGGGAGAATAGCATTGTAATGAACATTTCTTAAGTAAACATCTTTTAAAATTCACTAAGTAAATAAGCATATAAAAACAAATAAAATTAATGCACGTGAGCACACACACACACACACAAAACAAACTGGGGTTTTGAGGCTCCAAAAGATGCGCGCAATAATGGAGGGAACTCAAAGCAATAGCAGGCAAAGTAAGGAGAGAATTTGGAAAGGTGGGAAGACACTGGGGAACTAAAGGAGTACATCAAAGGAGTGAAAAGTTACTGTTGCATTTACCAGTAACAAAATGAGCCCCTAACTTTTCAGAGAAAGGATAATCCTTAAAGTTTACCCACTGTAACCTCTTACCATGTAAGAAAACAAAGACAAAATTTAACTAACTTGCATCTTTCAATGACCCACCTATTTGATAATACTACTCAGATCATTACTAGCATGAAGTTCAGAAACTTGTAACAACATCTAAGTTTTCTTTTCCTTAAATTAAGGTTGTCTCTTAGCTAATTTTCAAAAGTTATTTATTATGTGACAAAGATCCTAACATTTCCCCAACTGTATTTTGGGGCTGAGGCTACAGTTCAGGTCTGGGCTGCCTCTTTTCTGCAGAAAAATCCCTGATACACTCAGGAGAAACACAAGTTCAAACACAAAGGGAGAACATCAGGTAAAAACTTTGTTTCCCTGAAAATTGTGAGCTATCTCTCTACATCTTGCAGGCACCCGAACAGATGGTGGGACACGCAGAGGCTGTAAGGACAGAGGCCATTCCCCTCGGCACCAAGGCGGGGTCTCCTCTGTGCACGTGAAACCAATAACGTGGAGGGTGCCAAGGTCCTGCACTGCCAAGACCTACAATTTACGCTAATCTACCACTTATAAATTTTGGTTGCTTCATTCTTTGTTTTTCTGTAAAGTACAAGCACAATATGTTTTTTGCCCTCTAATATAATTAATTGGTCCCACATTCCAGTATAAGTTAGGCTGAAATGAACAAAAAAACTAACAAAATCACAATTAAGACACATATTTAAGAAAATTCAAGTTAGAAACTAAAATTAGGGAAGCTACGAAGGGAAAAAATTTCAAACAACACAGACTTTAGAAGCAATATTTCAACTTTTATGTTTTAAAAGTTTCTCTTTAGTCAGAACTGTTGTCTACCGGCAAGAGGCTTGAGCTGAAGCCAGTCAGCATCTGGTGTGTTATTTAACTTATGGTCTGAAAGCTTCCTTCCAATAGTCGATTCTTCCGTGCTCTGCTTCATAAACCATTTCTGTTTCCCCTGGGGAAAAACCTGGTATTAGGATCAAATCTGCCGCCACAATTAGCAACAATATTCACTCATTAACATCTGTAGGCATAACTGGTAGCAATTTTATGCATAAATTATTTAGTAAAGAAGTGAGAAAAAAAATTTAGTAGTTAATCAAGGGGTGTAACCAGATGAAAAATCCAAGTGTATTTGTAAATTGTTTTTATTTATTTATTTTATTTTATGAATACTCAACTAAAAGGTTCAAGTTCATTTAATTCAAAGTTAAGAATAGGATAGCTGACTGGTGTGGCTCAGTGGGTTGGGCACCGTCCTGTGAACCAAAAGGTCACCAGTTCGATTCCAGGTCAGGACACATGCATGGGTTGCAAGCCGGGTCCCCAGTAGGGGGCGTGCAGGAGGTAACGGATCCACATCTCTCTCTCTCACATCAATGTTTCCCTCCCTCTCCCCCTACTTCCCTTTCTCTAAAAATAAATAAATGAAATCTTTAAAAGAAAGAATAGGATACACAATACATTACTATACACAACTCAAATGAAATGTGTGAAATACATGTAATCTCTCTTATCTAATAGTGTGTGGGAATAGGAATTTCCAAAAACTAATGCTTATTCCTTTGAATTTTAGTCTGTGATTAATGCAGTCTGTATTAATCACAGACTAAAACGAGTCTCTGTAAACGAGTCTTTAACTCGTTTCATTAATGAACAAACGAGTTAAAATACCAATTTTCAGTTAGCGTCTATGAACCTTTGTTAAATTTACTAAACATAAGAATACTCATCTGTAAAATGAAAATAATTACAAGGATTAAATGAGGTGATATATGAAAGTGACCTATAAGTAACTGGTACTAAGCTTTGCAATAAAGACAAGTTTTGTTTCTGATCTAATCTGTTCATAATTATTAATAAATTCTTTTTTATATGGTTTTGATACTTGTTTATTTCCCAGTTAGTTTGACATGAACATTTTTTGTTGTTTTAGATACTACTTACAGAATTATTTTAATGTTCCTGATTCCCCTTACCCCTGGTCACTGCATGACATTTTTCTTCTCATTTTTCAGGATTCACCATTTTTGTCTCCCCCTGAGGGAGGCTTCCTTGATTACTGCAGCAATGGTTACCATCCCCATCCCCAACTTCTCCCTATCATATGAGCCTCCTTGAAGCCTGGAATGTATCTTTAAAAACAAAAAATTAATTCTAATTATGTATTTATTTCATTGTTTAAGTTTGAATTTTCCTATCTTATCTCGTAATAGTCTGCTTTCTTCTTTTATCCATGTAACCACCACTAACAACTCTTCCAGCTTAAAGTTCTAATCTATGTTAACTTAAGAGAACAAATAATCAAGTATGTTGGAATAGCGTGAAAGTAAAAGGCGGTATTCGCTGGGAGATGCTTACTGACTGGCAGAGCATTTTCTTGTAGTTGGTTTTGCTTACAGGCTATAAACTATGTTTCAGATGTTTAAGCCTTCTAGCTGCTGCACAAGCAAGCCTGTGATGGCTACCTGTGTGTTAAGTCTTCGGAGACAGCCACCGTCAATTTCTTCCCTCCCTGTCTGAGCATTCTTCTCCACCTGCAAGAACGGAAAGTCTATCCTCTGCCCTTGAACTTTGGCCAGCCTTTTGACTTGCCTTCACCAATCGAAAGCGACAGAAGAGATGCTGTGCCAGTTCTGGGACTAGTCTGAAACCGGCCTGGCACCTTTTGCTTTTGCTCACAGAAGCTAGTTACTCTGCCATGAAGAAGCGCAGTCTAGACTTTGATGAGAGGCCATGTGGAAGAGTACCAGGATGTAGGCATGCAGACAGAGTGAAGCACTTTTTGGACCTTCAGCCCTGCCTCGCCCTGCCCTGCCCTGGCTGGCCGAGTTTGCATGTAGTAGAGAGTGACTCTAGCTGACACCAAGTGAAGCAAAAAAACTGCCAGCTGAATTCTGCTTAAATCCCTGACAGAATGAAGAGAAATAATAAATTATTGTTATAGGCCATTAAGTTTTGGGTTGTTCTGCTTCATAGCAATAGATAGCAGAACTGGGGAAATAGAAAATGTTCAACAGAAAATAATACGGAGACATCCTAAAGAGAAGAGAAATAACAATCACAGTTAATGAAGAAAAAAGAGGAAGAAGGAGCCAGTGGTAACACAAAAGTCAGTGAGAGGGCAATGGAGAGTGAAGAAAACGCGAACGCCAGCTGGGATTTTGTTTAATTGCTTTGGTCCTGATTGTCCACTTTCCTAAAAACTTGCCAAATCACTGCCCGAAAGCCTCAGTCTTGCTGAAACTAGCCCTCATCTGGTATATTCAAGTAATGCTCTGGAAGCTCCCTTCCAATACCAGACGATCAAATGTCTGCTCTATTCAAGCATCACTGATCTCCTTTCTTCAAAAGAATGCCTATGCTTCTTCATTTTGGATTACTTGTCCTACTTATCATAAAGGAGATGTGCTGATTCATTTGACTAGATTCCTTTCTTTGATATAATTAAAGAATTCTGTATTATTAGATTTGCAATACCCTTCCTGCCAAAGGTATTCCTTTTAGTTTTTTATTTCCCACAATTTCAAATTTACAAAAAAAGCTGCCTTATTTTGGGGACTCTGTTCACCTGTATTAGTTTAGTTTACAAAAATAAATGTGTTTAATTTTGCTGGTAAATTTAGGTTCAAAATGAGATAAAAATTATAAAAAAAGAAAAAAATTTTGCACATATCTAAATTATACAGTCCCTAATAATTTATACAGATTAAATACTTAATATCTGCTGCTTCAATGTTGGTATACACAACTGAAGAAAACTAGGGCTTCATAGTAATCTCAATATACTTTGCAATATGTAACTGTGTTTTAAATTAGGTACTCACAAAGATGGACTCTGAATTCTTGTATTTAATACATCTAATCAGATACCAAGTCTTCTTATCGATTCTTTCATTTTAGCAGTGCGCTTAATCACCTCCCCTTCCCTGCTCCTGGCGCCGTGCCTTTGTTCAAGCCCACATCACTTTTCCTAAGTGACAAGGCAGGAATCTTCTTCGCTGACGCACTTCCTCCAGCCACCCCATCTTGTCATCCATCCCTCCCACCACATTCTGTTCTTCACCCACACATGACCTTCTACACAGCCCTTCAAAAACCTAACAACCATTAAACCGCTTTCACTTTTCTGTAAGGTGGCCCTTCCCAGTTCCTTCCACCCCTCCTCAGATAATTCTTCTCTGGGCACACCATCGCGATCACTCCTCCTTTGGAGACAATTAAATACGATGGTGTCCTGACAAAAATATGGCACTTAAAATTAAATATACTACTTGGAATATAATATAAAAATAAGAAGTAGGATTTATTTCCCATAGATTTAGATAGCAAGTGGAAATCACGAGGATGAACCATAGTTTCACAGGTAGCTTGTGGCTGAGCAAGGACTAGAATCACTTCCCCTGTATTCCAGTTCAGAGCTCTATTGTAAACGATTTATTTTGCCTCAAGGAGATATATACAAAACACATACATACACAAAAATGTATGTATATAAAGATAGTATAAAAATAGTATCTTCAGTGTGGACTCTGTATATTATGATCACAACTACCCGATGTTCTTGAGGAAAAAGATGTTTTTTCTTTTTTGAATATTTATAGTTAACTAACAAAATATAAGAATTTCTTAACCCTTTTTTGTGGAAAGGCGCCTAAAAATGTTCTCTAGATTTACTTACGTAAAGAGCATATACTGAAGGTAATCAGCATTAGTATCGCAAACATATTAGTGAAACATATTCAAGAATCTAAATTCTTGTTACCTCTAGTATTTCTATCATTGACAAGGCTTTTCTGATAAAGAAATACTGTCTGAAAACATTTTCATTATAATATATGACGATAAAAGCCACTTATACTTGACAATATTACATAAGAAGACTGAAGAAAATTGCTTCTATTTATATATTTTTGCATTTTTATAAGCATAAATTGCCCAATACCTTTTCCATCCTACTTAAATCAATTAGGTAAGGTGTGATGCAAATGCTCTAAGACTGATACTGCTATCTCTTGATTATAAATGCCAAAATACATGTAAAAAAATGACCAAGATCAAAGCCACTTATTCCTGAAGATAATCTATTAGAAGATAGAAATTTAATACACAACAATACCATAATTAAGCATATGGCCAGAAAATAATGGTCTTTGTTTTGAGTCTCACACCCCAGAAAATGAAATAAACAGTTCAAAAGTACTTACTCTTTGCTGTTTGTAGTGCTTAAACATCCTAAGGCAGTGTTCAATGATGAATAACAAGTAAATGCCTCCTAGAGCGACAAGTCCTTTCAATACCGCGTCGTACTCTTCCAAAAACTTCTTGGATTCGTGCCCATGAGAATGGCCGTGCCCATGCGCATGCTGATGACTGTGATCATGTCCACCCTGAGACTATTATTGAAAATAAGAAAAACTTCTAAACAAGTGATTCAAAGGCTATTTTAAGTTCTGACATTATAATCTCCTAGATGATACAGAAAAAAATACTTTTTAATTTTGGAAGTGGTCCTTAAATATTATCTCACTTAAAAATAAGTAGTCTTCCCCTTCATTTTGCTATATGTAGTGGCCTGGAAAGTACTATTGTGCATTTCATGGTCACTCTAAAACAAAGACCCCAAGCTCAAAAGCCTATAGGGGTGAAGGTACATACTACATTGAGAGAACAGAGTCAGCAGTAGATAATAGGAGTGATGGGTCCTTCGTGAATTTAAGTGAACAAGACACAGAAAAATACCTAATATTTGGTAAAACTAAAACAAACTAATGCTCCAGCAGGTGATCACTTATGACTCCCTGTAATCTAACTTTTTCTTAAACTGATTATATAAATGTGTATCCTGAAATACATGTTTAATTTTCTATATTTTAAAACTTGTAGCAAAAATAAATGTATATGTGGAAATAAAGTTATTTTTAATTGTGAAATATATGTTTTGCATAATTAACCTTAGAGAACTTTAAATATTAGAACTATTCTTAAGTATTTTTTTTGAAGATTTTATTTATTTTAGAGAGGGGAAGGGAGGGAGAAAGAGAGGGAGAGAAACATCAATGTGCGGTTGCCTCTCATGTGTCCCTTGTTGGGGACCTGGCCTGCAACCCAGGCATGTGCCCTGACTGGGAATTGAACTCGTGACCCTTTGGTTTGCAGGCTGGAGCTCAATCCACTGAGCCACACCAGCCAGGGCTATTCTTAAGTATTTTCCTTGTTTATAACACTTGTAGTTTTTAATAAAAAAAAAACTGACCCATTTGCTAGTGGTCAACAGAAGAGGTTTCTGAACTTCTCAAAGGAAGTAATAAGCCCATTGAAAAAGGTATTAATTTTATTCAATCAACATTTCTTGAGAAAAATATAAGTTAAACAGCACTTAAACTTTGTTTTCACTTCAACTGTTCTCATTAGGCCCAGTTTTGAAACAGACTGTTGCTATTCCTGATGTCTGGTAGAAAGGCAAGTGAAGGGGTGGAAATAAAGGGGAAAACAAGTAAATAACACACAATATAATGACTGAACTTAAAAAAATTACATTCAATTTTAAGAAATTAATTAATTTTTTTAAGGCATACCATACATTGTTCTAGACGCTAGATCTGGAATTTTCAACCAAGAGTGTAGAAGGAAAGAAGTAGTATACACAACAAACAAATACAATTTTGTCTTCCAAATACTTCAGGAGGGAGGCAGTAAGAATATAAAAAAAAATTCAAACCTGTTTTTTGCATTTGGAATAAAAAAAAGTCCCAATATTTTCATAATGTGATGTAAAAACAATTAACACTAGATCAAATAAATAGTCTTAACTGGCAACAGATAGATTGTAGAAGGTATAATCAAAGCACTAAAAGTTTGGGCTTACGATCACATCATTAGAAGTGTACCCAAATGTTAGAAAACAAGTGGCAGGCCAGGGGAAAAAGGTGAATGGCCCGGTTTGTAAAGAGCTAAATGCCTACCAATAGCTGACTTGGTCTACCTATTCCTGATCCAATAAAGATGCCTGTGGCACACTGGCTATACAAGTATGTATAATCATTGTAAGATCCCTTATATGCCCTGGCTGGTGTGGCTCAGTGGACTGAGCAACAGCCTGCAAACCAAAGGGTCACTGGTTTGATTCCCAGTCAGCGCACCTGCCTGGGCTGCAGGCCAGGTCCCTAGTAGGGGGCACATGAGAGGCAACCACACATGGATATTTCTCTCCCTCCCTTCCCTCTCTAAAAATAAGTAAATAAAATCTTTTAAAAAATAAAAAGATCCCTTATACCTTTCTTCTAAAGGCTTTTTTGATATACTTACAGATAAAAAAAAATCACTCATTGATTTTTTTAATCATTTTCAGAACTGCCAATATAGCAAGATTTTTCTTCTGTTTTTAAGTTAGCTTTACTGAAGCATAAGTGGACTATAAAACTGTAAGATATTTAAAGTGTACCTTGTGGTGATTTGATATGTATACATTATGACAGGTGAACATAAAACTGACATTACCAGTTTTTTTGTTATTTTAAAACCTAATGATTCAGTTTATTTCAAAAGGAGTGCTATTAAAATTGTTCAAATGGGAACAAATACTTTATCCTATATTAAGCAAACAAAATAGCATGAATACTAGATTATGCGATAGCTTGCTAATGAAATACACTTTTAGCTTAAATATTTTTATTTTTAATTTTTTTAAGTTTGAAAAGATTTCTTACATGGGGCAGTAGATGAAGAAGGGCGTCTCCACTCATTGTTCCTACAGCTAGAGCAACAAGGAATGTGAGAAGGAATTTGAAGCATCCTTGATTAATGATGGGCACCAAGATCACGCCTAGCAAGGAAAGCAGGCTAATGACAGTGATAGAAATGATGCCACAAATCCATGCTGTAGGAAAGAAATTAATATCAACATTAGTATGACAAAATCAATCAACAAAGTTCCCAAGAAAAATAAACATAAGATAAATGAGTCATAGACAATAGATTCTCTTACCCAGACTATGCTTCTTAAGAAACTATATTTTGGCACTGCTGTGTTTAAAAACAAAACAAAAAGCCATCAAACTAATTTGAATACTTAAAAAAGGAATGAAGAAACTCAGAACAAATTACAAACAGTATTTTCAGTGGCCCACCTTACCAAAAACATGGACTTAAAATGACTTAAGACTGTGATTCATTCAATATCTACACTGTAAATTCAATTTTACTAATTCTAAAGGCACAGCTACAGCAATAAAACTTTAAAGAATATAATTATAAACCTCTCCTGTGAGCTTTAAAGGAAGCCAAATATCTAAAGTACTATAATTTTTTGTAAATCTTCCTAATACAAAGCTTAAGAAACTACATTTCAACCCCAAATGGAAATATATTCACATGGCATACAGAAGAGCCTTATTACTGGTACCTTTTATTGTATATCACTTCTAATTTTCACATCATATTCAGTGATATAAAAGGATAATTTTACATATGCTCTAAAGGATAATTCAATTGATTTCCTCAATATCATCTCTCCTCCACCACCAGTTCCAAACTCTTTCCTCCAACTTAGCTTTCTGTACAATTTACTACTTTAAGAAAAAAAAAACGCTCACATTTTATAATTAGTAATATTTACATTTAAGCTTAAATAAAAGCTATCATAATTTCCTAGGTGTTAAAAAACGCAATTTGGGTAATAAAATTCTTCTGATTTTTAATAAAATTATTGTGCTTTTTCAATCATAATTTATTTGGTATAAAGCAAAAACAAACAAAAATAATAAAGGCATCTTTTGTAAAACTTACACCAAACTAACAATATACAAATTATTAAGTATAACTAGCAAATGTTTTCTTTATTTGTACCCAAGATACCAAATGCAATTAAAAAAAAAACACCTCTAAATAAATGTCTGAAACAAGCTTCACTTATTCTGCAAATTGGGTCACTTAAAATGTTAAAGGTCTTCAAGCTTAGTTATTCACCAACTCCCTTTCTCATTATCTAGAGAGAAAGTGCATTCTTTTAAAAAGAACTCATCTGTGGAAACTTTCTAATTAACTTGGTTCAAAGCATGTGCAAGATGGCAGTTTTCTATACTGTTTCAGCATTTTAATTGGCAGAAAATGCTTAGCGACCTGCTCAAAAGCCCCCTTGGTAATTAAGCTAGGGTCAACTCTATGACTAAATGAGCCGATCTTGTGAAACAAACGATTTCTACCATACACGGAATATTACATATTTGGTTTACAGCACTCTTTGAACAGTTAATGAGGCAGTAGCTGTGTCACTACGGGAGATTTACACAGAACAAGTTAACCTTTCTTAATGGTGCGGCAGTCATTAAAAACAATTTCTAGCAGGGCTTTCTCTCTAACAATTACTAACATCTACCGGGACATAATTCAATCTTCATTCCTGACAATGCTACTAACCACCTGCAAACAACTAATCAATATTTACTATTAGTAATATATTTGTCTTCAAGCTTTTCAGATTGAATTGTAATTTTCAACATTACTATAGTCAAGCATCTGTCAACAGCTTATAAAATAGATTATGCCAATATTACAACATAGAGTCTCTTAAGTCATAATCCACACTTGATGTGAAAGTGAAGATGTAGAATTTTTCGAGGTCTTAAAGATAGAAAAGGCTATTAATCTTAACTCTTGATGTGACAATCTCATCAGTCTTCATTTTTCCCTGTAACCAACAATGAATTTTATTTTTAATTAAGTAAAGTAATCTCAGGCCTAGCTTCCCTTTCTCTCCTGTCACAATGAGAATTTAGAAGCACCTACAAATGACTGTAACTCTCGAAATATTTACTCATCTACAAAGATCAGTGAACAGGAAGCCAGCAAGGGGAACATATTTTATCTACCCAAAGATCAGCATTCAAATCTGAGGTGTGGACTCACTTTCTCTCCCTTTACCGATCATACCAGACTGAACCTCGCCTGTCTACCTAAAAGACTATTCTTGTATTTTTCCTTACTAATCTAGAATTACAGCAATAATTACATGCCAATATTTACCTCTATACCACTTCCCTATGTCTGCACTATACTTAGCGGTGTTTTAACAGATAACTGAATATAACTATCTCTCTGTCACATTCTAGCAAAGAACCTTTTTAGCAGGAAGCAGTCCAGCACAGCATAGGTTAAGAACATATAGGTTACATTCATAGGCTTTTATTTTTCATTTTTTAAAATATTTTTATTGAATTTATTGGGGTTATATTGGTTAATAAAATTATATAGGTTTCAAGTGTACAATTCTGTAATACATTATGTGTGTTTACCACCCAAAGTCTAGTCTCCTTCCATCACCATTTATTCCACTCCCCATACACTCTTCTTTCTGCCTCCAACCCCCTTTCCCTCTGGTAATCACCATACTGATGTCTATTATCTATGAGGGTTTTGTGTTTTTTTAACTTAATCCCTTCACCTATTTTCACCCAGCCCCACAATCCCATCCCTCCCCTGACAGCTGTCAGTCGTTTCTCAGTATCTGTGAGTCTATTTTGTTCATTAGATTCCATATATAAGTGAAATCACATGACATTTATTTTTCTCTGACTGGCTTATTTCACTTAGCATAATACTCTCTAGGCCCATCCATACTGTCAAAAAAGGTAAAGTCCTTTTTTACAGCTGAGTAATGTTCTGTTGTGTAAATGTACCACAGCTTTTGTATCCACTCATCTACTGATGGCACTTGGGCTGAGTCCAAATCTTGGTGATTGTAAATAGGGCTGCAATGAACATAGGGTGCATGTATTCTTTCGAATCAGTGTTTTTGGGTTTCTTCGGATATATTACCAGAAGTGGAACCGCTGCGTCATAACGCAGTTCCAGCTTTGTTTTTTTGTGGAAACTCTGTACTGCTTTCCACTGTGGCTGCACCAGTCTGCATTCCTACTAACAGTGCATGAGGGCTCCCTTTTCTCCACATCCTCACCAGCACTTGTTTGTTGATTTATTGATGACGGCCATTCTGACAGGTGTGAGATGATATCTCATTGAGGTTTTAACTTGCATTTTTCTGATGTTTAGTGA
This sequence comes from Desmodus rotundus, assembly GCF_022682495.2. Lineage (NCBI taxonomy): Eukaryota > Metazoa > Chordata > Mammalia > Chiroptera > Phyllostomidae > Desmodus > Desmodus rotundus. Next base: position 177,296,817 of record NC_071388.1, on the reverse strand, counting down.
CGCTGAGTGCCTTTTCATATGTCTATTGGCCATCTGTATGTCCCCTTTGGAGAATGTCTATTCAGGTCCTTTGCCCATTTTTCCTTTTTCTGAACACCTTTTAAATAACTCAGAAAAATTTTTTCTTTATTCTTATTGTTGACACTATTGCAGATGTCCCCGTTTCTTCCCCTCGCCTGCCTCCACTCAGCCCCTGTCGCCCCCTCCCTCTGGCCATCAATTGGATTGTTTGTTTTTTTGGTGTTGAGTTCTTAATGAATTTTGGATTATTAATCCCCAATCAGACATAGCATTGGTGAGTATGTTCTCCCATTCAATGGGCTGTCTTTCTATTTTGTTTATGGTTTCCTTTGCTGAACAAAACCTTTTCAGTTTGATGTAGTCCCATTTGTTTTTCCTTTGTTTCCCTTGCCCTAAAGATATACTGGACAAAAATACTGCCATGAGAAATTTCTGAGATTTTACTGCCTATGTTTTCTTCTATGATTACTATGGTTTGGAGTCTTACATTTAAGTCTTTTTTTAAAAAATTTTTATTGTTTACGCTGTTACAGATATCCCCATTCCCCACCCACCCCCGTCCTCCTCCCCACATCCCTCGCCCCCTCTTCCCTCTGGCCATCTACATTTAAGTTTTTAATCAATTTTTAATTTATTCTTGTGTCCATGTAAGGACGTGGTCTACTTTCATTTTTTTTTTGCATGTACCTACACAAATTCCCCAACACCATTTATTGAACAGATTGTCCTTACTTCATCACATGTTCTTATTTCCTCTCTCATATACTGATTGACCATAAAGTGTGGGTTTATTTCTGGGTTCTCTATCCTGTTCCATTGATCTACTGATCTGTTGGTCTGTTTTTATGCCAGTACCATGCTTTTCTGATACTATGGCCTTGTAGCATATAGTTTGATATCAAGTAACATGATACCTCCAACTTTGTTCTTCTTTCTCAAGACTGCTGCAGCTATTTGGAGTCTTTTGTGGTTCCACATAAATTTTTAGAATATTTTCTCCAGTTCTATGAAAATTTGATTGGTATTTTGATAGGAATTGCTTTAAATCCATGGACTGCTTGGTAGTATGGACATTTTAATGATGTTAAGTCTTCCTATGCACGAACTTGGTATGTGCTTCCACTTATTTGTACGTTCTTCAATTTCTTTCTTCAGTATCTTAAAATTTTCTGAGTACAGGTCTTTTACCTCCTTCATTAAATTTACTCCTAGGTACCTTATTTATTTATTTTTTGTTGAATTGTAAACAGGATTGTTTTCTTAGTCTCTCTTTCTGATAGTTTCTAGGCTACTATACAGACAATACTCTAGTTCCTATTAGGCTCTGCTCCCTAGCAGCTTTGTGACATTATTAAAGTTACTTAACTTCTCAAAGCCTCCTTTCCTCAGCAAACAGAAGTTAATAAAAGTGTCTATCTCATGGGTTTAACAATTAAATGAAGCATATTAAACACTTGTAAAAGTGTTTAGAACAACACAGGGTAAAGTTCCAATAAATATAGGCTATCATGATTAATTTATCTATTCTCAAGTTACTTCCCTATTGCAAAGAAATTAACCAAGAATAGGCAGCAGGTACAAAAGACTTACTTCCTTATACATTGAGAACATTTTGTTTGTACTCTTTCAAGCTTTAGGGAATATCTCTATCCCAAGTAAACTTCACATACTGAAATGTGGTACTTTTAAACCTTATTACTACACTAAGTAAAACATTTTAATTCTGTACTTTCAATTTTACCCCAGAATTCTGTTTTTAGCCCCTATTTATTCATAGCGATTTAATTGTTTTAATGACTATGCAATAGCACTACTGTATCTTGGGCATTTCAACCAGCACTATGCTCATCATGACTTTGCACACAATGAAGTTCATGGAAATCCCACTCACAGAATACTACCTACCCAAGTTCATTAGGCTGATTGACATATTTATAAGATGATTTTCAAAGACTCATTTTCAACAAGTGTCTTTCCTGGGTTACAACTGAACGCTTATAGGCTAATCTTAAGCAACTAATTCATTCAGTCAATATATAAGTGCTTACTTTTTCTCCAAAGTACCCTTTATCTTAGGCACTATGGATGCTGAGATGAAAGAGTCAGTTCCTTTAAGCAACTGAAGTCACCAAAAACAGAGAGTTGATACAATTATTAAGATCCCCCAAGCTCTGTACTATGATGAAAATATCCACAGGGTGTCAAGAAAGGAGATTTAATTAATCCTAGGATGATCAGTAAATTATCCCAGAGAGGCTAATCCTTGAGCTGAAATTTTGAGGAATCGTAGTAGCCAGTCAGGTAGAGAGGTTTAGAATGTGAAAAGGCTGCGAAGAATGAGGAAGAAACAGCATAATCTATTATCAGAAGTCTGCTATGGTTGGAGCGAAGAAGAAATAAATGAATGATGGGGGATAAGAATGGAAGATAGGCAGGCAGGCTTTATATTCTAGAAATCCTGCCTGGCTGAGTAAAGGATTCTGAACTTTGAACAATAAAGCATAATGTAGTTTCCTGAAATATCTGAGGAAAAATACAACACAAGACATCAAATTCATATTATTGCTTATAATATATACAAGACAAATAAAAATATCAGGGATCAAATGAAAAATATACTATAAGAATATATGGCAACAATCACCAAGGTAATACCAGAATAACTAAATATGGAAGATAATGGCACAGTGATTAACTCCCTAGAGGATTTATCAGACAATTTCAGGGTTTGTGAGCTCTATCATTTGTTAGGTCAGGAATTTTGGTCAAATTTCTAAACTTTTCTGTATTCTAGCTTCCTTACCTTTAAGAATCATTTAATAGCTCCCTCATACAATAATTTAATAGATTACGGTTAAAATTTAATGAAAAGAAAAAAGCTCATACAACCCTTAGCACACAGATAACGAATTAGTTCAACTTCCTCAGCTTGAACCCAAGTATTGCCACTTAATGGTCCGAGACTTTGGCAAAGTAACTAGGGTAACATTCTCCACCTCATAGGACTGTTTTGAGGAGGGAATGAACTGAGTTTAGAAAAGTGCCTGCTATTCGTAGTTGCAAATATATAAAATAAAAATATTATGTTAGCTATCACTATGAAGAAAGAACTCATAAGAGAATCTCATTTGCAATTTAGAAAGACAAATCTAGCTTAAGTGCTAAAGATGATGAAGTACAAGGGGGACAAGAACATAAGATAGGAAAGGTTATAAAGTTATTTCAACAATTCAGTAAAAAACCAAGAAGGATCTGAACTCAAGTTATGACACAGTGAGTAGAGTGAAGAGATATTTAAGAGAAGACTCAATTGGACTTGACAACTGCTTATACAAGGAAAAAAGGAAATCACTTGAGAGAAAAAAGTCAAAGATTTTCAGATTATCAAAAGCATGGATTTTAGTGGCCTGAGATTCAATAAAAGATACAAATTATGTGGAGTAAAGTTAGGAAAAAAGGGCCTAGAAGAGTTTTGAAATAGTTTTGGTTTTACCTTAGTTGAGCTCTCTAGAAATGCCCACGATGAAGTTCATATACCAAATACTGGCATTTCTGAGACATTCCTAGGGTTTAACCACACTGGCTTCCCTTTACACTTCCTTAAAAACTTAATAATCTTAGCTTTTCACCAGAGCCCCTCGAACCCTTCTAAATATTGGGCAATTAGAACACCAAATAACTTTAATTAGGGGCCCTGTTACTTACATTTGCCCATCAAGAAAGATCCATTTGTCACAAACCTGTGAATCCTTTTAAATCTAGTTCTCTAACAGAGCATTCGGCCATAAATGCCACAAGAGATAAGTAAATTGTACTGTGTCTTCCCCTAATCTTTTTTAAACACACATATTAAAACATATTGAAAGACACTAAAAGGAAGGCAATAAACTGGAATTACTTTCTAATTCAACTACGTTAAAAAAAGTAGTATCGAAACAATTTTGAGGGAAAAAAACTTCAATCTTTCTTACCTGATGCTCCTATATTTGCCTTATCTTCAGGAACTGCATTTTTATCCTTACTTAAATCTTCAACTAAAAGTCTGTCAAAATGCTCAATACAAAGTCTGCTGTCAATCTGATACAACAGTGCAGGGCAAAGATACGTAAACAGATCAGCTGAGATGGGCGAGTTGGCGCCGTGACCGTAGTGTTTCAGTAACTGAGTGACATTCAGGCACTGCAAGGAAATCGATAAAACAGAGTAAGTAAAAGAGCACTGTAAGAGGATCATGCAGAAAAAGTACTGTATAAAGAAAATATGCTAATTAGTATTTGGAAATAATATATAATACATTGATATCTATTAGAAGTAAAGCTTTTGGATAGAAATTTATGATGGGGATACATTCAACTAGTTACTCAAGACTTTTTATGGATTTGAACTGTTTTTCCACTCTAACACATGAAAGATAATGATCTTTTGCCATCGATAAGGGAGATTCACAACCATATTCCCAAGATTCTTAAAGAGTGAGGAACATGGGGTGGGGTGGAGGGATGGGGAGAAAAGGCATACAACTGTAATTGAGTAACAATAAAAAAAAAAAAAAGAGTGAGGAACAAAATCACTTCTCTAGTAAAAGTGTATTTATCACTCAAGATTCAGCCTTGTAAAACAATGTTAAATAAAGTACTTTAGTAACTTTATACTATACTATAATATAGGCTTTTTCACTGCCTAAGGCACCCCGAAAGAGTATTATATTGGGGAATTCTAATCCAATGCTAAAACTGGAAGATGAAAAAAAAAGGCAGCTTCATCCACTGGTTCTTTTTAATGCAAAACAAAACAAAGCAGGAAACAGCGTAATCCAATTTGCGTCCATCATATAGCAAACAAATATTTAAACTTATGGCAAAAAACATGGTACTGCCTCTTTTTCATACATATCCACTGAGGTAGCATGCTTGTTTATTGACTTGCTATCTCATTCTATGATTTCATCTATGTACAAAAAACAAAGTCAGAACATACATACAAACAAACAAACAAAACAACTCTTCTCAGGTTTTAACATAAGGTACTACCTTATCCAATGTATATAATATTTCCATAAACCTTGAGAAAATTCCCAATATGCATCAGGTCTGATGACTCAGACCCCACAAGTTTGATCCAAAGAATAAACATTAATGATATTGTCTAGGTATTAACAACAAAGGAGTCTAGAATATCATCCATAGTAATAAAATATGAGTTATACTGAAATCAGTGTTTATTCTGCTAAAAACCAAGTACCTCATGATTTCTCCAGGAAAGAAACACCAAGATATTTACTTAGATGCAAAACATATGTCAATAATAGAGACATAAACAACAAAGGGTGAAGTCACATTCCACATTCGATGGCGCTTTCATACATGTGAACAACAAACTCAACAATTCTTTAAAACTTGAGTGATAAAAATTAGAATAAAAAAGGTGTTGATGTACCTTTAATGAAACAAAAATAAACATGTCTAAGATGAATAGTTCAAAAAAAACTATGAAGGAACCAATCAAATGTGAAAGTACTCAAAAATCATGAAAATTTAGAAGAAAACCACAATCACCCCATTACTATTAGCTTCCTATTATATATTTTTGCATTCAGCCTAAGTCTGTCAAAGGCATGAAAAAAAAGCTGTATTATGAGCAAGTAGGCCTTATCATAAAGTGATATAGAGAAAAAAACCAACCATATTTACAAAATATCTGATACAGAGCTATATTAATGACTGGGAAACAATTCATAATTAATTCAACACTTAATAATTTTAAATAAGAAACTGTCAAGTCACTTCCCCAGAGGAAAAACTGACGAGAGTATCCAGAATCCAGCTAATAGAAACAACATGAAAACTAACTTAGGAAGTCTAAAAAAGTCGTAAACAAGAGAGTAAAATAAAGAATGAAGACAAGGGTATAATTTCTAACAACCTTCAAACATTTAGATTTTAGGAACCCAAATGTGAGAACAAAGAATGCAAGTGAAAATCCAGATAAAGATCTTTAAGCTGATTTTAATTCTTTGATGTATTTATTTTACATTACCTAGAAATGTTTGAACATGATTAAGTATTCCACTGTTACTTCTCTTTTAACCTAAAATGCTCCCCAATTATCGGAGAATTACGGAACCACCTTTTTGTACTGACCTCATGCTGACGGTCATCTTCACTTCGATCTTTGTGACTTCCAGCTGAGTAAATCGCACTTTTTTTAACGTGCGGTGCTTCTCGCTTTCTAGTATGCCGAGGTTCACCTTCATTATCAGGATCAGGATCTTGGTGTCCATGACCAGGATCATGACCAGTATGTTCTGGAAGATGTACATGAGAATGACCTGGGTTATGTACACGATCCAGTTTATGAACCCGATTATGTTCATACTGTTCACCTTGATCATGGTTAGGAGGAAAACCTGGCGTAATAACCTCTGAATTTTCATGACTCTTCTTCCCTTTTCTCTTCCTCTTTCCTTTTGGTAGCTTACTTTCCGATTGCTCCTGTGTTTTATTGGTCTCTGTCGAGGGTTCATGGCTAGGCTCTCCATGCTCACTGTGAGTAATGGAATCATTAGGAAAATGCTGAGTAGTGTTATGATCGAGGTTATGATGACGCAAACAATGGTGATGACACAAGCGATGATTACGATCATGTATATGTTTATCATCAGATTTGACAGATACTTCAATTGTCTCTTTCTCTGGATCACACTTATGGTATCTTTTTGTTGATACACTGGTCACAGTTTGATTTTCTGAATTTAAATGCTTATGGGAATGCTGATGGTTATGTGAGTGAAAATGCTTTCCCTCTTGAACTGCCAAAATATCTAAGTGAGAAACATGATCGTGGCCAAGATCCTCATGATTAATCTCAACTACTTTGATCTCTCCAAGGCCCAAGTTTGTTAAAAGTTTCTCCAGACCAAAAAAGGATAATCTTCCATTTTCACCATAACGGTCAAAAAGTTTCTCAATATAATATTTTTTTTCATTTTCAGCATCCTGCACTGAAAATTTGCTCGACTCCGACTCTGTCATTCCATGATGGTGTCTGTGATGCTCTTCGGGACCGTGCTCGTGGTCTCCATGGCAGTGGTTGCAATGATGAAAAATAAATGTCAGCAAACAAATGAGGCAAAATTTTGTGTGCATATGTACCTTCATTTCTACTTTTCCTAAAGGGATTTAAAAAGAAAGGCAAATATTAGTTTATACTTAGTCATATTCAAAATAATCATAAACTTTGCAGCAGCTACCAATGCACTAGGCAAATGTTTTACCCCATTTCTTTCACGGCTATTAATTGTTCTTTCCTTTTATAATTCCATGTAAAAATGGCCCCTTTTATCAAAACAGCATGCAGCCCTTTGAATTAATACAAACTGTTCGAGACTCATCCACCAAACTACTCTGATTCCCTCTTAGCACAGCACCAGAGAGGGTATACATTTATACAGGGATTGCTGGCTTCCTTCCTGTCTGGCCCTTGACAAAGAAGTCTGCTGACCCTGCTCTTGAGGGCCTGGTCAGTGCAATAAGGCAAGATGAAATAAAGTGATAAAGTGTGTAAGAGTCAAAAGGAAATTAAACTGTCATTCTTCACAAATAGCAGGATTGGGTACATAGAAAATCCAAATGAATCTCTAAGAATTAATAAGTTAATTTAGTCAAGTTGCTGGATATAAGGACATTATAACCTAAAATCAATTGTATTTCTACATACCAGCAATAATTAGAAAATAAAATTAGAAATTAGTATTATTTACAATAGCAAATAACTAGGAATAAATCTAACAAAAGATTTGCAAGACCTTTACATTAAAAAAAAGGACCAGATATTATGGAGAGAAATGAAAGACCTATATAAATGGATGACTATATCGTGTTTATGATTGGATACAATACAGATCCAATGTAATCTCAATAAAAATCCCAGCAGTGTCCTGGCCGAGTAACTCAGTTGGTTAGAACATTGTCCCCATGTGCCAAAGTTGCAGGTTTGATCTCCAATCAGGGCACATACAAGCAGCAACCAGTGAATGCATAAATAAGTGGAGCAACCAACTGCTGTTTCTCTTGTCTCTCCCTCTCTTCTTCTTTCTCCCTTTCTAAAGAATCAATACATTAAAAAAAAAAAAAAATCAAAATCCCAGAAGTAATTTTGTGAGAATTTGAGGCATTTTTTATATTTAGGTAGAAAAAGAAAGGGCCAAATGTGGCCAAAACACTTTTAAAGAATGAGATCAGAGCACTTACTCCCGAAGTTACTAAACAGTGTGGTATTTGGTGTAAGAATAAACAAACATACCAAAGAAACAAAATAGAGCATGTAAAAATAGGAAAAAATTCTCTTTTCCTTGGTGGGTGGTCAACTAGATTTCCATATAGAACAAAAAATAAATAAAACAATCCCTATTCTCATATTATAAAAATCAATTACAGATGGATTTAAACTTAAAACAAAAAATGTTGAAGCAATAAAATGCTCAGGACTGTGCTGTCCAATATGGCAACCACAAGCCACATGTGGTTACTTAAATTTAAACTAACTACAATTAAATTAAAAATTCAGTTCCTTAGTCACCCTAAGCTACATTTTAAATGCTCAATAGCCACATTGGATCATCGCTATCGTAACAGACAGTGTGGAAACAGGACATGCCTCCATCTCCACTGGCCACATGCAATGTAAATACAGAAATATAATGTGGGTCAATTATGTAATTTTAAAGTTTTCTACAATAAACTGGTGAAAGTAATTTTCATGCTCTACTTTTTTATTTATACACTTTTTCCTTTTTATTTAATTTACTAGGGTGATACAGATTAACAAAATTATACAGATTTCAGGTGTTTATACTCTATTTTATTTAACCCACTATATCTAAAATATTGTTTTAATATGTAATCAATATACAAATTCTTACTGAGATTTTTAGATTCTTTTTTAATACTATGTCTTTGAAATTATGCATGTTACATAGACAGAACATCTTAATTCAGCCTAGCCATATTTCAAGTGCTCGACAGCCACCTGGGGCTACTAGTGGCTACTGTACTGTAAAGTGCAAATTTATTTGGGAGACTAACTTCAAGCCCTTCAAGATAGGGACGTAAAAAGCATTATAAAGTATATTACATTAAAATTAAGAAATTTCTGTTCATCAAGAGGTTTCATTAAGAGACTAAAATGATTAAGTCACAATTTAGGAGATTACCAGTCAAGAATACATAAGGAATCTCCACAGATCAGCTAGAGGTTCAGAGACAACTTGGTGGGGAAATGGACAGGAAGAGTGAACATGTACCTCATAAGGCAGCTAAATTACTTCGAAGCAAACGAGGATTCTCAACCTTGATAGTCATCACAGAAATGTAAAATAAAGTCACAATTAGATACCACTGTATACCAACAAGGATGAACAGAATATAAAAAATGTAAGGAAAAATATGGAGTCTACTAGAACCTGCATACACTGCTGATGGGATGGGAGGTTGGTATCTTTTGGAAAACTGGCAGGATCTGACAGAAGCTGAACATACGCATACCGACTCACACGGCAATTCTACTCGTGGGCATGTGATCAACAGAAATGGCACAGGGGCACCAACAGATGTGAACATAAACATTCACATAATCATTATTCATTATGGCTCAAAAACAGAAAGAAGGCCAAATATCCATTAATAGAATGAATAAATAAAACAGTAATCTTACAAGGAAATACCACACAGAAATGAAAATAAAGTAATAGCTTCATGCATTAACAGATGAATTTTACAAATACTAGACTGAGCAAAAAATGACAAATACTGAAGAAACCATACTGCATAACTATATATATATATATATATATATATATATATATATATATATATATATATACACACACACACACACACACACACACATACATACATATAGCAAAAATTTGGTACAACTAAACCAAGATAATGTTTACTTTTTAAAAGAAAGGTAAGGGGCAATAATTGTGATTAAAAAGTATGGTAGTGTTCTCTTTCTTGCCTTGAGTGATGGCATTGCTTTGTGATAATTCATTGCACTTATACTCTGTACTTTTCTGTACACATAATGTATTACAATGAAAAGATTTTAGAAATCTAATTTCCTCTAGTAAAATACTAAAAAATATAATTATAAAAAAAATTGTTGTGAGTCTTCTACCAAGAAAGAGTAAGGTCATTAAAAGGAGAAATTAAAAGGCATTATTGAACTCTGGCCTGGTAGCTCAGTTGTTTACAGCATCATCCTAACATGCCAAGGTTGTGGGTTCAGTCCCTAGTCAGGGCACATACAAGAATCAACCAATGAATGCCTAAATAAGTGGAACAACAAATTGATGTTTTGTTTTTTTAAAGACACTATTGAATGACAGTAAAAAAGAACTGGCAAAATTGAAACTACCACCTACATAAATAGGGTAAATAGCATAAGCTATATGAAGTCTTCTCAAATATGTATACAAATTTCATCAGTGTCAATCAAAATCCTGGTTCCTATTTGTTTTCAGTGAAAACTGCACAAGTTTATCCAAAACTTAATATGGAAGAGCAAAAACCCAAGGACAACCAGGATAATTCAGAATATTAACAAGGTAAGAAAGACTCTTTTAGAAAGTTACATGAATTAAAATACCATAGGCCCTTGGCTGGTGTGGCTTAGTGGACTGAGCGTTGGCCTGTAAACAGAAAGGTAGCTGGTTCGATTCCCGGTCAGGGCACATGCTTGGGTTTTGGGCCAGGTCCCCAGTTGGGGGTGTGCAAGAGGCAACCAGTGGATGTTTCTCTCACACATCAATGTTTCTCTCCCTCTCTTTCTCCCTCCCTCCCCTAGCTCTAAAAATAAATAAAATCTTAATAAAAAACCCCATAGAACTGGCACAGGGAGGGACAAATAGACCAGAGGATAATTGAGAAAGGAAAAAAAATAATATTGAATGTATAAAAATGGTTCTTCCTCACACCACACACAAGTCAATTCCAAGAAGATTCAAACCCTAAATATGAAAAGATTTTTAACAAAGTTTGGAAGAAAATACAGGAGAATGTCATAATTTTAGGGTAGGGAAAGAGTTTTTAGATACAACACAGAAAGCACAAACTTAGTTTAAAGAAAATGTTTGATTAATTTAATTATGCTAAATTCCTTAAGTATTAATTTATAATGAAGAACACAAAAACAAAGTATATGATGATCCTTACCCTAGCAGATATTTGCCATGTCTATATATAAGCACATAAAAATTATTATTCAGGATATATGGAATGAATATATACACACATACACACACACAAAAGAACTCCACTACTACATAGACAACTATACAAACTATATAAACAAGACAGCTGTTTGAGAAGCAACATGATTACTAATAATTAAATTATGCACCAAGGAATCAATAGGTCAACATTAGTATCTGACAGTACTGGGAGTTAGCAAAGATGTAATGAAGGGCAATAGAAACTATCTCACACCGCTGGTGGGAGTAGGTATTGGTACAACCATCCTGGGAAGCAATTTGCCATCTACTGAGGCTGAATATTAGTGCACTCTATAGTCCCCAAATCCCACTCCGGTCTGTCTTCTCTAGAGAAACTCTACTGCACTTAGGCATAGGAAACATGCAAACTCAAGAATCTTTACTGTATATTTTGAATTTTTAAAAAAATATTAACTACCTGGTAACAGCATGCTGTGGTTAAAAATAACACAACAATCAACTAAACCAACAGGAAATTCCCATATAAAAAGCAGTTAGGAGAAATGGGTGGTTCCAGAACAATTACACGATCAAGCCCTCCATCATCCTCAGATTTGTTCCCTCAGTCTCAAGAACCTGCTGTTGCTTCAACCATTCCATCGCTGCACAACCAAATCCAAAGCTGGGGCATTTATCTTCAACCTGCGGAGCTGTGTTCCCTTTCGAATCATCGCCACTGTCACTCTAATAGTTCCTGCCACTGCCTCAAATGCATCCACCTGCACTCTTCCCTTTGTGTTCCTTTTCCAGCATCTTCTGATCCTGCGCCAGCCTGCCGTCCATAAGTATTGCCAGGCGCAATTACCTTTCCTTTGCGTGAGGTTAAAGAAAAAATCACATAATATTCAGGGCAATTTTTTATAACGTATTTTAATGTTGATAGCACACACTACTTCCTCCCCACCAGGGAAGTTTCCTGTCTGATTAGTTTTAACCATCCTTACACTTACTTTAAACCATCAAGTTCCTCTTAATTGTTGAACAAAGTGAAATGATTCAGTTCTGCTATTTACCAGAATCTTACAAAAGAGTAACTGAAATGTCAAAGCTACTTTACTTTTATTAACTAGCAAACTACCAATCTCGTTATCAATCCCTCTTTATTAACAAGTTTAACAATGTCCAATATACAATGGGGGGCAAAAGTAGGGTTACAGTTGTCTGTATGGAAAATAATACAGTGATTAGTAAGCAATAATGCAAGAATAAACTGTGTTTCTCATACAACTGTTAACCTACTTTTGCCGCACACTGTATAAGGAAATTACATAAATTCTCCTGCAAATATAGAGTGTTCCTGTTCTTAGGGTACACTCCCTTTTCTCATAAAGTTACATTCATATACCCAGACCTGGGGCAGGTTTTGTGATATATAGGCACATAGAAAAATAAGAAGGGAAATATTTTAAGTTATTAATGCCAAAAAAACAAAATAGTACATAAAATGAAACAATTTATTACAATGCCAAGTTGTAAATAACATTTTAAGTCATAAACATGTAACTCTTACTACTCCTCTAAGCCAGAATTGCAATATAATTGTACTGAAAACCTGGGGTTCAGGAAATGGGAAGGCATATGGATAGATGGAAAGAATGCTAAATCCCCATCTTTCATTAAACAGACAATGGCTAAAATTGAAAATGAATGAAGAGTAATGAACATGTTGGAGACACAGCAGTGGAGAGCAAAATAATCATCATAAGGAGTTACTTGTCTTTCTAGGCAGAAGAAGAATATAGAAGAAGAAAGGGGACTGATTATTTTTCCTTTTCCCTAAAAACTTCATAGACCTATTTAATTCTTTAAACTATATTCAGGTATGACTTTGGAAAAAATAACTAAAAATAAAAGCCAGCAATTATGAATCTTAAAAAAAAGTTTTGCTTAAACAAAATCACATTATGTCACATGTGGAAGAAAATAAATTACTCAGTTTCAAGATTTTCACAAGCTTTTCTGGAGTTTTAATCACAATATGCAATCATTTAAATTTCAATTTGTACTATTATTTTGGTTACCTGCTTGGATAATTCTAAGATGTGGAGAAAGACTAAAAATTTTAAATTTAAAAGTTTTATGATATTCTTCCAAATTGGTTTCTAGAGAAATTAAGTTTTGTTATACCGCTACCAGCAACGATCATAGCATTCTCAATAATACTTGGTGTATTAATTTTGGAATAAGATCTTTCCTTGTTTTTATCTATCCTTTTGAAATCACTCCTGGCGTCTCAGTATTTTTATTAACATATATGTGTTTGACACAACACGACTTGGTCATGTCACCTGTCCAGTGCCTTTTAATCTTAATTGCAATGGTTTCCCCTTTCACAGATATTTTCATGTATATGCCCTATGAAATTGTTCCTGTAATTTCTTCTATGATTTCTAAATTTAAGAAGTTTCTTCTCCCCATATCGAATACCTTTTTTCTTCTTTTAAAAAACTATAGCTAAAATGAACATGACCCCCCAAAACTAGGATCTCCCTAACATCCATGAGTTTTTTCAGGGGAAATAAAAATACCCACTGAACTAACGAAGAGTACTCTTACAAACTTACCTGTTAAGAAAGTTTATATTTTAGCCTCAATAAAAGTTTCAAGTACTTGTGTTTAAGCAAAACTATTCATAGGAAAAAGCTCTAACATGTGTTTTATAATCTGTAAGTTATATTAGGTGCTACATAGTATTTTATTTACAGTTACTCTGAAGAACAGTTTTCTTAAAAGTTCTTTCAGGGATTTGATTTTAGCATGCCTTTCTGATTTCCTTCTTCACTTTTTAAAACATGGTATGATTATTTTCCTGAGAAGAAACTTTTTATTTACACTGGTTATATATTGTACATCAAATTATTCACTTTATTTGAAAAAAACTATAATACACTAATTAAAATGAAAATCTTAAAAAGTATGTTCCACATCACTCACTGCTGGTGGGAGTGTAAACTGGTACAGCCACTATAGAAAACATTATGAAGGTTCCTCAAATAATTTAGAATAATTACCACACAACCCAGTCACCCCTCTTCTGGGTAACCCCCAAATTTGAAAACATTTTTTCGCAAAGATATGTGCACCCCTATGTACTGTAGGGGTGCACTGTAGCATTATTCACGGTGGCCAAGACATGGAGACAACCATGTCTTTCCAGTGTCCTTCAACAGAGGACTGGGTACAGATGTGGTATGCATATAATACGGAATACTCCTCAGCCATAAGAAAAGGTGAAATATTGCCATTTGTGACAACATGGATGGACATTGAGAACATCACGCTAAGCAAAACAAGAAAACTCAAGAACCATATGATTTCACTCATGTGGGATATAAAACTGAAAGCAACAAATGTACAAATAAGAAAAGCACACACTCAAGACACACACAACAGTATGGAGGCAAACAGAGCAAAGGGGGGTAGTAAAGGGTAAAGGGGGTCAAATATACAGTAATGGAAAATTTGACTTTGGGTGGTGGGCATACAGTTGATGTATCAGAAAAGTACACTTGAAACCTATATAATTTTATAATGTCATCCCAATAAATTTAATTTTCCGAATATCTTCTAAGCCCTGGCTGGTGTGGCTCTGTGGATGGAGCAATGGCGTGTGTTGTGGGCCAGGTCCCTAGTTCGGGAGTGCGAGGGGCAACAGATCGGTGTTTCTCTCGTACATGAATGTTTCTCTCCCTTCTCTTTCTCCCTCCCTTCCTCTCTCTCTAAATAAATTTTTTAAATCTTAAAAAAATAAAAAAGTTATGAAATCAGTTGAAATTCTACACTAAAAAAGATCTATAGGAATAAAAAACAATCTCATTGTTTATTATATTATATATAATATGTAGTATCTACTTATTTTTATGATTTTATATGTAATAATTAAATACTACATTACAATCATAAGAAGCTTTTCTACTATTACTGTTTTACTGGTTTTACTGTTTCATAATGTAATAACTCATATTTTATACTATTGATCTTGATATGTAAAATCAATCTTTCCATAGCCCCCTTCATCAAGAGGCTATGTTCCTGTATAACATAAAGTATGCTTCTTCACCAATAAGCAGACTAAAGCAATGGTTCACCTTGAGAAGAGGTGCACTGTAAGAGCTATTATACCAAAACACTTGTTTACAGGCTCTTAAACGTGTGATCACGTGCTGCTTAATAAGGGGAGTGGGCACAGAGGAAGAGGAGGAAAGGGAAACAGGACAGAGGCAGTGAGAAGGCATTAAAGATAAGTATGAAATATATTCTGCTCTGAAGGAGGTACAGGAAGACACAATCACCTTTTAAATAGTAAACTGTGTGAGATGCTACAAGAGTAGTAGAAACAGTGTGACAGTGTTAGGTAAGTAGCTCAAAGTTGAAGGCCAAGGGCTTCACATTCCAGCTCCCAGCATACATAATATAGGGTCTTGAACTTCCTATAGAGAGAAAATGGACCCGTGAAGAGATGAAAGGCTTCTATACTAATAGGTAATGAACACGTGAGAACTCACATTACCTATGAATTTTCTGTTTGAAAGAATGTATTCCTACTAAAGCATTTTACACATACAGATTCTAGGAAGATAGAGCTATTTTACACAATAGCAACGTATCAAATAATGACAGCATTAAGAGCTGGATTCAAGGGTTGGCAGGCTTAAAAGGAACAGATAGTTAACATTTTAGGTTTTGCAGGCAATACAGTATTATATTTAAGGCAACTACTTAATGTTGTCGTTATGGCACAAAAGTAGCCACATACAATACATACAACACAAGTGAGAAGGCTGTGTTCCAGTAACATTTAATTTACAAAAGTGGGCTGATTTGGCCTGTGGGACTTAGTCTGCTGATCCTTCACTTAACCTATACATTTTTTTAAAAACTACCAATTCAGTAGACAAGTGGAGGGGAAACCAACTATCTTAAAACTCATAAATTCACAAAATATGTAAAGTGATTCAAAAGAAAGTTTAGAAAAGTTTAGAAGTGTGAGGGCACATCTGAAATGGCTTCTTTTTATTTGAAGATATTGAAGTAGATGTATACACTTTTTAAAGATTTTATTTATTTTTAGAGAGAGGGGAAGGGAGAGAGAAGAGGAACAGAAACGTGGAAGTGAGAGGGAAACGTTAACTGGCTGCCTCTGGCATGTGCTCCAACGAGGGACCAAACCCCAACCCAGGGGCGGCCTGAGCACAATCAACTGGCGACCCTTCGCTTTGGGGGAGGTCACCCAACCAACTGAGCCACACTAGTCAGGGCTGGGATGTGTATCTTTGTTACCTTGTTGCCACAGCTGAAGGCTATTTTGATTTTCTACTTACTATATGAATGATAATAAATCTAAAAAATAAGTGATCACTAACTGACAAATCTTAAATAATTACTAGAGGATGAAAAGTAACTTTTATACATAATTCATAGTAGATCTTCTACTAACATTACTTGTGGTCCTATAAAAGTACATAATCTTACTACGCTAATAGGATTGAGATACTTCCTAAAGCATTGTGATTCACTTTTGTAATCCCCCAAAACCTCTTTTCTGCAAGAAATGGATAGTCCCCACAAGTAGGGCACATATTAAGGCTAATATGGCTGTTAGAAATGTTAACACAAGGACAAGTATTATCTGATACCCCATTCTCTTTCAGCAGTGAAATATCTGAACTATAATGAGTAATTATAAAATCATCTACCATTGTTAATGAATACAATTTAAACACTGAGCAAGATTTTAGATTTTACCCCTATGTTTACACGTGTAAATGCCACCACCACCCCATTCCACTAACATCTTTTTGTTTGACAAATCTAATATGAAAAATCTATTAAAATAGCCCATCCTTATATCTGGCAACAAAAAAAACCCCTTATGTTCTGATAAGAAAATAGAAATATATTACAGTATTTGACACTACTATTTATGATGTGATATAACAGTAAATTGTGTTGTTTTAATGCCTGAACATTCAGTGCCGTCTCTGAAGTGGCTGGAATAATTTGAATGTTATTGTTATTGAAAACTTTATGATTTCAGTTGTAAATTGCCTTAATACCTACTGAACACACTTTTAAATATTCCAATCAACGTATATTTTTCAGATTATATTAGTTTTATTTTGGAAAAAACTAAAAGTCATTGTGTGGCCCACACAGAACTTATGAATAGAAAATAATGAAAAGAAAAAAGTAGCTTAGAATATTGATAACTGGCATAATTTGAAACTCTACATAAATGACTACAAAAAATCTTGTGGTTATTAACAGTCCTAGAGACTATTTTTCAAAGATCATTCTATAAAAGTCATAGCTCAAAATAAACTTGAACTTAAAAAGAAGTTCACAATTCAATTTTAGCATTTTCAATTTTATTTCAGTACAGTCGGGGCAATACAAAGTTATATGGGACTAAACTGATCCAGAAAGCAATTTTTTAATATCATTCTTTTTCAAGACAAAGCCCAGATTAAATTAATAAAACTGCTGTTATTCATATTCAAAGCTAATTTCAAAGATACACCTTTAACATATACCCCTCTTCCAGCTTTGAAAAGTCCCCTACAGGCCCTGGAAGAGGAGGACGGCTAGAGTATCCTCCTGATATATCAAGGTTGTGGGTTCAATCCCCAGTCAGGGCACATATAAGAATTAACCAAATAATACATAAATAAGTGGAATCCTACTAGTAACACTAACCAGCAGCTGGAGGAAATCCCAAGTAGACCACACATATAGCACTAAGGAATCTAATGGTAATTTAAACAGATCTTGTTTTAGGGAAAGATGTAGGTGAAGCTAAACTCCAGAAAACTTCAAGGAGAACGAAACACTAGGGGGCAGCATCAAGCTGTGGGGACAAGCGGGGCTCTCTTCTGATGGGAAACCTCAAGCTGAAGTCAGGCCCTGACTGGTGTGGCTCAGTGGGTTGGGCGTTGTCCTGCAAGCTGAGATTGCTGGTAGGATTCCTCATGGGTCCAGCACACGCCTGGGTGGCTGGCCGCGCCCTGCCCCCGGGGCATTGGGCCCCTTTAGGGAATGTGTGAGAGGTGACTGATTGGCATTTCTCTTTCACATAGATGTTTCTCTCCCTCCCTTCCCCTCTCAAAATAAATAGAATCATTTTTTTAAAACGCTAAAGTTAGTATATTTTTTAATGAGAATTTTACTATTTAATGAAAGATGACTTAATAGGGTTATGAAACTTGTTATAAAGGGGAAAAAACTAGTTTTGTTTTGATTGCCTACACTTCCTTTTTCTACTGTGTACTTTGCCTCTTGTGTTATCAGTCTAAAAATGCACTGGTGATAATGTCCTTTTGATATAAAACAATGCAAACCCATGGTATTTCCATTCTTACGGTGGGCACTACATAGACAAGGATGATATTTTTATCCAAAAAACTTCTTTGGATTAATGCTAAATTTGTGTTATATTCGATTAACATTTTAAAGAACGTAACCACCAAGCTTTGAAATCACTGAATAATGTGTCCATGAGCATTATGTGACAAAAAACTGGAGCAAGTCCCCCTCAGAGTTTAGTCTGGCAGGGAAAACTCAAGATGTGTGTATATAATTATAAGAACATAGAAGAGAGGCAGAAAAAATTCCCTGGGTTATTTCAGATAAGTAAGAGAACAGGATAACTATCACTGCAAAGGCCCCGAATAGGCCAGTAAACCTAGTAAGAAAAATCTAAACCTTATGTTCTGGGGGTAATCAAGTATTGGGGAAAAAACAGAAAGTAGTCTTTCGACCACTAAAGAACTTAAATGCTCATTCATATATTTAAAAAATGTAAAATGAATTAAGTATCTGGAGCCCTTCAGTTCCTTAAGTCATTCATTGATTACAGTAAACCCATGAGGTAGGATTTTTTTTAGTACTTCCAGTTCACAGATTAAAAAGATTAAGATAAAGTAACTTACTCAAAGTAATGAAACTAGTTAATAATGGGCCAGGGTTTTCAACCTTAATTCTTACTCCAAAGCTGAAAAATCTTGCCAGTACTGGCCAATATTGGAGGTAGATGAGGGGAGGAGAGAATAGAGTACTAAGGTAAATTCACTTTAGAAGCACATGATCATTCAAGTGACTAATTTCCCTTGCTATGATACCTTTGTCCTATATTCTACATAAATCAGTTAAAAATAAAACAAAAACAAAAATACTCCCTAGAGTAGTACCTAAACTTGAGGCCTTCTAAAGTTCTTCAAATCCAGTGCTCTAAAAAAGAGCTGTATTAGCTTTTTTTTTTTTTAAATCCTCACCCAAGGATATGTTTATTCATTTTAGAAAGGAAAGGAAGGGAAGAGAAAATTCTATGTGAGAAACACCCACCAGCTGTCTTGAACAAGTGACGTAAGATATTTAAAATTTGTAGAATAGGAAGTCATGATATAAACCAGTGCTCGAGTCCTGACTTAAGGCTTTCGATCATCTTACCAAAATCGTCTGCATTCTAAATTCTCCAGCTTTCCCAACATCTTACTTGCTTGTTCTTATGTAGAATTTAGATAAGAATCCACAAGCACACACAGAAATGAAATTGAAACCTGTCACATGTTAGTTCAGCTCCATTAAGAATGAGTCAGTTCCAAAGTAAAACCAGAGTACGGAAGAGCCTTAAGATATTATGTGCTTTAATGTCAGCTTTTATTACTCAAACCGGGGACCGGAGCGCGGGACCCTGAGAGCTGTGGGTCCTGCCGTGACATTTCTTCCGCGAGTCCAGCTCCTAAGACGGCCCATGCGGGCGGGCTCCCACGTGAGCGGCTCTTTACAGAAGCCACAGGAAGACCTTCAACGTGACGTCAGCCGCGCCCTCCGAGGCCCCCTTCTCAGCTGGGGCACTCGGGGGTCCCGACGGAGAAACAGCAGGAGTTGAGCTGATCCCTAGAGCCGGGGAGGGTGGGCGCGAAGTCTCCCCTACGTCCTCCCCCGCCCGGCCCCACAGCGCTCTCCGCCGAAGGGCTTTCAGGAACAAAGCCCGGGCAGCGGCACCACCTCCCTGCCCACCGGCCTCCCCGTCGAGCCAGCCCCACCGAGCCCTCCGCACCAGGGACCCCGCGGGCCTAAATGTGAACTCCCCTGTGCCCCGCCTCGGGTTTTCGGTTGGTCGGGGGGGGAAACCAAGCCCCCACGAGGCCTCCCACGGTCGGAGCACAGGTACCACCAACCGTTAGCCTCCCGGTGCCGGAACTGCGGCGCCAGGCTCCATCCCAGGGCCCCCGGCTCGACCCCACGATAGATCGGCGGGGAGGAAGAGGGAGGAGGAATGGGGGCATTCAACACCATCCCACTCCGAGCCCCTCCAAGACCTGGCTGCGGATGCTCCCACCCCCCACCCCCAGGCCGCGGCAGCGCAGCCCCCTAACCGCCGCTCGCCCAGCGGTCACTCCCTCGCTCTCCATGCCGCTCCCAGCCTCCACAGGAGCCTAAGTCAGGCAGGGGATCCCGCACGCGGGGCAGAGGCTGCCCGGTCGCCAACCCCAGGGCAGCTCGGAGTGCACACGAGGAGCCGCGGTTCCCCACGCGCTGCCCCACGCGCTTCGCCCCGGCTCGCCACCGCAGCCGATTGCAGCAGCTGCAGGAACTCCAGCGCCCGGATCCCCGAGGGTCCCCCAGCCACGACTCCCAGCTTCTTGTCTCCCTTTCTACGCCCTCCCCACTCCCACCCGCGCCGTCCCAGGACTCGCAGTCTCCGCTGCGCATGGGGCCGGTTCTGGGGGAGGGAATGTAAACAAATCGGGGTTTTATAGTTACCTCACACTCGAGTGCCGTGTGCATCTCCTCTCCGCTCGGTACCAAACCCCGGCTGCACCAAATCGTGTATTCACCAAAGCTGGCTGCGCTAACTGCGGCGCACAGGCCCGCACGTCAGACGCCGCACTACGCTGGCGGCGTACAAAGCCCACTCCGGTCCCGCGCAGCCGCACCCCGTCCGCCCAGTGGGTGCTGCGCTCCGGGCGTACACGCATCACCCAGCCATTCACTTTGGGTAACGCGGCTTACGTAGGGGGACCACACCACCCCCAGGTTCCACTCGGACCATCGGAGCAATAGGAAATTCGAGTCTACGCAAAATGCGGAGCTCAGTGGCCCCGCGCTGGTTTTGTTCCAAGAAAGAACACCGCGGAGGAGTTGGGGCCGCTTCTAACGCATGCGTGGAGCGCCCTCCACCACTTGCCTTTTCTCCCGGCTTTGCGCTGGTAACAGCGGACTGGGGAGGCGGGCGAGTGATGAGTAATGAAAGCTCCCAGCACAAACGCTTTACCAAAAGATTTTAGATTGATAAATTAAGATGTTTATCTGTACAGGAGTTAAACATCTACCTTAATTTAACTCCTCTCTTTTGTTGAAGTAATCTTGAAGTCTCAGTGCAAGAAGCTAATATTTATTTAGTGCTAAGTGCGAGGTTTTTTGCACTGCTCTCCCTCACCCCACAGTTGATTCTATAGCGTCCTGCCTGCAGGCCTTACAAGACTAAAAAAAAAAAAAAAAAAAAAGTTGGGTCCTGAGAGTGTGTCACGATCTTGGGAAATTCTTGAGGGCTTTAACAACTTTCCAAATTTTCCCACCACCTCCTAAAGCTTAATTTGTTATTTCTTAACACCCAACCAAGGTCAAAAACTCCCTATCCAGCCAAGCAATTACATGGACTCCTAACTACCTTGTGTTCATTCTTGCTCCCATTCCTTTACTCACGTTAGATGAGATACCCTGCCCCCTGAATTGTCTCCACCCCTCTTAAGCAATTCACAGCCCATACTTTCTTAAAAGGTGGCTCTAGACACCTCTTTCCTCCATTACTCTGCTTCCTGGCACTTCCTGCGTCTTCTGGCCCTTACTGGTGTTCTGTCTGATGCCTGTTCTCTGTAACCAGCCAAAATCTACTTAAAGAGTTCAAGGGTGCTTTACTGATGTCCATCAGAGTGCATAAAACCATGATCAATAGTAATAACAAGCTTCATTATGTGTCAGGTACTTCCTAAGTGCTTTACATAAATATTCATTTCATCCTTATAACGAGGTGGGTGTTATTATCCTACCCCAGAAAACGGAGGCACACGAAGTTAGGTAACTTACCTAAGATCTCAGAACAGGTAGGGAGGAAAGTTGGGATCCAGCCCAGTTAGTATGGCTACATATTCTTGCTATTCTGGATATTGACAACAAACATCTGTGAAGTGTTTAATAAATGCCTACTAACTGCCAGGATACTAAGCTTCTCATATCCCTTTTTTTCTTGTATGGAAAAGCCTCATCCCTGCTGGTTTTCACAGCTGCTATTAGGCAAGGGGAGAAGGTCTGAGGTATAGAGAAAAGAGATTAACTTTAAGTCCTAGTTTCAAGTCTCACTAATACCACTACCGGTGGGACATAATAATGACCGAGATCCTCAGATTTGTGGGTAAGTTAAGAACTGGTCTAAATTTACCCTAAAGTCCTTAAATTTAATAATATCAACTAAAGTCTGTAGATTCCATAAAATAAATATAGTACACATACTGTATATCAGTCTAATATCAAAGATGTAGTGCATCTTTGGGCTTAGAGCATAAAAAACTTCCAAATTACCCTGATAGTAAGGCTCATAATTATTTTATTGAATACATTATTATCACTGTTCAAATATATGTAATATCTTTCTTTAAATATCAATAAAGTATAACACATTCCTCATATTTTAGGGCACCCACATTGATTTTTAGTCATGTATTTACAACTCTACTTTTCCGCTGGTACAGGTTCAGCTGAAATGATTGATCAAATATTGAAATATTCCATACAAGTTAGTCAACAGCTACAGGTCCGAGTTGAATTGCCTCATGATTCCCACCCCTGTACAAGCACTTTCTCTCAGCTTCCCCAGACTTCCCACATTGCTGGAACTAAAGGGTTAATGGCTAGCTAAAACCTATGCTTTACTAATTGTTATATATTTTAAATATAAGCCCTGTGGTAGGGGAACTGAAGAGTTAAAGATTTTAGCCTTAGTTGACGGGATTAGTGACTAATGTGTTTGGAAAGCTGTTATTCCAGGAACTGGATGGAATGCATGAGTACATGCCTCCAGGAGGTCACAAGCAATTCAACCTTCCTTACCCAAGGAGTCTGCAAATGATAGAGATGGTAGCCATTGTGTTTAGGGAGGGAAAGCATATGATGCGCATAAGAATTGTTGATCAACAGATAAAGCAGTCTTAGGAAAATCTTTGCAACTCTTATCCAATTAACCTTTTTCCAAACCCCTTACCCACCCTTTATTCTTATAAAAAGATCCCCTTAAAGTGAGATGTTGAGATGGTTTTTGATGTTACATAACCCTCTGTCTTCTCAGCTCACCAGCCATCTAAATAGAGTGCTGAAAAAGATTCAATCCTTGTTTCTACTTACTGGTTCTGGTATTGACAGGGAGCACTAACACTGACGTTTCCAGTTTCACCTGCATAAAACTACAGAGTAAGCTACTTAAGGAGAGACTATGTCTCCTACTGCTTGTTACACTCATCCAAACATATATATATGATGATCAAAGTATTCACACTGATTAGAAAAGAGCTTAGAACAGAATTAATAGGTAGGGCAAATGATTGAGCTGGAAACAAGTATATGAATTTTCCTATTGGGAGAAAGTTTCAAAAGATGACTTGAAGGTTAACTCAAAATCACCTGCTGAATTAAACCATGGAGAGTGCAGCAAAAATATAACTATTATATGTTCTGTTTTTATCAGATTTATATACAAGATGTGTCAGCGTACAGAACTTTTAATGTGTTAGAGTTGGAGAAATCCTGCAAAGGTCAGACATGAAGCCCATCCGAACTACAGAAACAGTACAGATGGTCTGCAGTTCCTGGGGGCAAGAGAGGATCGAATTCTGTGCAAATGGTTTCTCTTGTATGTGTTCTGCTCATTCACATTGCTTCAGTCACAATTTTATTTCACATGTATAAAATTTTAAGCATGACTAATCTATATTTTTGAGGCATGATGTAATAAATCCAACGGCCTATTTTTGTCTCTAGGATTAGAAAAGAACCTGCTACAATAAGTAAAGGAAATAGAACCACACTCTATACCTCAATTTTTAGTTGTAACTAAAAGAAATCCAGGTTATAACTTGGTTTTCTTTCCTCCAGTAGAGAGAAAATTGCCATTATTTACAACAGCTAAGAACCTTCAATTCATTTTTAAGGAACATGACTGATTCTAAGAAATCATATCGTTCCAAGTCAGTTATTCTTTCCATAAATCAAGCTTAGTGATAACCAAATATAAGAAACCTCCTTAACTTCATGCTCAATTTAAACTGATTTTGACTTCAGGTCAAAATGGGGACATATGTAGACATGCTTCACCTCCTCGTGCAACCATAGAAATAATTACACGTAGATCTCAAAACAAATAATACCCAGAACCATTAGAAAATTGAGCAGTATGGAAGTCCAGCAACCAAGGATTTAAAGAAGCCACATTTATCCAAATGGGTAGGAGGGACAGTTGCAGAAACAGGTGGAGAGGTGCAGAGACACAGTGTGGCACAGAGAGGTGGCGGGGGCTGTGGTGGAAAAGACAATCGCACATTCACATATGGTAGATAAAAATCAGAAGGGATATCTTTGGAATGAACAGTCCCAGTCGCAGGCCAGACCACACAACCCATGGTTCCAGCACAGGGAGGAAAAGTCTCCAATACCTTTTGGCTGTTAAGAACCAGCGGAGGGTGGGGTTGGTGGTAGAAACTGCCAGATTTTCAGGAAATTCAGCTTAAAGGGCCCACATGGACTTAGAATGTATGCAGACCCACCCACTCTGGGATTCACCACCAAGGAAAACAGCTGGAAGCGCACCAGTCACGTAGGGTAAGTGGGTGAAGTGACTGGAAACAGGGTGAGTGCCAGGTAACCTCCAGAAGCCCAGCGGTGGCACTGTCCCCTCCCCAGCCCTCCCTCCACACAGAGCCACAAAGCGGTGAAGTGGGTTGCCCTGCCCTGGCGATTACCCAAGGTTCTGCCCCTCACAATTTACAGGTGCCTTTTCTACAATAGGCCACGCTACTAAGACAGGGAGTCAAAGCAGCTCTACCCAATACACAGAAACAAACACAAGGAGGCTGCCAAATTGAGGAGACAAAGAAATATGGCCCAAAGGAAAGAACAGAACCAAACCCCAGAAAAAGAACTAAATGAAATGGCGATAGCCAACCTATTAGGTCCAGAGTTCAAAACATGGGTGATCAGGATGCTCAAAGAACTCACTGAGTATGGCAACAACATAAAGGAAAGAATGAAGGCTACACTAAGTGAAATAAAGAAAATCTACAGGGAACCCCAGTGGAGGAGAGGAAGATGAGGTTCAAATCAATGATTTGGAACATAAGGAAGAAATAAGCATTCAACCATGACAACAACAAGAAACAAGAATAAAAAACAAGGATAATATAAGGTGCCTCTGGGACATCTCTAAACATATGAATATCCAATCATAGTGATGCCAGGAGGAGCCAAGGAAGAGCAAGAAATTGAAAACTTATTTGAAAAAATAATGAAAGAGTATTTTCCTAATTTGGCAAAGGAAACAGACATAAAGTGCTTCCTGAAGCACAGACAGTCCCATTAAGTTGGACCTAAAGAGGACCACACCAAAACACATCATAATTAAAATGCCAAAGTTTAAAGATAGAATCTTAAAAGCAGCAAGAAAAAAGCAAGGGAGTTAACTATAATGGAGTTCCCATAACTATCAGCTGATTTCTCTAAAGAAACCTTACAGGCAAGAAAGGCCTGGCAAGAAGTATTCCAAGTCATGAAAGGCAAGGACCTACATCCAAGATTACTCTATCCAGCAAAGCTATCATTTAGAATGGAAGGGCAGGTAAAGTGCTTCCCAGACAAGGTAAAGCTAAAGGAGTTCATCATCACAAAGCCAATATTACATGAAATGTTAAAGGGACTTGTTTAAGAGAAAGAAGAACATTAAAATGCCAACCAATTCACAACTATCAACAACTGAATTAAAAAAAAAAAAACAAAAAACAAAAACTGAGCAAACAACCAGAACAGGAACAGAATCATAGATACGGAGATCATTTGGAGGGTTATCAGCTGAAAGGGGTACGGGGGAAATGGAAGAAAAAGTGCAGGGATTAAGAAGCATAAATGGTAGGCACAAAATAGACAGGGGGTTGTTAAGAACAGTACAGGAAATGGAGCAGCCAAAGAACTTAAGTGCATGACCCATGGACATGAACTAAGATGGGGGATTGCTGGAGGGAAGAAGGGTACTGGGCAGAGGGGGGCAAAGCAGGGAAAATTGGGACAATAATAGTATAATCAATAAAATATATTTTAAAAAATACATTGATTTTTACATGGCCAAATATGTTTGGTTCAGGCAGTTATGCTTAGACGCAAGAGTTACAAAGACTAAATTATATTGATATATAACCCTGAGGTGGGGGCACTAATTACCAGAAATGGGTGTTAAAAGATTGGGGAAAGAAGACCTGAGAAATATGTTCCAAACATAAACCTCAACACTACCTATTCACTTTAGAGACTATGAATTTTCATCCTGGAGATTTACAGCCCTAGCTCCAGATCTGAAGCCACAGAAATGTGAAACGTACATCCCACTTCTGCTCTGTGAGGCCTGTAGTACTGTGTGGCATGCAACACGTCAGGCCCGTGGTCAGGATGGCAGCTGGGGCCTGGGGAGCAATCTCTTTCTGATCCTTTGAGGAATTATGGCTACACTGTCTCACCTAAAGACTTGCCCTTCCTAAAATGAAGATAAATTGGCCTTGAGAGCTTGTATTAAAGTTCAAATCAATGGCGTCCTTTCTAAAGAGCAAGACTCATGTAAATGGCACAGCCGCTCTCTTCCACAGAGCCCACCTCTTTGAGGAGGGTACGCAACTGCAGGGGGAGATGAATTAATCCCACCCTGGTGAGAGACAAAGCCGACTGATGTGCCTGTATGTGAGCCCATTCTGAGTTGGTAGCTTGAAGCAACAAAATGAGTTTCAGGCTATCTGCAGAAACAAAAATAGATTGGAGAAAGGAAACAATTAACACAATAATGCAAGCAACTCCCCACCCGTGTAGAAAAAATTAACTTCTTTCTATGTGATTTGCCTAGATGATGCAACAATTAGTGGGATCCCTTAATTTCCATCCATCCCATTATAATCAAAAGGCCTTTTCCACTACACATTCCTACTGGAAGAAAGACAATGATGCAGCTTAAAGCCTCTGATTCACCATGGCAAATCCTTTAAAATAGAAATGAGACCTAGCCCAGGGGAAAAAGGAAGACTCACTCAGAAGAATGAAAATAAGCAAGAAGCTCAGAGCTAGAGCCAAGGTAAGAGGCAGACCACACATTTGCCTCTTACAACTATCAACAACTGAATTTTTTTTTAAAAAACGTCCCCATTGGAGCCAGGGGCATTTCTTACCCCAAACCTACTATATTGTGCTCACTGGAAACCCACATTTAGAACATTATTTCTGAGCCTTGAAATCACAGGGATTTGGACCCTAAGAGAAGTTACTATCATTTTATTATTTATTTATACTGCTGTGAGAATATTTTTTCCCCTAGGTCTTTTTTGAAGAGGAAGTTTTAAGAAGAGACAACATGATTATCTAGATTTCTAACAGTCGTGTGAATCAGTTACCATGTAAATATATTTTTTCACTTTTTTATTGTTGTTCAATTACAGTTGTCCCCATTTTCCCCCCATTACTCTCCCCTGCCCTACCCACCTCTTACCTCCCACATTCAATAACCCACACCATTGGTTTTGTCCATGGGTCCTTTATACATATTCCTTGTATTGACCCTTCTCCTTCTTTCCCCCATACCATGTAAATATTTTTAACAACAGATTCATTTGCTTAACTGGTTAAAATTAACTCATTTTTAAAATTCATTTTAAAATGTCATCACATGAGAGCAAATTTCAAATCTTGCCTAGGACTTCCAAATGAGACCCATTTCACAATTGATATTTTTGAAAACAATCAAATACAACTTTTAAAATCAAGACACACCTGGTTTATTTAATAAGTATTGCTTACCTTTATTAAAATTTTGACAGCAATGATGCAGCAAAATTCTAAATATTAAGGAAGGCAATAAATAAGTTGTCAAAGCAAGACTAGCTTGTAGGGATTTCCAAAGTTTTCTTGCATTGTCATTGTCTCTAAGTAAAGCTCAAATCATATTTTATTTTTACTAATAAAGATAGGGGAACTCAAGAGTTAAGATTTTAGCCTTATAGGCTTCAGTGATTAATGCTCATGGAAAGCTGTTATCCCAGGAACTAGGATGCGTGACCTCCAAGAGGTCACAAGCAATTCAACTTTTGTGCCCCAGAGGGTCTGCTATGTGAGCCATTGTGTTCCAGGGAGGGAAAGCCTATGATACAGATAAATAATTGTGGACCAACAGATAAAGAAGCATTAGGAAAATCGAGGGACTGCAACTCTTATCCAACTAATCTTTTTTCCAACCCCCTTATTACTTACCTTTCCTTCTCCTTATAAAAAGGTCAGCTTGAAATGAGATGTTAAGACAGTTTTTGAGGGTACATAACCGGCTATCTTCTCAGATCGCTGGCCACCTGAATAAAGCACCCATAAAGATTCAATCCTTGTCTCTACTTAATGGGTCTAGTAGTGACAGGCAGCAAGCACACTGACTTTTCCAGTTTCAATAGGTCATTTTTAATTTCTTCATAGAATTTCAAAAACCACCTCTTCTTACCAGCACACAACTTTACAGTAGTTTTAAAAATTTCCTAATGTTTTTCAAGGAATGACTCTGTCAGTGCCCAATAGTTAGCCACCGCCCATGCTTGGCTTTCATTCTTGTAGATGATCTCAACTACAGCCTCCAGTGATTTCATTATCCTCAAGTTTCATGCCAATTGGAATGACAGTTGCTTTCTCTAAGCACTTATGTTTCAATCTTTTTTCCCACCTTAAACACATGAAGATACATGGTGTAAAATATGCCAGCACCATTTTAAATGCTTTAAATATGGTAACTCATTTTATTCCTGTGACAGCCCTGCAAGGTAGATATTATGCCCATTTCAGAGATTAAAAAAACGGAGGTGGTGACATAGGATGTGGCAGAGCCAGGACCCCAGTCCAGACAGCCTGGCTCTAGGGGTGTGGATGCTCTTCACCCCTACATTACCTTACCTCTCATATTAAGACTGTATGCAGGTTCCAGGTTTTGTGAGGATATCTTCATTACTTTATCTGCAAATGTTATTTTTTTTTTAAAGACAGTAGAACCATAAACTGGTTTCTTCCCAGTCCATAATGTTGCACTTCAATGGACATTTTAAATGGAACAAAAAATATAATAAAAACATTTTGAGATATTTATAATGTGAACATTTGTTCTTTCTTGCTTTATCTTTCAGCTTGACTAGCTTGAATCAATTCCAAGGGAGATGTTTATTCCACAGTCTCTTAAATTAGAATGTTAATTAGTCAATCTGGTTATACATTTAGTTGAAAGCTTTTCCCTCTTTATGGCTATTTGATATAGTTGTTCAAGTATTTATCTTTACCAGTAAGGTCGCATTAAAAATTAGGCAGAATCAGGTGTATGTCAATGACTTTGACCACCATCAGGTAAATACGAGCTACTAAGGTGCTAATCCAGGGGTCCCCAACCTCCAGGCCACGAACTGGTACCAGTCTGGTTGTACCAGTCTGGTCTGTGGCCTGTTAGGAACCAGGCTGCCAGCAGGAGGTGAGCTTGAATGCAATGCATGTGAATCATCCTGAAACCATCTACCCGAACCCCAGTCCCTGCAAAAATTGTCTTCCACAAAACCACTCCCTGATGCCAAAAAGTTTGGGGGCTGCTTTGCTAATCAATGAAGAATTAGTCAGGTGCAGGCAAATATATTCCAACAGGTTTAAAGTATAATTCACTTAGGGATTAAAGGTTCATTTGGTCCTCAGATTTATATGAATCTATATCCTCTGCAAGTCTGCCTTGGAAAGAGACAAACAGTAAGGAATGGAGATATCTTCAAGCAAAAGTTTGTGTTTTTTTTTATGTGCAAGCCACTCAAGTAGCTGGGAAATGAGGGCAGACAAAATATAATTCTTGCACCTACCTAAGTGGCTTACAATCCAGCTGGGGATATAATTAAAGAAGCAATTATAGTACAGAATGGCAAGTGCTATCTATGGTAGAGGCAGGTATGGGTCACTATGGCAGCCAAAGGCCAAAAATGGCTTGCAAAAGGAAGTGAAGTTCAAGGTCTGACCTGAAGGACGAGTAGGAGAGCCAGGTAAAGAGCAGGGGGCAGAGCAAATGAGTGAAAATGTGGTTCTCAATAGTGGGAATGGGAAGACATAGTGTGGGTGTGTGTAAGAGATGAGATAGGACCAGCAAGCAAGGCCTTCCGATACCATGTATGAGTCTAAATGCTACCCTAATGGCAATAAGAGCCACTGAAGATTTAAAGCAGGCAAGCAGCATGACCACAAGCAAGAAGGGAATAGGTAATATGGTCAATCTGGTAGTCAGCATAATTCTCCACCTCCCCTCACCCCAAAGAAGTCCACATTCTAATTCCTAGAATCTGTGGGTGTATTAGTTTACATGACAAAAGGAACTGAAATCTGGGATGGGACTAGGTTGCTAAAATAATCTGCCTTTAAAATGGGGAGATTATCCTGAATTAGCCAGGTATGCTCAATTGAATGACAAGGATCCCTAGAAGTGGAAGAAGACAGAAGAGGAGTCGGAGATAGAGGGGTCAGTGAAGCATGGTCAGAGAAAGCCACAGACTACAGAAAGTGGGCAGGCAGACTCTAGAGGCTGCAAAGAGCTTCCAGGAGAAAAGCAGTCCTGTAAACACCTTGTTTTTAGCCCAATGAGACTGTGTCAGACTTCTGACCTAGAGAACTGTAAGAAAATAAATTTCCATTGTTTTAAGCAGCAGCAATAGAAAAACTAACAGAATATAGAAGCTGTTATAGCAATAATCCATGTATGAAGTGAAAGTGGATAAACAGAAGTTATTGGTCTTGAGAAGTGTCAAGGAGAAAGAATCACACTGGAAACTCAACTGTATTAACTCACTAGCTGTAGACTCAAAAGACCCTTGTTTACCTTTCCAATCATTCAGCTTTGCTTGAAATACCTATAGAATGAGCAATACTTTGCAGTTTTGTGTATTTTAATTTGTTTTCCTCAAGGTAGAACATTAACATTAGCTTAAAAATTAAAAAAAAAATGTGCTACAACATGAATGAATCTTGGGAATTGTAGTCACCAACAAGGGCCATTCATGACATAGTGCCTCCAAAGGGTCTGTTTTTAATGACTGGAACACCAGGTATAATGTACTATAGAACGTGTAATGAGATGCTGTGTTTGGAGAAATAAACACGTTACAAAAGTATTTTGTAAAGTACATGAATAGTGGTGGGATTTGGGGCAGGTCATCAGAGTTTTGGAATTTGTCTATCATAGTTGCTACTACTACTAACAGACATTTATTTAATGTTTGCTGTGTGTCAGAACTTTCTTAAGTATCTTACGTACATTATTATCTGTCTCAATTCTTACAACAACCCTAGGTACTCTTGTTATTCCTATTTTCCTGATAGGAGTGCAGCTGCAGAAAACTGACAAAGCCTGCTCAATTGGGGACACCGCTAAAGTTTAAACCCAGTCCAAGTTTAAAGCCTTTGATCTTAGACCACTGAGCTCCTTATCAGTGTGTGTGTATATGTGAGAGAGAGAAAAAGAGAAAGGCAAAGAGAGAAACAGAGATACACAGAGAGAGAGAGAGATGGAGACAGAGGAAATATAGTTGCTAAATTTTCAAATCTGTTTTAATAAACTAAGGGCCAAATTGTTTTGGCCCACAAAAATGTTCTATTGAACTTTCAGCTATGCTTAGAAATAAAGCTCTAACACTCCTATTTGTGTTTCATTTTATTTGAATTTTTATACTTTGTAGCACTTCACATTCATACTGGAAGCAAAGCACATTTTAAAAATATTTACCGCATCTGTGCAACATCTAAACTGATGCCCAAACATTGTTCAATACTCGGTTTGGTGACGGTAATCAGCCAGTTCCGGATTAGCCTGGCAGCGGGAGCGGCGCTGAGGAGTAAAGAGGAGGTAACAGCTAACACAAAATAGCTGTAACAATGAAGTTCTGCTAAGCTTCTTTATCAGAGATAGCTGGACTGACTTTTGGGCTAACCATGGTTAAAAGTGATGGTAGAATCTTACCAGTTTGGGGTTGGGGAGGCAAGCTCTGCCAAATTTGCATAAGTGACCAGTAGAGGACAGGTAAGAAGATGACTGAGAAGTTCTGGTTCAAGGTCCCAATTTCTCTTTTCTTTTTTTCCCTCATCCAACCCCAACCTACCATAGGTTAGCTTTTTACAAACCATCAGTAATCAGCTACAGTTTTTCTGCAAAATGGTTTATCCCTTACCATAATCAGTAGAAAAAGTGACAGTATGAGTGAACATCATTTGACTTATTTGACTGCACAAGCATAGTATTATTTAACAACTATATTCAATGAAGCATGTATAGAGGTTCTTTGGTTTTACATTTTTAAATCAGCCCACACCATAGAAATAAGGATGGACAGACTCAGAAGAAGGGTGTGCATCTCTTAATATTTCCCAAGTGAACATCCATTTATCCACTCCACGTTTTCTTTTCTTGCTCTTATAGTCAAAATTATTAAAATGACTTTTTTTACACATACACACTCACTCAACCCATCTGTCAACTTACTTTTCAAAACTGGGCTTCCATCCCTCCAGGTCATCCAGATTGTCACTAATGGCCCGAGTTACTAAATCCAATGGTCACTTTCAACTGGTATTCTATTTGATTTCTCTGCTCTTTGTGAGGCCATTAACCACTTCCTACTTCAAA
The DNA here is from genome assembly GCF_022682495.2 of Desmodus rotundus. Lineage (NCBI taxonomy): Eukaryota > Metazoa > Chordata > Mammalia > Chiroptera > Phyllostomidae > Desmodus > Desmodus rotundus. The sequence goes on along the minus strand of NC_071388.1, from coordinate 177,263,560 downwards.
TCCTCAGGAAATTTGATGGATTTGTTGGCAAAATTAAGAAACAAAATTAAAAATCTTCTCACTTTTAAGAAGACATGTTCAAGACGCACAGTTTGAGAAGAAGCCAAAGACTGTGCCTTCCTCCCAGACTGACTGCCCCATCTAGTGAGATGCCTGTCGCACTGTCCCTCCTCCAGCCTTGCTCCCCCCTTTCAGTGAGTCTGGGTGCTCCTCCTCTCTCAGAGCAGATAGCACTCTTCTGATTTTCTATTAAACTCTTTCGTACCTCCTTGCCTATCTTCTTCAGGGGCTGTTGTTTTCTAAACTTCTGTGTGTGCAGGCAATTCCTACTGCGTCGTCTTATTTATCATTCTACACCAGGGTTTGTAAAGGAGTGTTTTTAAGAACTACTTGCACCAGCGCCAGTCTCTAGGGGTACTTACTAAAAGTGCAGTTTTTAGTCCTCACCCTAGGAACTAGCATCTTGGGGAGAAAGACCAAAAGTCTGCATTTTAAATCACCTCCCAGGTAATTATTATTGAAAAACTCACCCTAGGTAATATTATCCAGCCCCATGGGGTCAGTTACTATTTATGTGTAGATGACATCTATCTCTGTTTTCAAATGGGAATATGCCACTTGATGTCTCACAGTTGATTCTTATAATTTAAGATGTCCTAAACTGAACACGTTCTCTGAATCCTGCCATTCTTCCTCTTGTTTCCCCCAGTTCTCAAAAGTGTCCTGCTGTACTCCCAGGAAGGGGAAAGAAGCAGAAGTGAGGTGGTCACTCTTGTCTCCTCCCTCAATGCATGCTCTCTTAAGTCTCTTGACTCCTCTGCTTCTCACCACGGCCGAGTCACTCCCACTGTTAAAAGTATTATAATATATTGCCTAGAACTAGATGGCTTCCGCGCAATCCATTCTCTGAAATGAAATTTGAAGTACAAATTAGTCCTGTGCATAAACGTTTCAAAGCCTCCCACTGGCCTTGGGTTAAATAACTTTACCAACAAATAATATCCTACCTAATCTGCTCCCGTGTTATCTCCTGGATTTGTCTCATTACTTTACTACTTTGCAACTAGACTGTCCAACACAGTAGGCAGTAGGGACATGAGGCCATTATGCACTGGAAGTCTGGCTAGACCAAATTGCTACATGCTGTCAGCGTAATTCACACATTGGATTTCTCAAATGTGGTGCCAAAAATGTAAAAAATGTCTCATTAATCATCTTTCATATTGATCACATGCTATGCTTTTAAATATATTGGGTTAAATAAAAATAATATGAAAATTAATGTTACCTGATTGTTTTTACTTGCTTAATGTGACCATAAATTTTTTTTAAATTACATAAGCAGTTTGCATTATACTTCTACGGGGCAGTGCAGGTCGAGAACTCTACCATCCAGCCAGATTGAAAGACTTGTTACTTCCTCAAATGTTGCGCCTTTCCTTGCTTAAAGTGCCTGCTCTTGTCTGCAGCCCTTCCCCTTCCTTCATCTGATTACCTTCTACTTATTCTTCAGGATGTGGTTTAGTTATCTCTCTGAGGAGCTTCCCTGCCCCTTTTTGTTTCCAAACCAGTTGTTGGGCTAGTGTATCTCCTATACGCTTGCGCACCCAGCACATGGCTTGCAGTGTACTGCACTTGTACTTTACTTGTCTGTCCCAATCTGTGTCTCCTGTACCCACCAACTGCTTGTTAGCAGGGCTCTGACTTGTTCAGTGTAGTTACTCTCAGCAGCTAGCACATTGGTGCAAAGTAGATATGGAGTAAACATTAGTAGAGTCGCTGCTGGAAATGACTTCCTGGGACCCAAAACATAAAACATGGCTGCTAATAGTATGTGAGGGAGGAGTTCTACATTAATTGTTACCTCTTCATGTTTAACCTGTCCATATCCTCTCTTGCTTCTTTTGCCCCTATAAAAATTTAAAACTTCATCAGTTAGTTCAGATGAGGAAATGATCAGAGGACAAAATGAACACAACTTTGGCTCCTAAATATTTTAAAATTCTGCTAGAAGGCATTCGCTGGGAGAAAAATTACCTATTCTCTGGGAAACATTTTTATAGCATTTCTGAAGATCAAGTCTTTCTTTGCAGGAATTTAAATGAGACCGAAAATCAAGTCATTTTCTCTATAATCCTACATTGCTGGCATTCACAGAGAAGCTCTGAGAACATAAATTCCGGCATACTCACATTATAATTAATGTTTACCACATTACTGTTAAAAGAAAAAATTAGTGTATGGGAAATATAAAAGCAGTAAGAACAGACAGTAACTATTTTCTTAGTCTCGTCAGGTATAAATTTTAAGTGGCGTCCTCAGTGTTCATCCAAAGACTGCTCTCAGTTTTATGGTTCTATTTTTTAATGCTTTGAGGCTTTTCATGACACAGCCAGGCCTTTTATCTCTATGTTTTTATGAGATTAAAGTGTCTAGAGGACTTATAAAGACAAATAATAAGCCTCACCTTGGTTTGAGGCTCTGTTTAACTGTTTTTTCGGCTTTCACTGCTTCCCCACCTCTCAACACACTTACGTTTGCCTTCCCTGCACCGGTGAAATGGCTCACTCAAAAGGCATCGCTGAGCAGGGCATGCAAAACACACAGAAGCCACTGAAGGAGCTCCCAGTGGCTGGACCAGTTTGAGCAACAAAATTAGCACAGTTTGGGATTACAACCCAAAGTATAAAATAAATATTCAGGAGTCTATACTGGTATAAATGAATAATGATTAAATAATCGGGAGAATAGACAAATATCCCATGCAGAAGAATCCCAAATAGTTTATGTAGGTACTCAGTCCTCAAGGGGGAGGACCCCGACTCCCACTTTAAGTATGTAGAGCAAAAACGAGTCACTTGAAAAAAGTGGGGTCATTTGCCACTCACTCAGCCAGATGACCAAAGTCAACATCAACAGTGATAAATCATGTTGATAGTACGTGCCTTCAATATAATGAGATTAAAATGGCACTGAACCTCTGTGGTCTGTCTTTCTAAAATCTACGACCCCAGTCTAATCATGAGGAAAACTTAAGGATCATTCTACAAAATAGCTGACTAGTCCTCCTCCTCAAACTGTGAAGGGCAGCCAGACAAGGAAACCCTGAGAAACTGTCACAGCCAGGAGGAACCTACAAAGACGTGACAACTAAATGTGATAATCTGGATGGAATTTTGGAACAAAAAAGGGAGGGAGGTAAAAACTAAGGAAATCTGAAAAAACTATGGACTTTAGTTAATGAGTGTATCAATGTTGGCTCATCAATTGTAACAAATATATCATATCAATGCGAGATGTTAATAGGAGAAACTGGATGTTAGATATGTAAGAACTCTTTGCACTACCTACAATTTTTCTTTGTATCTGAAACTGTTCTAAAAATAGTTTATTTTTTCAGTCATCGTTGATCCCTTCTTTGCCAAATCTTACTGTCTTTTCACAAACTTTGTCCTGCACTGTACAAAAAATCTTGTGGAAACTCTCTTCCTTTTTAGCATCTTTAGTAGTACCTTCTCTTTTTACTCTCTTCCTGCCTGATACTCATTTCCAGTCTCCAGTATTGAATTCTCTTCTTCCCATCCCTGATTTCCTATGTTTCTACTTTTGACTGCCTTGTCTTGTCACTTTATCTCTCAGGGAGGAAAGAAATCTCACTAATTCCTACACCTTTAGGACTAAATCCAATCTCTCTCTTTTAAAAGTCAGACCATCCAGATTTCCAACTGCCTACGGACATATCTACATACAAACTTTCACAAACATTAAACTTAGAAACAAAGGATAAACCCTCATCTTAACCCCTAATCCTGTGACTCCTACTGCGTCTTCAATCATGGTTACAAGCATTATAATTTCCCCAGTCGTTCACCCATGACTATTTTCTCTATCACCACATTACCATCACACATTGACATTCTTGAATAATCACCAATAAATCAATCAAAAGAGCCTTGGTTTACTTGTGGAGCATGGAGGTGAGCCTAGGTACAGCAGACCTCCAGTCCTGGTATGAGAGGGTGATAAGGGATGTCATTGCTTTGTGTTCTAGAAAAGAAACACACAACCCCAGCAAAGAACACCATTGCTTTTGGGGGACAGACCAGGTATTCAAGGTGATCCCCATGGGACATAAAAGGCAACAAAGTGCCTCTGTCCAATTTCTGTGTGTCCTTCTGAAGAAAACTTCCCCCTAGAATCTGGCAGCCCAGGAGCACTGCGGTATGTGGTCCACATCCCTGAAAAACTGAGAACCCTTTGCCAACATTTCCCAAAGACAGGTCACAATTTGCCGATTGTCACATGCCACTGGAAAAATTCTCTTAAGCTTAACTGTGGCAGATCACTGCTGTCTAATCAGGCCATTAGCCACCCTGTAATAGGATCCTGATTTTATTGAGACAACATAAAATCATGCACACAGGGCAGGCAGAAGCTAAGCCCCAAACAGTAAATCTCTGATTGGTCTACCAAGTAGTCCTCCAGCTTACGGTTTCAGGATCCTTTTACACTTATTTTTTTTTTTAAGATTTTATTTTTAGAGAGAGGAGAAGGGAGGGAGAAAGAGAAGGAGAGAAACATTGATTGGCTGCTTCTTGCTCGTCCCCAACTGGGAACTTAGCCTGCAACCCAGGCATGTGTCCTGACTGGGAATTGAACCCATGACCTTTCAGTTCACAGGCTGGCACTTAAACCACTGAGCCATACCAGGCAGAGCAGGATCCTTTTACACTCTTAAAGCATTTGTTCATGTGAATCTTATCTATCAATATTTACCATCCTAGAAATTAAAAATAAAATTAAAAAAATATATTTATTAATCCATTTTAAAGTAAAACCAACAAACCCATTAATATAGTGTAATTAATGTTATGGAAAAATAACTATTTTTCAAAACAAAAAGGTTTGAGAAGTCTGGCTTATCAGAAAATGTAGATTCCCATATCTGATTCTGCATTCAACCTGTTGTTTTAGTTGAAGTACATTAAATAAAAAAATTCTGCCTCATACATACAAGTAGTTGAAAAAAATAAGTATATTAATAGACTCTTCAGATAATTTTGGATATTCTTCTTTAGTACTACACTAAAACTCCAAAAATATTCATTCCTCAAAGGTTAACGACAATGTGGAATCTGATAAACAGAGGAATGAAGATTTGTACTCAGTTACCTTACATTTTTTAGTCTGTTTTGGTCTTTGAATGGATCTATTACCCATGAATGATTTTGTAACATGCATTTGTATTTGGGAAAATATTGGTTTACTGAGTTACACAGATCTTTCAAATGCTGAGACATTAAAAAAATTACTTTTGTTAATATCACCACCAATATCATCAGAAAAATATTTAAATACTGATAAGGGATGATAAAAGCTGTCAAGCTCAGTGATGGATACAAGTCATCCAGCATTCTTATTTTCACCTGAAAGCTTGAATTTTATCATTTGCAACAAAAATTGCCAGTTGTTTTCCTTGAAGTAACAGCCACTTTGTTCATTTTCAAGAAAAACTGTTGGCAAAATATCCAAATCTGAACAACCATACTTTGTCAATTTCTCAAGTTAAAAAAAAAATGTGTTCTATGGAAAAAGCAGCCATCTCAGCTCACAATTCAAACAATTGCACCATATGAGACAAATAACAAAAACACTTCAGTATGGACTGAAACAGCAACAGCAATAATGACAACAAAACTTACTATAACTTTTCCCTGGCTGGTGTGGCTCCATGGATTGAGCGCCAACCTCCAAACCAAAAGGTTGCCAGTTTGATTCCCAATCAGGGCACATGCCTGGGTTGAGGCCAGCTCTCCAGCTGGGGACATGCAAGGGGCAACTGATTTATGTATCTCTCATACATCGATGTTTCTCCCTCCCCCCCTCTCTAAAAATAAGTAATAAACAAATAACTTATTGTAACTTCCTGTCGGTAAGAACACAATGACTACGAGTACATTTTGGTGCCATGGCCTTGATTTGTGATAAACAATGGGGAGTGATACCACCATTCCTCTTTCACACTATCGACAGAGTAAAAAAAGCAAATTATCATCTCAGCATTATTAGGGAAAATGATTTTCACCTTGTGGACTCCCTCTAAGGATCTCAGGACCCCCAGGTTCCATAAACCACTGATAAGTTAAGCCAATGTGATATTCCATTGTTCCGGAATAGGTATGTGACATAATTCTGGCCAGTAAGTCAAAGGAGCCTGTGGGAAAGGTTTATTCTAACAAGATATGTGGAGGCAGAAATTTCCCTTTTCTGCCTTTGGACTTTGTCTCAACTACCTGGGAAAACTAGAAATAACCTGCCTAAGAGGATAAATAACACACTGAATTTGGGAAAATGCCATTGTTCAATCACTTGAATTATTCAACTTGAAAACTGCCCTATCTGTAGAATCCTTGTTATGTGAGATAATAATTTTACTTATTATTTAAGTGACTTCTAGGCAGGTTTTTTTCCCACTTTGATGTTGAAAGCATCTTCACACATAACCTTAGACTTCCTATTAACTAATCACTATTCAAAGACCATTAAGAGGCTGATCACTATTCCAAACTTCCTGAAATGAGCAAGCAAAACAAAATTATTACAAACGATTTAACAGGAGCTGGAAGGAGGCATACAAAATTAAACAACTAAAATAGTTTGCTTATATGGAAGCAAATTGAATAAAAGAGACAATATTAAATTTTAATAAAAGCATGAGAACCCTTAAAGAGATTAGAATAAAATACCAAAGGTTTGGGGCTGAAATACATTATTCTTGAATTATAGAGTGATCAGGATCAGATTAGAAAGCAACCAGGTGTTTGGAAGGCAAAACTCTTGGAATATATCCAAGTCTGAAGAAATCAAATCACAGATTATGTAATAGAACAATAGGAAAGTACTTGTTTTTCTGTTTTAACACAACTGATATGGTACCACTACAGTTGGAAATGAGTAAGAGAAGTAACAAAGTATGTTTATTTGTAATTGTCAGGTTACAGTAAAAAATTCTTTTCAAAATAAAATACAGCAGGTCCTCAAATAATGTCATTTCATTCAATGTTCTTTCATTCATTATAACCTATATGAGATGCCTTAGAAACAGCTCTTGCTTATACCAAATTAGCCTACGGTAAAATTGGTTTGTTACACTCGTTTTGCTTAAAGTCACAGAACGGGTCACAAAGTAAAGACTTCCTGTAGGTTTATCTTTTGGTGCCTTCACATATGGGTTTGAAAATTCTTAATGCAATTTTTAACTCTCACACCATGAGGTTCAGAAGGGAAAATACTTAAATCAAAAAATGAAAGAGAAACAAACTTATCTTGTAGATAGAAAATAATATATATGTTTTTGCCTATCCACTTCCTCTTTGTGTGGAAAAGCAGAAATGGTTCGCAGCTATTGGTGCCTTTCAAGAGGAGTTCCTGCCTCCTCAAAAGGAATCTAGTCCACTGTATAAAGAATGGCTTTAGGAAAATAACAATCTCACTCTATAAAAGTCAACATTAAACCCTTTTTAATGTACAGTAGTTCTATAACTAAATGACACATAGTATTTTTTAAAGTCAAACATTAAATACTGTTGAATTACTTACATGTTTAATTTAGACTGATTTTGGTATGAGTAGACATTATCACATTAAGGTCTATCATTTTAGAGGTTTCCAAATAGAGAAGTTCTATCTTTTTATCCCCACATCAAGAGTAGGAATGGGTCTAGATTCCTAAAAGTACTGGATGAAACCACGAATCTTAATTCAAATTAGCAGATTAATACTACAATTGTTTAAAAAGGAGTAGAAACAGAGTCGAGGACCTCTCTTTGCACTTGACATTACTACTCAGACTCAGCTTCACGGAAAATGCTTTGATAAGAACAACAAACCACTTAACTACTTCGGGCATAGCCTATCTCAAATCAAAAGCATGATAAAATTCCTCTTGTCTAATATCAAAACAAATATGGGGAAAGCAGATCTCGAAAGTCCTCAAGCAGAGAGTTTAAGCAATTAAAATTATAGTAATCAAATTAAGAGTCACAGCCATTGTATGATAGGCCTGCACCATCAGTAACTGTGCTTTATAAAGGTAATGCTTTGATGTAATATAGAAATTGTGCATTTATTGAAGTTTTTCATCCTATGTCATAAATATAATCTGTTTTTTTCTTACCCTTTGTAAGCATTGTTCAGTATATCCATGAAATTCGCATTGCTTTCTACTTTAGAATGTAGGAAATTCATCTCCCGATGATATCAATACTGGTTGCAGATGGACATAGTGGTTTATACTGGTAAATAATCACAAATTGAGATTGCCTTCACAGGCTGATTTTCAGAAATAACTCCAAATCAAAGACCAGCAAGGACTAACCTATTTCCATTTGATAATGTTTTCTTTTTTTCACCATCCTAAAGCACTAACAGAAAACATAATTATCAGAAACTTTTAAATAAATTATGGTTAAATGAATTAAATTACAATGTATCTAATCATCTGGTCTCATTTTTTTAAAGATTCTTTAAACTTTGAAGTAACACTGTGTCTTGAGGGTACTCTTAACATGTCTTTAATTTTTTTTAAGCAGCTGCACAGCATGGGGCTAAATTATGTTTGGTGTTTTAATTAGAGACTGTTTTAACTGGAGATTCATTTTGACATTTTAAACATAGATATCAAGTGAAATAACTAGTTCAATTCTTTCAGCAATAGTGTAGAAATATTTCTTCCCCAAACTATCCCTTTCAGTCAAGTCTCACAGGGGCAAGTGAATTTCAAGCTACTGGTAGCCCTGTTACCTATCAGAAAAGAATTTTGCCAAATTGTTTGCATATTAGGTGAAAAAGTCTCTTCCACCAATCTGAGACTGACGTGCTCAGTCTGTGGCTCCATTCAGACGTAGATGTCGAGATTAAAACTCACTGTTGCTATTCCAGTGATCCAAGCCAAAAATGCTGGGGTAGAAGCAATGTCAAGAGTAGTAACAGATTTGAGAGATATTTTTGGAGGGAGAATTTAAGACACTTGGCTAGAGCCAACAGCTATCCTTAACCCCACCCCACTCACCCAACAGAGCCATGTAGCCAGGATAAGTGTGTGGGGTGGGTGGGAAGTCAAGGATAACTCTTAGGTTTCTGTCATGAATAACTACATAGATGGAGCTGTCTTTTCCCAAGAGGGAGGAGAAGACTAGAGGAGGAGCAGATTTTGAGGTGGCGGTGGGGGATGAAGGCTTGAGCTATTTTAAGTTTGAGATAAGAGACATCTCAGTGGAGATGCCACATAGGTAATAGAATATCCCGATCAAGCGCTCAAGAGAAGTGGAGTCAGGTAATAAATTTTAGGGTTGTCAGTTTAGATGATATTTGAAACCACAGACTGGATAACATTGCCCAACAATAATTGGGTAGAATGTAATGAAGGCCTGGGACCTCTTCCTGGAAAACTTGAAGAATTGTCCTACCCTATTTTTACTAGATTAACTTCTCATATACTTAGATCTCTGTTTAATTTTTACTTTTTTTCAAAATACCTTTTCTGACCCTTTAGTCTAAATTAGGCTCCAAAGTATCCTCATCCTTTTTCTTCAAAGTGCTTATCGCAATTTGCAATGAATTATTTGTGATTATTTATTTTGTATTTCTGTCTCCACCAGAACGTACATTTCATGGTGGCGGAGGCCAATCCGTGCCTAGCGCAGCGCGTGGCACGGAGTAAGCATTGAGTAATGAGTTCAAGTGGATGTGGAACGGATATTGATGGAACGTTAAATTGAGCCTTTTAAGGTGATAATTTAGCAATGGTTAACATATATAATAATTTTTTAAAGGATTGTATTTATTTACTTTTAGAGGGTGGGGAAGGAGAAAGAGAGGGAGAGAAACATTGACGTGCAAGAGAAACATCCATTGGTTGCCTCTGGCACACCCGCAACCAGGGAGCTGGCCCACAGCCCAAGCATGTGACCCGAGTAAAAGTCAAACTAGTGACCTGTAGGTTTGCAGGATGACGCCCAGCCCGCTGAGCCACACCAGTCAGGGCAACATGAATAACAATTTAAGACATTAATCAATGATCATTATCTTGAACTTCCTAAGGGAAGAATAAACTAAATAGCAAAGGATTCAAGCATGTTAGGTAGTTATTTCACTCTCCATGAAGGGTATGTAGTATGTATGAATGTTTATGGAGAATGTTTATGTTCAAAGTCCAAACAATTCATCAACTGTGCAAGTTCTATCATAAACTCCCAGAGTTTAGAGCCTGTGTTATTCATCTATGTCTCCCCCAAGGTTCTCTTATATATGATGAATAGTCCACAAATATTTATTGTTTCAATGTATGCTTTAATTGTTGCATTAAGACATTTACTTACATGTTTCAGTTATAACTTTAGTTAACGAGGAGGTCATTACGTTGATTTTACTGACATTTTGCTGATCTTACTCAAAGTGCCCATCTTTATAAATGTTCCTTATACCAGGAGTGTATTTCTGAAGATTAATAGTTCTAATTCACAGAGAGATTTCTTCTGCAAGGGACTTAATAAATTGCACACAGAGCAGCCCCTACCAGAAGTGTGAGCTCGGCAGAACTTGATTTTGACAGTTATCTACTCCCGTGTTTGGCATTAGTGTTTCTAAGATAACTAGTGGGTTTATAACTAGCGGGGTTTTTCTGCCCCTTGACATCTAGAGATTCTCAGTGCAACATCTGGCCATTTGTATTCTACGTACATATGTACATTTTACTTCTCTCAGCTTTACCTGTCTTGTTTCCAGTTCTCTGTGGCCTTATTTCCTATTGTACAAGAAAACATCTGGCCGTAGATTATTATAAAAAATAATTTTAAGGGCCATAGGAAAAAATTTAATAAAGATTAAGTTAAAAAATTAAAAATTAAAAAAAGAATCATCAAGTACTAGAATTGGTAGGGCATGAGAAGTCTCTTCCTAACTTTTCAGCTACTCAGGTAATTACATTGTTTTCTGTGTTTTGTTAATCTGGGTTCCACAATTGCCTTCAGGGTGTGTTGCTAATGGTGGGAAGCTGGTACTGCTCAGCACTGCCCTAGCCTCGGCTATACAGAATGACATAAACTGGGCACTTATTTAAATGATTGTCTTCATAGTTTACTCATTTTCAAATGAGGTATTTTGTGTAAATAAAACATTCAAGTAGGTATGAGTCATGGAGTGAAGTTTTTGTTTTGCTTTCTTTTAATACAGATTTCTAGACCTACTGTTTCAAAATATTTTAACAGATGGATCAGGAATGAATTATCCAGAGTCATTACAGGAAATGGAATTGACACATATCTCTGATTACGAACTCCAAATTCAGATCACTTCTTAGATAATAGCGAACCTTTAATTTAATACAGAAGAGTAATATTTTAAAATACAATTTAAGGCAATCTTTCAGCTGTTGAGAATTTACTGATGCACATCATGAATTTATTTTCCCCAAGAAACATAGATTAATGCTTTGAGATAAAAACAGCCAAGGGACATTGGAAGACATTTATGTGCAAGGAAAGAAATTGTATCTCTGGGCTATAACTATTTATCAATTTTCTTCCCACTAAAACCTGCCAGCCAGTTTGTGAGTCTGAGATACAAATGAGTAACTCTACACAGAAAAATATTCTCTTTGGGGAAAATTTACTCAGTGAAATTATTACCCATTGATGATATTTTCCCTGACATCCTCTTCATTCTTATCTGCACTTACACACTTACTCTCCAACTGACCCTTTGTAATTACTGTCTCTGCTCTTCAGGAGGAATCTCTAAACTCTATATGTAGTTTGGTTTTTAAAAGGAAGGTCTTCTACTTTCATTTTCACAGAATTATAGAAGCCTTGTTTAAGTTTTTATTTTTTAAGAAATTTTATAGATTAATAACCCTATTTTGTGGCCAGGGAAAAGAGTACTTGCATTATATTCTCTTTTATATGCCAAACTATCATTTTGTTGATTACTCTCTTATTTCAAACTTCAGAAATGAAGCCATCAGTAAAGGGGGGTAAATGGGAAAGTAGGGGGGTAAACCCTACTACACAGTCAGACCGTTAACATGGAATTAGATTCTTTGCTGTCAGAGTCTCACTCTCTGAATCTGAATAAGGCCTTCCTATCCCAAGAGGAGTCTGACAGATTTGAGGGTTTCTAATCATACAACTGTTATCTCCAGGGGAAAAATAAAGAGCGCAGGACAGAAGAAGACAGCAAAGGCTTTTCGTTCTCTTCAAGCTAAGGAAGGTGAGGTCAGGGACTCATTTAGAGCTTTTAGAGGCGTGGAGCTCTGAAAAGATTATGATCCCTTATAAATGGAGTCAGCACCATGTTATAAATTTCAAAATGCAAAACTTACATGCACACTTAAATTAAGAGCTCCTCTCTAGTATTTATTTATTTGTTTGGCTTATAAAAATTTGGGTTAAGTTTGTCATTGCTGAGCTTTCTTCAGGTTTTGCAACCCTGGCTTTGCTTTCCCTTTGGCTGAGCAACAGGGACCAGCAAAGCCCTTATCTTAGACCTGCCCGTGCCTTGCTGATCTCTCATCCCCACGTCTTGCAAACAATAGGGACTTACTTCATGAATGAATTCAGGATGGGGCTCTGATAGTGGTGAAGAGTTACTCCTTATATAACTGGCTGATCAGGGGAAGTTGTCAACAAGTTTTAACCTTTAATATCTCAGTAGACAAAGATTGTGGCTAGTCTCAGAACTACGTTATCAGCACCTTTTGAAATTGCCTTTTTGATGTTTACTACCTTATGAATGTTCACCTTTCCCTTCTCCTGAATAGGCAACCACCCATCTTGTATCTTTAACACATAGCATCCAGGCCTTCTTCCATGCATGGATACGGCTGAAGGAGTTACCAGATTTTGACTGATGAGCGATCTTCCTCCTTAATTTTTTCCTGACTATACATTTTCCAGGAAATGTCAAAGACTTTATTGTAAATTTTGAGTCCTTGGTCTAATTTTCCCCAGTGTGTATACCTGAAAAGGTGTGTGTGTGTGTGTGTTCCTTTTTATAAAGAAAGACTAAAACGCCATTGCTTTGATGGAATACTTTTGCAATAATACAAATATATTCACAATCTTTTCAGCCTCTTTCATTTTCAAAGGATAAAAAAGCAACTTGCTGAGAAAAAAGATAATGTAAATAAAAGCATATAATACACTGCATCCATTTTTCCCCATTTAAAATTTGAAAATAAGCCAAAAATGTTCTTTTGGGGGCCAAATTTCTGTCTGAGAGCTAAAGCATGCCATTAATGAATGGGTGGCCTTGAACTTTAGTTATATAGAGCCAAAATAAAAATTACTCAACTCAAGACCCTGTATGTGTAGAGGACTAGTTTTTAGCTCCACAGCAAATATTAGGTTTAATATGTCCTCTCTTGTCGAGAGCAATGTACACTGAGCCCAGTAGTACAAGAATGTAACATTAATAATTTATTAACAATAAATTACACGATGCCAGCAAAGTTGGAGGGGGTGGGGAAGAGGAGACTCTGTATTCTCATAAAAATTTATAAGGTCACTGAGGCAAATCTAAATGAACCTAAACAGAAGTATTAATATTTAAGTATTATAACTTACACTTGGGGGGGAATCATATTATTGATAGTACACTCAAAACCAATCATATCATGAAAAAACATGCCCCTGTATAATTTGGCAGAACAGCCCAGAATACAATCAAACTTTTCATTAAATGGGTCTCAAAGTGTGCTTTCAAGTGACGCTCATTTACTTACAGACTTTCACCTCTACCTCCTCCTATCTGTTGCAACTATGTTTTCCGAGCTTATGGAATCTCCAGCTATTGTTATTTTGGCTCATTCCTCAAACTGAGATATCAGTGATATCCAAACTTTCTTTTGATCTTTATTTACAAGACCCTTTGTCACATTCACCATAAATTCCGCTTCCAAACACTTGCATTCTCTTTAGACCCTTGGTCTGTAAAAATCACTTACCCTGTGCCTGGGAGGTACGGCTGGCTAGCTGACCGTCCTCGTGCTGGCATCCAACCGCCTCAGACTGAAAATGTTTACTTTAGCAGATCTACCTAACCCCAAATACTCCTAGAAATGCCACAATGCTTGAACTTAAAGGGAAAATTCAAAGTGTAAGTAATAGTACGAATCAATGGAATTTAATGAAGGAGCACAGAGTTGAACTAGATAGACTTTAGTTTAATCACAGAACCACCATTTCTAAGGAGGGGAAATTGTTTAACTATCTAGGCCTCAGTTTCTTCTTCTGCAAAATATTCCTTAGATTACAGACTATCCATGTAGATTTCATGAGATGACGTTTACAGCAGCTAGCATCATTTCCTATAAGTGGTCAGCTGGTCATTGGATTTACCATAATAGGTAACCGTTTTATTAAAACACAGTTAATTTTGGGGTTCTCAGGATACTTCTCCACACCCCTCATGCCTTTGTCCTCGGCGTCATCAAAGTCATCGAGGTTCTGTCTATTTGTGCACAGTTACAAAAATCTTCCTGTTAACATCTATCTTTCCAAGCCAAACTCTGTTTCAGTGTTGGGTCATTTCACACTTTAACTGCTACAGATTTATTCTGGCTAGTTTGTGTATCTCTGAATTGCTGAAAATTTTACCAGGAAAATGATCTTTTCCAATCATGCTGGTTATACACCTTTTCTCTTAAACCTTATCTTCTGCTACAAACAGATCTCTAACTGAAGAATTAGATTGAGTGATGTGGGGATGCTTCAAAGCATCTGGAAATGGTGCAAATGCTTCAAAAGCATCAGGAGGAGTAGGACCGCCTGTCTCAGAGGTGACCTCTAAATCAGCATGGCTGGCCTCAGCATAGACAGAAACAGCCTTTTTTTGACTCTATGCCCAGTTCGATACCAAGAAAGTGAGCCCCACCAAACACTATCTTCAAAACAAAAAATCAAAAACTTATAATCTATATGCCAACAAATTCCCAATTCCAAATATGCCTTTAAAAACAATACATTCAGCTAATTTCTAAACCTGTACTCTTATAGTTCTCTTCTTTCCATTCATCTTGCATTACAAAGCATCTAAAAATTATGGTATATCTACATGTATCACAGACTACCTAAATGATGTGTATTCTAATTTTGCCTGTCTGAGCAATTAAAATAAGTCGCTCTCATTGAAATAAGTCTCCCATAAGCGCCATCGTCGAGCATCATGCTGTCACATTTAATAGTGTCAGTCACACAGCATATAGTCGAAAGGAAATGAGTAAACTCAATGAATAAATTACACTTTTAATGATTTGGATACAAATTAAAACTATGGGCAATCTGTGTTTTATTTGAAAAATAGTATCCAGCCTCTTGAACTCTCTACTTATTTTTGGAGCAGGGACTCTCCAGGGCACTCTACTGATCTTGATCTCGGAGATACCAGACTCAGGCAGAGATTTGGGAGGAAATGAAAGGGGGATCCAGAAAGCCAGGACTTGGACAGGAGACAGGTTTTAGCTAAAACCCCAAAACGGTGGGTTTCAGTGTTGAGCAGCTAGCTAATTGCTCAGTACCTGATATGGAGCAACAAGCTTGGATACATTCCTTTCTTCTGCGTTGTGTGCCTAAAATAATGTCCCACATGTATCACTCAAAAATAGTTACTGAATGAATACAGGGCTCTTCACAGGGCCCTGGTTGTGGAGACAACCTTTTAAAATAAGGCTCTTACGACTGAAGCTGGAGCAAGGTTTGTGGTGGATTTTTGTTGCCAGGGAGCAGGAACTGGACCCTTAAGCACAGAGCACTTGTTCAACAGAGGATTTCCTATGTAGCTGTCCATGCTCGGAATCACAGGCAGATTTCATAATGTCCAGAGAACTTGAACTACCAAATTTAACTCTAATGTAACATCTAATATTCATCTCAGGAAGTTTGGCCCCATATCTCATGCACATCCGTTTATAATTGAATCCCTTCTTCTCTTTCTCTGAACTCTGGGGAAATATTTTTTGTCTATAGTGCCTTTATCTATCTGGAATGAAGTCACCATTTGTTCTTTTCTCCAGGCTAACTCAAGTGTACTGGTTACTGGTTATTAGCTATTATGTCTAATCCTTAAATTATCTTTCTTACTCTTTCAACATTCTCCAGGATTTTAATGTCTAAAGTCCCAGAGCCCAAGCTTGGACATAATATGAGGTCTGTCCAGAAAGAAGTCCAGCCACTGTTAATATAACAAGAATTGTTTGCATGACTTCGGTGTAACCTGGCAGCCAAGGAGAGTGGACTGGAATGTGCATGCATGAACAATGATGACTTCACTATACTTGTCAGTGGGGGTGGTAGACACCGCGGAGTGAGCGTGTGAACTGTGTGCCCATCACATTCAAAATGACTGAGCAAGTAGTGCAACAAATCTGAGTTCGATTTTGAGTTAAGCTTCAACATTCCTCTGCGGAAACTATTTGGATGATTCAGAAGGCTGCAGCTATGGGCAACTGGTGATTGGCAGCTTCATCACAACAACATGCATCTTGTCTCATGCAGGGCTTTTGGTAAAACACCAAATCACCCAGGTGACTCAGCCACCCACCACAGCTCAGATTTGGTACCCTGCGACTTCTGGCTTTTCCCAAAACTAAAATCACCTTTGAAAGGGAACAGATTTCAGATCATCAATGAGATTCAGGAAAATACAACAGGGCAGCTGACAGAGATTGGGAGAACTGTGTGAGGCCCAAGTTACCTCCTTTGAAGGGGACTGAGGGGTCATTGTCCTATGTACAATGTTTGTTGTATGTTGTATCTTTTTCAATAAATGTCTGTATTTTTCACATTACATGGCTGGATGCTTTCCGGACAAACTTGTATGTTGGGAATGGCTGGTGGAGGCTAATGTTGAATTATTATCACCATAAAAGATCACTTTATACTTCCTATCCAATTTACATAGACTTTTATCAGCTTTTGTTTTTTTAATTATTATGTGCTCCATTTGTAAGCTCATCTTTTCCCATAATTTCTGAGGCAGTCATTTTTTATATCAGGAATTCATAGACCTAACTGCATTCTCCAGCTTCTATATATGCAATTTCTTTCCTCAAGTAATTACTTTGTGTGAATCCAAACTAAACCTTTATTCCTAAACATCATAGTTTTAACCCAGTGCTAAGAAAATGCAAACAGTCCAAACATGGTATAGATATCTGAAATCCAAAACCAAACTCATTCTCTTTATTATCATCTCTCCATCCCCAGACCTGTTTCTCCTCCTAGTTCTGCCTGGGTCTCAGCACCACTCCATGCCCAAGTTTGAGGAATCAACCATTTTACTCTGTCTTTTCTCTCACTACGTACAGCTAATTGGCTTTCAAGTCCTGAGTTTGACCTTCATGTCCTGTTGAGTTTACCTCTTACATATGACCCTTCCTCTCCATTGCACTCTACTACTTGAGTTCACGTACTCAGCGTCTCTATATTTGACTACTACAATAGCCAGTGTTGTTTTTTTAACAATCCATCATTCCCTCCTTTCTTGAAACAGATACGATGTCTTTTTTTTTTGCCTTAGAAAATCACATTATTTCTATTGCTTAATATGCATTCAAGACTCTGACATCACTTGCTTTTCCACTTTCCACCTCTCTTTCCACTTGTCTTCCTCCCCCATTCCTCCCAAATTAAATCGTACACCAAGGATGGCAAATGTAACCATTTTAATTAATTGGAAGTGACTGCCTGAAACAATATGTTTTAAGAAGTACCACGACAGATCGGCCATGTCTGCAATGAAGGGGTGGTGGTGATGGCAGCATCTATGCAAGACCATTGCTTTTCATCTTACTGTACAAATTGAATATTTTTATTTTTCTAACCCTTTGCTTTGGTGCCCCGTGACTTTTATATTCCTAGTCATGGGTACTGCTTCTCTTTTTCGATGCTCTCGCAGTTATCTTTAAAAAATATAATTTAATAAATGGTACTTTAACAGAGGATGGTCTGTTAACATACAAAAACAGCCTGGTCCACACCTTACCTCATATACCAAATGCATATGAAAGATCAAAGACAGATGTCAAGAGGCACAGCTATGCATGTTCTAGAATGTAACATGAGAAGAATTCATTTATAGTCTTGGAGTGGGGAAAGTCATTTTAACTATGATTTAAGTTCCTGAAATCATAATAGAAGGATTGGTTAAGTTTAACTCTCTCAAAACCAAAGTCAACTCTAAGGTAAAAACAAGCCAACAACTCTAACAGCTAACAAAAACTCGACAACGCTGTAAGCAAATGCAGAAGACTGGGAGAGTCATTAACAACTCATATAAAAAAACCACAATGCTTTCCATTCGTGAAGAGATTGTAGAAATCAACAAGGAAATTATTTACTAACAAGGAAATTACTAACAACCCAATATAAAAATGGGCAAGAATGCTCATGGCGCTGTGAGGGGCACTGGTTTGGAAACCGCAGGGAAAGATAAAGGCAGTGAGTCAATGCCGCCTGCCTTTAGGTAGTTTATCAACTGGAGAGTTGAGATAAATACATACATAATCATAAGGCAGAATGTGGTCATTGCCTTAAGAGTCACAAATAAACCTGTATGGGATTTAGAGCAAAGAAGAATTCTTAAGGGTATTAAATATCTGAAAAATTCAGTAGTTGAAAAGGGGTTTCGAAAGACTGATGTGATTTTCCCAAGAAAGGGCAGAGTATTTAACTCAGAAAATCAAATGCCCGCAGGGCCAGAGGCAGGTTGTGGACACAGTAGTCCCCCATTATCTGAAGGAAACACCTTCCCAGACCCCTCAGCTGATGCCTAAAACTATTCAGTGTTGAACTTTATATATACATACTATGGTTTTTCCTGTATGTACATATGTATGATAAATTTAATTTATACATTAGGCACAGCAAGAGAACAATAACAAAATAATAATAAAATGAAATCATTATAATGATACACTGCAATAAAAGTTTTGTGAATGTCTTCTTTCTCTCTTTCTCTTTGATAACTGATCTGATCCCCGAGATGCCCACTGAGGGACAAACGGGCAGGCAGTGTGCAGAGCACGGACTCGCTGGACAAAGGAATGATCCTTGTCCAGGAAGAACCGTGTGAGATTTTCATCACGCTACTTGAAGCAGTTCATTCTTTAAAACTTAGGAACCATCCATTTCTGGAATTTTCCCTTTAATATTTTCAGACCACCATTGACTGTGGGCAACTGAAGTGGTGAACAAAGGGAGACTACTGGGTAAGTGAATGGATCGCCACATGGACACGGATTAAAAACAGCATCTACTGACTTCTGGGAAAGATGGCGGCGTGGAAGACATGACTTGCCTCTTTTGCACAACCAGATCAAAATTACAACTAAATCGTAGAACAACCATCACTCAGGAACGTCAGAAATTGAGCTGAATGGAAGTCTGACAACTACAGAATTAAGGGAAACACAGCCATCCAGAGATAGAAGGGGAGCAGATGGGGATATGAGTCCCAGACCCATACCAGTTCCCCCAGACCAGGATTCCAGTGCCAGGAAGATAAAAGTCCCCACAACTTCTGGTTGCAAAAACTGGAAGGGACTTGGTCAGTGGAAGGAATGGTTGGTGCCCCAAGCAGTTCCTCTTAAAGAACCCACACACAGACTCACCTACTGGGACTCTGAGCTCCAGCACCGGCGTAGCAGCTTGAAAGACACCAATGGTATACAGGGGGAAAGTGAAGTGTCTGGAATCAAGGCGAGCAGAGACCATTGTCCCTTTGCTAAACCCTCTCCCAACAGAGCCGGCAAGCTGGTGCCGTATCTGAAACCCCATCAACCTGGCTAACACTGTTTGGCCAGTTTAGAGATCCCCAGAGGCTCCACCCCACCCAACTCCTGGGCCCATCCAAGCTGCTTTTCCATAAGAATGGCTGGTCTTGGCTCCTAAATCCTATCAAACAAGCAACAGCTGGTTTCAGTGAGCCCTAGAGGCAGCCAGATTAGATTCACAGTTTGTCTCTGCCTGGGAATCTCCTAGCCCCAGCACAAGTAGCAGCCATCTCAGATTGCTTTATAGCTCAGGCAGGGTGGCCCAGGGCAAAACACAGGTGGTGACCGACCTTCTCTGCACCACCCAGGAAAACCCAGGGCCAGCGCACCCAGTGGACAGCTACAGACCATGTCGGAGCACCACTGTCCTGCCCCTGCACAGCTGATCCTCCACGGAGGCCCAAGGGTGGTGGTCAGTGGTCTCAGCTAGTCCTTGCAGCTGACTGGCCTGGGTGAATCCCTCGCATTGATCTACCAACAGCAACCAAGGCTCAACTACAAGAGGAGGGTGTACTCAGCTCACATGAAGGGTGAACCTTGAGTATCCAACTTGGGTGATAGGGGAGTCTGTGCCACTGGGCCCTACAGGACACCTACTACATTAGGCCACACTACCAAGACACAGAAGCAAAGCAGCTCTACCTAATATGTAGAAACAAATATAAGGAGGCTGCCAAAACGAGGATGGCCCAAATGAAAGAACAAATCAAAACTCCAGAAAAAGAGCTAAACGAAAAGGAAATAAGCAACTCTCAGAGACAGAGTTCAAAACTGGTTATAAGGATGCTCAAGGAAATTAGGGAGGAACTCAGCAGCATAAAAAAGACCCAGGCAGAAACGAAGGATACACTAATTGAAATAAGAACAATTTACAGGAGAACAATAGTAGAGTGGTGTGTTGCAGCCTGTCAAGGCCTGGCAGGTCCAGGGCATTGGGGCGGATGGAAAATATTCCTGGAGCCATTGGGATGTCTGGTATGCCTGTGTTTACGGGTGGGCGAGCTACACATGCCGCAACCATGTCTCCCGGCATGTCTCTGTGTGGCACACGTCATGGCCCCTTGCTCCCCAGCATGGCACTTGTGATTAGCCCCTACTGCCTTAAGAACTAGAGGAGAACAAAGCCGGCTTCCAGCCAGAAAATTACATAACACAGCATAATTCTGTGCATGTGAGCCCACTTCATGTTATGGGAACACTTTATCGGGCCCAGTCTCAAGGCTATGAGAACACTACTTATCAGGCCGTTCCAAGGCTGTGGGAACACTGCTTCCCTTAGTTACCCAGACACCTTGGCGAGGAAGCCAAGACTACCTCCACTTACCCTACAAATGGATGAAGGCAAGAATCAAATCAATGATTTGGAACATAAATAAGCAAAAAAACAACCAATCAGAAGAACAAGAAAAAAAGAATCCAAAAAAATGAGGATAGTATGAACAGCCTCTGGGACAACTTCAAGAAGTCCAAATTCACATCAGAGGGGTACCAAAAGGAGAAGAGAAAGAGCAAGACATTGGAAACCTATTTTAAAAAAATAGTGAAAAAAAATCTTCCCAAATTTGGTGAAGGAAATAGATGGATGTGCAAGTCCAGGAAGCACAGAGAGTCCCAATTATGATGGATGCAGAGTCCCATTCCAAGACACATCAAAATTAAAATCCCAAAGTTTAGAGATAAAGAGGGACTCTTAAAAGCAGCAAGAGAAAAGTTAGTTACCACATGTTTGGCAGATGGGAGGGGCGAGGGGGAGAATGGGTGAAGAGGTGAGGGGATTAAGAAGTACAAATAGTTAGTTACAGACTAGCCATGGGAATGTAAAGTACAGTATAGGAAATGGAGTAGCCAAAAAACTTATACACAGGACCCATGGACATGAACAATGGTGGGGGGCTGGCCTGAGGGAGTTGGGGTCGCTGGGTGGAGGGAAGCAAAGGGGGAAAAATCAGGACAACCGTAACATCACAATCAATAAAATATAATTTAAAAAAAAGCAGTTTCTAGATGTTCTTAAACTTGGCAGCATATTAATATTACCTGGAAGAGTTTAAAAATCCCCATGTGTAGGCCATAACACAGGCCAATTCCTTTAGAGCCCCAGGATGGGTGATGGAAGAGGGGGAAGGAGAATGGAATGGGTGGGACCCAGGCACCTGTAGTTTCACAAAACTGCCCAGATGACAACATGGACCAGCAGCATTCTCATCACCCATGACTTAAAAATGCAGCATCCCAGGCCCCACCCTGGACTTAGAAAATCAGAATCTGCATTGTGACAATATCTCCAACGATATTCATATACACTGTAAAATTTGAGAAGTCCTGCTCTAGAAAACATGATTGTCTTCCAAGGGAATGGCCATTCACTATGTAGTATCAGTATTTCCCTGAGGAAATGTAGTCCCTAGTTGTAGGTATTTTAGTTTTTCCACTTACACTGCTGGCAACGATGCAAATACTTGGTATTAGGTGGATGCCATCAGAAGCTGACTGGGGCCTCCTGGTTTGCTAGAGAAGGAATAGTGGATGATTAGTGGGGTTTGTCTAAAGGCAGACATTTTTTTTATGGTGGATTTTTGGTATTTGCTTAAAAAACATTTTTGAGCTGCAAAAGCATCCCTGCCTACGTAACCGTGTAGCAAAGTTCAGTATGTCACACTGCTCTCACGTAGGGGGTTAGGGGTTTGGATCACCACCAGCTCAGAGCTCTCCTCAAGTCCCTTAAGCAAAATGTAAAGGGTATTTTGGCAATAAAGCTATGAACGTTTGGAGGGGTTGGAATGCTAAAGTAAAGCTTATCTTAATGTTGGTGGTATAAAGTCACTCAATATTTCTAAGGCCAGGGTCATAACTGCAATACAAACAAAAAAAGAAACTTTGCTCCCTTATCATCTGCTTGGAAATCTAACTGGCATGAAGGAAACAGTTGAAGACTGTTCCCACAAATACTGAGCTCCTACTATGTATCAGGTGCTATTCCAAGTTGTTTAACTTCATCCCTTGGGTGATATTTCTAGTCAGCCAGCTTCCTGGAAAGTTTATGTCACTGTTTGTTAGAATGAATGATCTCACAAGATAAAAGCGTGGCAGCGACAGAGCAACTCAGGGCTCCAAGCAGAGCTCAGCAGCAGTACCTTCACGTGAAGGACCGCTGAGACTGGGAGCCCAAGAGAGGCAGGCAGGGGAGTTCAGAACTGGTAAAGACACACTTCAGAGGTCTCTCTCTCCCCCCACTGCTCAAGATTTTGACACCAGTTGCAAAATGTTAAATGGCAATAATAGCACGCGGCTGTCAAAGAGTAATAAATATCAGCAACCATTTTCTCTTGTGCCCACAACCCTTCTATGATCTGCCATTCTTTTTTAAGTTGTTTCACTGAGTAATGTTGTAACCTACCTCTGTTGAAATATTACATAAAATCGCTTCTATGGATAAATAAACAGATAAATTGCCCATGAAAAATCAGTTTAAAACCTTAATCTGTTGAACCTCCACTGCACTAAAATATCCCTAATTATTTCTGAAACACACTAGGCATTTTTGTAAATAATCCATAAGAGCAAAAATTTTAAAAATTGGGGTTTTGCAAGAAGTTTTTTGATAGAAGTTTTTTTTAAAGAAATTTCTAAGCACTTAAAAAACTTTTAATGCTCAAAGAATATAATCACCGAGAACAGCTGTACCATTCCTTTGTAAGTTTACAGAGCATGCACTTATTTTGTCTTTAAGCTGTGCACAAGCATGGTAACAAAGGAAAAGAGAAACAATGTAATGTATCAGTCAAGGCACACAGACAGGACAAAACAGAAAAATAAATCTCCTTTTGAGTTAAAAGGAAACAAAAATATTTTTCTATCATCAAGAAGGAAGAAAGACATCTCTGAACATGAACTAAAATATTTTCCCAGCAGTGAGCTGGGGGGCTCTGGGGTGGGGGTGGGAAATAAAAGGGTAGGAGATCAGAAAGAATTGTTTTGGCCCTGGCGAACAGAACTTCGATTTCTATAACAAATCAATCCACTTACAGGACGTGTTTAACTTCACCTGTTGGGAGGTAGATTCAGTCCTTTCTTCTCCTTTGAATGAACAGGGAAGGCTATCAGCTGCCTCCCACCACAGGAATGTGGGCAATCTCTCTACAGGGCTGTTTTGAAAACCCATAGCACTTAAAGGAGCTGTATCAACAGGTTCCTCCTGCTTTCTAACACTGAGCCAATTGTAAATGCTGAATGGGAACCTTGAACAAGTTAAACACTATCATAGGAATTCAAAACCAGCTCTAGCTAGAGTGGGGTTTTTTTTCTAAATAGAATCAAAATCTATATTTTTATCACTTCAGTCTTTTGAACCCAGAAGTATGGAGCTAACAAAGGGCTATTTCCTCACAGCTTAGTACAAAGCATGTTTTAAGGAAAGCCTGAGAGTCGGCCTTGGAATGTCGGTTAGGACAGAGAATTCTTTTCCAGATGGAGCTGCTAATGTGGTTTTTAAGAAAATTCAGGAGATCAAAAATGTCCTTCCAAGCAATGTAATAAATGCCAAGCCTTTTATGTATTAATTATCTAATGTATTTCTATGGCCATTGCCCTTCAACAGAAATAGTTACCTTTTCTCTCTAAACTTTTGCATATGCATGCATATATACTTTCCATTCTGTCTTTAAATAAAACTGCTCCCAGCTCATGAATGGTGAGGAGAAGCACTCATTATAGAAACTTCAGCTCATCCAGCCCTAATGCTAGTGGGAAGCCATAGGAAAATTCTAATCATATTTTAAACTTCTACCTATGATTATTAAAATTGGAATTTGAACCCTGGCTGGTGTGGCTCAGTGGATTGAGTGCCAGCCTGCGAACCGAAAGGTCGCCAGTTCAATTCTCAGTCAGGGCACGTGTCTGGGTTGCGGGCCAGGTCCCCAGTAGGGGGCGCACGAGAGGCGACCCACATTGACTGTTCTCTTCCTCCCTTTCTCCCTCCCTTCCCTTCTCTCTAAAAATAATTATTTTAAAAAACAAACTGGAATTTGGTTAAAGCGTTGATGTCCAGAATTAGTTTGCAGTGTCTGCACAGCTACTAATCACTACTGTCATAGCATTTGCAATCTACAGCACAAGGCAGCTACTGTTAGGAGGAAATATGTCTTGATATTATTTGATTTGCCATGAAGCATCTTAAACTACATGTAGCATGGACTTAATTGAAAATGACTGCAATGATTTCAAACATGGAGCACACAATTTTTAAAAAGCCAACATTCCCAAAATGAACACACAATTAAAAAAAAAAAAAACCTATCCTTAATCTCAATGATAGAAATGAAAATCTCTATAATAAAAAATAATTACTGAGCAAATAATTTGCTTATTACTATGTACTGATTATTTTAATTGACCAGTTTCTTAGATGATCTATATATAAAAATCAGAAAGGGATACTGTTTACATAGTTGTCTATGTAATTTATTACTGTAGTAGATTTTAGGACTCAATGGAATAAACTTCAATGTTGATGACTTTCACGTTTGAAAAAGCAAGTTAAATAGCAACAAGAGCAGAAAAATCTAGTGGAAGTGGAAAAAGGGATCAAAAGGTAAACGTTAGCAATGGAGATTAATAGCAACAGCGCACAAAACAGCGAACACTTAAAGATATATTTCACTATTTTCCTCAGTCTCCTTGGGATTTGTTCAGTTTGGACTCTTTCTTGAAGTTGAGAGAGAGGGAGAGAGGGAGGGAGGTAGAGAGAGAGAGAGAGAGAGAGAGAGATCCTTGTAGGAAAAACACTAGAAGCCAAATATCCTAGTGAACTTGGCCTGGAATTTGTACTTGACATTGTGATTTTATCACTTCTTAAAGGGATATGACAAAGCTCTTTAAATAATTTCCAAAGGGCATGGAGTATTTCCAAAAGTGAGGTAAAGAAGTCTGTAATCATGTAAGCATTACTTACTTAGCCACTGCCAATTAAGATGGTCAGATACCTCCATAAAATGGGAATTATGAGTTTAAGGTTTTATATTAACATGCCTACACATTTCCCTTCCTCCCTCTCTTTTCCTTTCCCCCTCCCTCCCTCTCTGCCTTCTCTCTTTTTTTCTTTTAATTTGAAAACAAGATTTGTGTTGTCCTTTAATTCTGGTGCCAATGTAACCTGAAGAACTAATGTGGATTAAGATGAGCTGGGAGCCTGCAAACCTTCCCCACAATTCCACTTACTTCAAAGAGGGAGCCTGGAGAAAATTAAGCATCCACAGTGATGATCAAGGCAGTTTTACTCAAAATAGCCAAATAATGAAAACAACACAAACACTCATCTACAGGGAAGGGCAAATTGTGGTATATCCATAAAATGAAATACTGTACAGCAAAAACCCAAATTATTGATACATGGAACAATATAGTTGAATCTCACTGACTTAATTTTGATCAAAACAAACCATACACCAAAGAGTACACAGCTTATGATTCTGTTTTATATAAAGTTCAAAACCAGCAGAGTGGTTTATGAGAGAGGGGTTACCGATTGGGAAGGGACACCACGGAGGCTTCTGGGTGCTGAAACTGTCCTCATCTTGATGTCGTTGAAGTATCCAGAATATTTATCAATACACAAACATTCATTGAGCTTTGCACTTTAAAATTTGTGAACTTCCCTGTATATATGTTATCTGCAATCAAACTTTAGAAAATGAAATTAAAAGAAAATTCACAGAGAGGAAGAAAATACAAGTTAGAGAGCCGCCACCAAAATGCTGATGGGTTCCATGAAAGTGAAAGAGAGCTCCCCATCTTTAAAAAGGCCGAGAAATCACCCTTCACCAGGGGACAGAAAAATGACCAATCTGTTTTTCTTTTAACATTCCTTAGCTCATTAAGTCTAGAATGTAGAAAGAGGAGAGCAGTTAAAGAATGATTAAGTCTCTCCAAAAAGCAAGTTGGATTTGGGAACTTAAGTTTTAGAATTTTTTAGTTAGGGAGCCTCTATAATCCTTACAGAAAGTACCCTGATTCCCTTGGAGGGAGACTGTTGTAAAGAGAAACCAGGAAGAAAAGAGGAAATCAACTATTTGGGTTTCAGGTAGAGCATTCAAGTTTGGCCTCAAGTTTACCTTATTGTTCAACCATATGGGAAAGGAGGGAGGGCTGTGGGCAGTACTGCCCAGATTTAGGGTGGTGAACACACAACACCGTATACATATGATGTATTATAGAACTGTACACCTGAAACCTATATAATTAACCAATGTCACCCGCATAAATTAAATTAAAAAAAAAAAGAAGTACTGTCCAGGACTGAAAGGTGTGCGCGTGGTTGGACTTCCTCTGTGTCCTCTGTGAAAAGCCACATGATGGATCTGGTAGATTGGGAGCAGATGAAAGAGAAACCCCATATTTATTTCTAGTCAAATTCTCTTGATATAATGTATGTGCTCTTCTTTTTTATAGAACGGTGGCCAAGCAAATCCTTGTGTCCTATCCACCTTTATTTCCTCCAGGCTTTTTAAAAACACCATTCATTCTCTTGTCCTGTTCACCTCCCTCTAGACACTCCCCAGAGCTGGCAGACCATGTATAACAGCAGAGGCTGTGGTGGGTGATGAGTGTGTGGACCGACTGTGGCCTGGCTTTTGAGCTTCATGTTCTGGCATTCTGACGTTGTCTCTGAATTTTTAACTAGATTGCAGCCTCATTTGCCACTCCAAGTACTGCCATTGCAACCTGGAGGCATTTATGAAATTATTTTAAAATCCCAGACTAAAATTAATGGAGAAAATTATGGACAATGCTACACTTGAGCATTTCATTTAAACAGTACACAAGCGGGAAGGGCTAAACATTTAGAACCTCTTTATATGATGGGTGTTTTACATACATTATCACACTTACCCCTCTTGAACCTCTAGAAGCTAAAAGTTAGTAGCACCATTTTGTGAGAGAAAATCTCAGGCCTCAAGGAACAAAAACACTACATGCGCACAGCCACGGTTCAGCCCAGACCCATCTGACTCCAAAATCGTTCTACCTCACTACTGCTCAGGCGAGGCACTTTCTCACCGCACACAGGGCTTAATTATTCTTTTATCCTATGAGAAGAACGTGTATGCTGAGTTACATCAGCTAAAATAGATAGTTAATCTCCTTGAGGGCACAGGTGATTACTCATCTCTTTGTGTGGCAGAGAATACCTGGATGTGTCAGGTGCATACTTCCATATAGGTGCACGTGAGAGAGATGTTGATCTTTTCCTTAAACCACACACATGCACAACACACTTTCTCAAAGCATGCATGAGCATCTGCACGTCACTGTCATTGTGGACTCAAATTCCTGCAGAAAAAATACGATTTACTCATTTAATTAAAAAGTCAGCAAAAGGGATGGTTAAATGCCAATTGATCACATAACCCAGAGAATCAAAACTTGGATGAGTTACATTTGCTAGCCTTCTATGTTTTAAAGGCCCATTGGCCAATATTTCTGATATACCAGGAAAACAAGTAGAGATGGAGTCTTTTATGGTATAACTGACCCTAAACGTGGAATCACTTCAAAGAAAAGAACATGCCCACACAAGATACTCTGCTTATAAAAGACGGAACGTAAATGAGCCGACCAAAGTCCACCGGTTGGTAAAACTGCACTCTGGTGACCAGTTCTGGACAACAAAGAACTCCAACACTGACTGAATACTTTTTCTTCGCCGGACTGGTCATTCCCGCCGCCCCCCCCCCTTTTTTTTTTGTTTCTTTTTGTGGAAGAAAAATAAGATTTAAATTCTTAATGCTGAAACTAGCTTATTTACTTTCAAATTAAGTCAGTTTGTCACGGCAAGTATTGCACCTGAGTCTTTAGTTGCTACATTGTTAATGAGCCTCTGCGGTTAAAGACATGCAGATTTCCACGGTGATGTGCTTTGCTGTTTACTTTTTACTAGTAAGATTCTCAGCTTGCCGGATGTTGAATAATCAGAATTTAAAGTTAAATCACAGGATAAAAGGACTTCTTATAGAGGTCCGTTGGGTTTTCAGGTGGAATTATCCAGGCTTTCAGGGTTCGATTGCTGTGTTTCTGCCTCAGAATTCTCTAGAATGAGTTTGCCTATGATCCTAAAGCAATCAGTTAATTTTCATCAACTATAAACTTCTCTGGTTAGGCCCATTTATGAGATTACAAGAAAGAAACCAGTATTTCTTTCTTTCTATATCTTGTCTTTCTTGTTTTGTTCATGTTATCACAGTAAACAAACATTCCTGAAATTTCAATATTGTATATCTACACACTGTAAATATTTTCTTCATTATACATAATATTTACTCTTGCTGTTTACTTTTGTGGTTCTCCACAATTTTTTGAGTAGTCATTTCTTGTCAAAAGGAATGCCTACATTGGCTCGTTGTGGGGGCAAATTACCTCATTTGAATCATTTTGGGTTATTTTTGAGAACAGTCTCCAACTCATCCCTGCATAAAATCCCTTCTCTATATTATGGTTCTTAAACTAATCTGTCTTTGCACATAAATCTCCTTCCTACTTCTGCCTCTTCATTTTTTTTAAAAAATAATTTTTATTCCTTGATTTTTAGAGAGACATTGATTTGTTTTTCCACATATTTATGCATTCATTGGTTGATTCTTGTATGTGCCCTCACCAGGGATCGAACTTCAACCTTGGCGTATTGGGCCAAAGCTCCAACCAAAGCTCTAATCAACTGAGCCACCCAGCCAGAGCCCTGCCTCTTCATTTTTAATGCTTTCCATAGTCTCAGCATTCTCTTAATTTTAAACTCACATTTTCTTCTAGTCCTTTGTATGAATTTACATATTTCTTTTTTTTGATTGGTTGCCACTTTATTCTACCTTAAAGTCTTGAAAGTTTTTACTCTTCATCCCAATTGAATCCCCTGTAATGCCAATTCATTAATGCACCAAAAGTTCGTTGCGCTGCAGACCCTCCAAATGTGACACTTCCTGGCATGTGTAGGGTGGCATATCTGTCACTCATTGTGCTGATCCCTGTAGTACTGAAGGCAGTGTTACCCCAGAATTAACTATTAAAATAAATGTTCAACTGTTTAGCCAATAGCATGTACTTTACTAAATAACTATACCATTTTGGAAAAAGTGGTCACACACACACACACACACACACACACACACACATCAAACCTACCCTTTGAAGATTTCAGTAGATGCTTTCAGATCTTTACCTCTTTACTTCAGCTTAATCCAAGTCAGGTCAAAGCTGTAGAACCCTGTCAGGTCCAGAGGCTGCAGACCCCAAATGGAAGGGTAAAGCTAGTCCCTCCTTCTAAATTTACATTCATTTAAATTAGTTGGAGTGCGAGGGTCTTCATACCCCAGCCCTTCTGTAAACTGTTTCTCTTGCAGAGTGAGCGCTAACTACTTTCACCAGCCAGCGAGGATCTTGGGTTTCCCTCCTTTTAAAGCTTTACGTTGTTCTTCAGTTATCCTTTTTATGTTGTGTAACCCTCAGGGGCTATATCCGACTTTCATATTTAATGTATCTTAATTCAGCCTGTGATGATCTATATATGCATTCATGAGCTCATCTTCCCCTTAGGACTTGAACAGGTAGCAGAGATTAAATTGGCTTTCTCTACTACTTCCTGGCAACGGCAAGGCTTGACTTCATGAATACCTTTATTTCTGCGTTTGCGTCCAAAAGTTTTGGAGAAAGTGTAATTACTTGATTAAATAAATAAAACACGGTCTTTTGGAATGATCTTTTTATAACACCATGACTATATTGAACTGGCAACCCACACATCCTGGCTTTTCCTTTTCTTTACATGCTCCAACTTTTTTATTCCTTTGAGTGACCCCTTTGAAATCCACAAAGGTTTGTCCCACTTTCTCAGAGGCTGGACTATGCTCCTATTCTACCTGAGCATATTTTGTAAGTACTTTGTCTATCTCATTGGCACAGGAAAAACAGTACATTTTTTATCTGAGGAGAAAGAAAAGTACTTTTCCCTTCCATGACTCTTCCCTCTTTTGGAGAGGGAAGTGGGGATGAAAGAGAGAGAGATGTGAGTGGAAGAGAAGTAATGCCCCAAACAGAAACCTGGGAAGCTTCACTCCCCTGTATGTGCCGCCTTCCGGGAGGCTGTGGTCTGGAGGAATTCTTAACTGAAAGGATATCACTACCACCACCAATCACCAACTGCTCAAATATTCCCTACTCCCTGTCCCTTAGCTGAAATCTCCCCCCTCATTTAAATAATTGTCCTACTCCATAAATAGTCATTTCTGTATTGTCTCCTCTCCCCATTAAGATTCTGCTACTCTTTGTGCTCTCTGCCTATAGCACCTAGCCTGGTCCTAGGCTTTTGATAAATGTTTACTGAATTGAAATAAACGGCTTGACCTTGCTTAAGATCCCTTTTTCTAGCACATTGAAAAAGTTCATTTTAGTTAACACCTTCATCTTTACCACACACTATGAAGGTACAGTGACCAAAAACAACATAAAGAAAAGTAACATGGTTGACTTTTAAACTCCACTATAAGAAATTATAATACTCTTTTTTGAAAGAGCTCAAGGTGAGCTGTTCTAAATGTTTGGTAGTGTAGGCCTTGAGATGCAGACAGAAATGTTTTTCTGATTTTAATTACTTTCTGGCTAGCATGGATAATAATCAAGGATAATTAAAATGCATTAATTAAGTGCAACTTTCACAAGTTTATGAAATAAAATAAAGCTTAAGCTTGTCTTCAGCCATATCCACATTGTGCTCAGAAAAACCTAGAGAATCACTGGATGGCATGTCTCCATGTTACCCCACATTCAGATCTGGAACAGCCATAGATTCAGTGGCCCCAATTTTTCCATCTGCAAAATTCACCGGGGTCAAGGGAAGGAGAGTGCAGGCTCCTCTGTACCATCCCCTGTGCCCCTGCGCTGGAATCTGCAAGATGAGCTACCAAACTATCAGCAGTGAGACAAAGAAAAGAAGGAACAAGTCCTCTTGGTAGGAGGTTGGTGTGTCAGATTGCTTTATGAAGAGACATTAGGATTTTAAAAAGATCAAAATATCCCATTATATCTGGGTCTTGTTTTAAATGATTAAGATTAGATTTTGTAACCTCTTGGAGTCAACTTATTTATCTTTATTTCTTCCTGTCACCTAGACCTTCAACACATATGTTTAAATGGAGAATTTTAAAAGTTATAACACATTTGCATATATTGAAATGATATATATAAAAGACATATATAAAAGATATATATATATATCTCAAATAATTGCCATAATGTTCTACCTAGCAAGTAAATATATAGAATGTGTATACATGAAATTGGAAGTTTTTTTGATCATTTGGGGTGAGAAAATCTAATACATATTTGTGATATTAGGTTCAAGGAGCAGTCTCCTGTGCTTTTTTTCTGGAAGTGGCTAACATTTCCAGACAGTCAGGGCTCTGGGCCGCCATCACAGAAGACTCAACACTGAAAGGCTAAACGATGAAAACTTTGGGGGAAAAAACTTCCACCAGAGACTGAGCGCTGTGTGCTGTCGAGCTGTATTGGCAGACTTCATGCCTTGCTGAGGGTGAGAAATAGCCAGCACCCGGCCAGGAATGTGGAAGCCGTGTGGAAACTCTGTCCGAGGCGTACAGATCGAGCGCCAGCGAGGAAGCAAAATAAGGTAATGGACATGGAGGACGTGATTTACTAGATCAGGATGCAGGCAGAACCAGAAATCCTCTACTACCTGGAAAGAGCAAATGCAGATTGGGCCACTGGGCGCAGGCTAAGGGAGCCTGTGATTCATGCTTGCACTTTGCCTCTCTTGCTCCATCTCACTGGGGTCAAGAAACAGACACATTCGATACATTGTAAGAGTGTGGTATTTGAGGTTGGACAGACCTGGGTTTGAGTCCCCATGTTGTCATTTATTATATTAGTTATATATCTGCCACTGCCACCCTCATACCCAAGTCTCAGTTTTCTTATATGTGAAATGAAATAACAATTATACCTACTTCACATAGTACTTGCTGTACAGGTCAAATGACATAATGTATGTAAATAAAGCACTTAGCACAATGCCTGCCAGTGAACGCCAATCTAAAAACAAACAAACAAAAAAATCAACTGCTCAGCTGCTCTTGTCTGTAAAAAAAGGTAAAAGTCAAGGAAAGCCCACTGTAGTAGGAGAAATCAAACAGATTGTGCCCTCTGATCAATGGCTGCTGCCCACCCTGTCTTCGGGTTATTTTAGATGGTCTTCATACCTCCCACTCTTGCTGCCGTCTGAGGTCGCTAAGGACAGTCCTTCACCCAACAAATATTTAGTAAATGCCAGTTCTCCGTTGAGTAGGCACTGTGTGCTGGGTGTGTATTGGTGAATATCTCACAAAGACAGTGAAAAAGACAGGTAATGAACAAGATAAACACACAAATACAATAATTGTCACATATAAAGAAAAAAAATGGCACTCCACTCTAGATGTATGGGCAAGGGAAGACTTCTCTGAGGATGAGAAATTTAAGCTAAGAGGCCAAATTTAAGAAAGAGCAGATATGGTTTTTTTTCCTGCTTTATGGCTTTTCTCTGCAGCACTTTTTGACAATTGCCAGCCTTATCTGTCCAGCAACTCCTCTGTAGTTCCTGGCTATCACAATCTAGAGGTGATCCCCAAAATATTCAGGACAGATTATTTCCTGGTAAGGATGATTCTATGTAGAATTATGCACCTGACACCTGCATGATTTTGTTAACCCGAGTCACCCCTAATAAATTCAATTTTAAAAAAGAGTGATTCTAGGGCCCTGGTCATAGACATAAGCAGAGGGCAGCCACATACACACTTGTGTGGGCTGTTACTACAACAGGTCAGTAGGCAAAGCCAAGAGCCCTAACACAAGGCTGTATCCACCTACCTCTGAGGAAGGGATGCTTTTTCCACTTCAGGCAAGAACTAGCCAGTGGCCCCATGCAGCCTCAAAATGGGAGAGTATGTTAAAATTTCTTTCAGTCACTAGACAAAGGACAGCACTCAAAGCCAGTGAAAGATTTTTCAAAAGCAGACAGGCACTAAAGACTCCAGATGCCACTCAGAACAACCTGACTTAATTCCCAAGTATGGGTGACATAGAGGACCCATATTTCTGCACCATTATTTATGACCCACATTTCAGGAGAGCGTGTATTTCCTCCTCTTGGCATCAGTGGAATCGGGGATGGTGCTGGCTTACTAGCTGCGTGGGCCCTGGAGGCCCTGGAGGCCAGGGGACGAGTAGCTTGGGCCCCCATTGCCTAAGTCCTCACACAACCCACTTCTTTCAGAAGTGCTCCTACAAGGGGCTTCTGTCGGGCAGTGCTGGTCCCCAAAGCTGTGGCTAATGGCCGCCTTCCCAGGCTCTCAAAACTGAGCAGTTCTTGTTGCCTTTGAATTGATTCTCCTTCATACCAGAGCAGAATCATTCTTCCTGATTATCTAAAAAACAAGCCACAAAGATTCCTTTGTAGGAGGAATTACAGAAGAAATAGAAGGAAAATGTAGAAGACCGTGACCTAAAGACAAGAATGTGATAAGTTAATGTGCACTTACTTAGAGAAGTATCTAACTCAAGTCAAATCTTTTGGGTGGGGGGCGGGGCAATGCGGGGTAGAAGAAAGTTTTTACAGAGAATTGCATTAAATCAGTTTCAATAGGTTTAATCCCCCAAATCTACACATGATATTCTCTTGGCCAGATTTCCTACATATTAACACTTGGAATTATGATGGTAAATTCTCAGGTTAAGGCATGTTTTGGCCTAATTAGCAACCCCTTAGACTAGCAAGCCAGAGTCTGATTTTAAAGATAGCACTTATGCTTAAGCCGAGAGAGAACTAACAAAACTGGCCAGACCTGATTCTTATCAAGGGTTTTTTGGAGGGAGTTAAAAAACAAAAATAAGAGAAGTGCACTCGTCTCTTAGAGAACTGAAACAACAGAAAGCAGAGATGGACATCAATAATGCACTAATTTTATGTGGATTTTGATGCGTTAATGGAGAAAAATATAACTCTCCTACTACTTCGGAGACTACTCAAGTTACAACTGTCGTTAATACATTTCCCCATTACAAGGCGGTTACAGTCTCCATCCAGAAATCCTGGTTTTCCGACATGCAAGTGTGTCTACAGTAATGCCAAGGAGTGTTGTAAAAGACTCAAAATAAAACTAATGTTGACATGCCCAATTTTTTTTAAAGAAATAAATATGAGATACAACTTTTGGGGAGAATGGTGAGGCTACTCTAAAAAGACTGAGAGTCTTTTTTTTACATAATTTAAAAAAATTTTTTCATTGTTATTCAAAGACTGATAATCTTGATTGGAAGAACTACCATTTTTATTCTGCGCCACAGATATGACTGATAACTCTTTTGAAAAGAATCATGCAAAGTAACAAAAGCTGTGTAAAGGGAGAGTACATTAAAATTTCTTTCAACCACTAAAGAATGTACTTACGACACAAAAATTTCAGTGCCACAGTTCCTCTTGTGGCCTCTTCCCATCCCCAGCTGCAGCTGTCCCTTCATGAAATTGAATTGGTGCTGATTCTCCTTAAATATATTTAAGTTCTTTTTCTCTGATGCTTTCTTTCAGAACACTATTGAAAGGCAGTTTATATTTAGAAAAAAATAATCGGCGATCTCTCAAACTTTAAATAACAAGGAATACACCGTAAACTTTGCAGTGACAGATTTAGAAGTGACCTAAAAGGGAAGCCATGCCATCTGAATGGCCTTCCAGCTTACCGCTCATACACAACTGTTTAGGTGTCAGGGCGCTAGATACACTGGTTGGGTCTGAGACTATTCTTCTGGCAGCTCACTATTGAGAATTCACAGTGGAGGACAAAAATAATAACCACAGCCATGGTATAGATCATGCATTCATTCATTTATTCATTCAGGTAACAAACGTTAATAAGGAACTGAGAGTTACTTGGGATGCAGCAGTAAACAAGAACTATTTGTGCCATCTATCAGCCTGCCTGACCTACCTGACACACACGGAGCACTCCATCCAGAAACTGCGGAATTCACTTTTTTTTTTTTAACACTGCATGGAACATTCAAAAAGATACATCAGATTTGGGGTTTAAAATAAATATCAATAAATTTTAAAGAATTGAAAACAAAACCCAAAACTATGCCACTGACCACAATGGATGAAAACAAGAAACCAGTAATTTTTTAGATTCATGGAAAATTCCTAAATATTTGGATTAAGGCAACATGCTAATTCTAAATAAGACATGGTAAAAGAAGAAAAAGCTTTGAAATGCATAAAAATAAAAACACAACACAGTAAAATGAATGTGGCGCAGCTACGGTAGTGTTTGGTGAGAAATTTGTAATACTAAATACTTATATTAGAAGAGAAGAAAGATCTAAGCTGAAATATCAAGCATTTACATTAAGCGACCAAATTAAGACTTAAAGATGGATGCCTACATTTTCCACCAAAACAAAAAAAGGAAAAGAAATAAGACCAAATTAAACTCGTGGTAAATAGAAGGAAGAAAGAAAGAGCAGAAATCAGTGAATCAGAAAGTGTACAACAGGAAGAGAAAAATCAATGAAATCAAAAGTCTTTTCAAATGACATAAACATCATTGTTCACTAGGAAAATGCAAGTCAAAACCACATAAATTACCACTATGACAGAAGTTAAAAATAGCCACAATACCAGGCTTTGGTGATTATGTTGAACTACTGAAGCTCTTATGCATTGTTAGTGAAAACAACCCAGCCGGTAAACTGATAAGTTGTGGGAGACTCATACAATGGAAAATGGTTTCGCAATAAAAGGGATAAACTACTGATACATGTTATAGAAAAGAACACCCTACCCAACCATGGACAAATCTCAAAAGTATCATGTTGAGTGAAAGAAGCTAGAGACAAAAGAATACACACAATATGACTTCATTTATGTGTAATTCTAACAGGCAGGCTGTAGTGACAGAAAGATGGTGGTCCTTCAGGGGCTGGGTGGGGGGAGGTTAACAAAAGGGGGGCAGGACAAAAGTCCTTGAAGGTGATGGAAATGTTCTGTATGTTGATTTTGGTAATGGTTACAGGGCTTTATTTATTTGTCGAAACTCTTCCAAATATACACTTAAAATTATTGACTTTTATTGTATATAATAGATTATACTTCAATAAAGCTAAAACTATGTTATATAAATGACATAAAAAATCCAGTCAAATCAAAGGTAGATTTCTTCTTCCTTTTAATTATATTTTATTGATTATGCTATTACCATTGTCCTCATTTTTCTCCCTTTGCCCCCCGCCCCACCCACCAAGCCCCATTCCCCACTCCCTCAGACAATCCTCACACCACTGTTCATGTCCATTGGTCATGTAACTACCTACTTATACTTTTATTTTTTAGGATTTTATTTATTTATTTAGAGAGAAGGGAAGGGACCTGGCCAGCAACTCAGGCATGTACCCTGACTGGGAATTGAACCAGTGACTTTTCAGTTCACAGGCCAGCACTCAATCCACTGAGCCACACCAGCCAGGGCCTTATTTGTACTTCTTAATTCCCTCACCTCTTCACCCATTCTCCCATAGCCCCCTCCCAAGGTAGGTTCTTTTTTTTTTTCAATATTGTTAAGTCAATTTCTGATATGCTAAGGAAGTCCATCAAATCCTATCATTTCTTTTGCCAAGGGATATTTGAAAGCAACAGCATATTCACATTTAAAATTTAAGTAATACAATTACTAAAAAAAAATTAATAGGGAAAATGAACACAGTAGTGAAAATTAAAAAATATGACTTTGGTACAAAGTATTTAAGACAGTAAGAAAAAATAAACTAAGAGAAAGAACATTGCTCAAAAGTCCAAAAGAAAAAAATGTTTATATCAAGAAAGAAAGAGCTTTATCTCTTGATCAGGAGGCAAAAATAGAAAAGTCCAACTGGATGAACGGGGCTCTGTAGGCAGCCTTAGTGTGGGTTTGTGGCTGCCGAGTAGTGTAGGCCATTTCCAGGCATTAAGTTCTGTATTATATGAATGCATTATCTAGAGACCTGATATTAAGTAAACCTTGGTTTTCTCAGCAAGCCTTGTATTCAGAACAGACTTCTTGCTTCTGCAGAATATATGACTAGTCACCATTTTCACATTCAAGGGCCTTTTGTCTTCCAATTCAGGGCTAGGATTGTGTTCTTTTGAGTAAGTAGACCTGCTACTCTCCAGAGATTGAAGATTCCCTGCAGATTCACACGGTTATCCTAACCTGCCTTGTGCCACCCAGCTGCTGCCTGGCACTCCCTGGCTGATCTCTTGTGCTCTGAAGTCTGAGGAAGCCACAAGCCGTCATGAAAGACAGAAGAAATCTAAACACCAGCGTGTTGACTTAGGAAATTGCATTTTCTCCTTAAATGTAGGTATCCTTTTAATCTAGATCCACTGTACCAAAACCTTTCCCTCTATTTTTCAAACTTTTTAAAAAACGTTTTAAAAGGAGGCACTATGGTACCTAACGATTTTTTTTCCATATGGGATGATTATGATGGGTACTCATTCCTGAAGTGTCTGTTGTCTTAAATCTTAAGGGCAAAGGATTCTGAGTTGGTATGATGTTGAAAGAGTGCCTTTCATGTCAAAAAGAACATTCTTTTTTTAAAATTTATTTGTGCCAAACTGATAATTGCCAAGAATCAAAATCTCAACGGATGGAGAAAATGCTCCCCCAGATGAGCATTCTTCAAAATACTACAGAGCAGGCACAGAAATACGTAATCCTACACAATGAAACCTTTTTCCCAGCAGTTTGTGAGGTTTCTGAGAACCTTTGGCAATTTGCAGGGAAAGGCAAAAGGCTGAGGGTTGATCCCTTACTTACCTGTACCCGAGTCCACTGGAACCGAACTGCACTGATGGACAATGGATTCAAAAAGGAGCAAAGGGTGGCAGAGGGGGATCCAAATGTGGGGCTGTGAGACTTAAAGCTCAGCTTCTACAAACAACTGCTCACAGGAAGTACTACGAAGATGATGCTGAAGCCAGCTCCTCCGCTGCTACCCAGGTTGCTGTCCAGAGAATGCTCTGCAGAGGCTCGAGGGCCAGGACCTCCAATGCTCCGACTGTGTAACCCAAATTAAATGTGTTCTCAGCTTAAGGCCATAGTTCTCATTCACCAGAGGGGTTGTGACTAGTTTGCAGGAGTCGTGCCTCAACGGCTTTGTTGTTTACAAGCCATAAAAATGACATGCAAGCACTTAAGTTTACTTAAAATATATACAAGAGTAGATTCACAGTTTCCTTGCATTCAACTGCATTGTACGAGCCTGAGGATAAAATGAGAGCCTATGTCATAGTCAGTGGGTCTGGGATTATGTATAACTGTGGGTTCACCTCATGTGAACAGCAGAAAGACTGAGAAGCACTCACACAAGACAATGCTAACTGTAAATCGATGTTCTGTTTTTTTCAAATTTTTGTTGTATTTTCTCCATTTCCATTTAACACCCCCTCACCTGCAGTCACCACACTGTTGTCCATGTCTGTGAGTCTTTTTTCCTTTTTGCTTGATGCCTCCACCCTCTGACAACCCCCTCCCCAGAGCTGCCAGCCTGCTTTCTATCTAGGAGTCTGTCTCTATTTTGCTTGCTGGTTTGCTTGTTTTTTAAAAAGATGTGCTAGGACCTAAGAAAAAATACTACATTCTCCAGATTTTGCACTGAGACAAAAGGCTTGGCTAAATTAGAATCACAATTGGAGTTTTAATTAAAAAAAAAGAAACCTTTCCTCTGTAAGCAAGCTGGTCATCATTTGCTCAGAAAGCTATGGTTATGGTTTCTTCAGTTAATCCAAGATGAATGAAATCTCAGAATATACATATCTAAACGCTTCCTTCCTTTTGTCCATTTCCCAGAACATTCAGCCTCAGACAGTTTGACAAACAAGGTCAACATTTGAACTTGCTCACACCGATCATTAATTCCTCTGGAAGAAAAATCACCAATCAAGTGGGAGTCTCTAGTTTCCATGGGGTTGAAACTAGGGCATTTTGGCTTTTCATATGAAAAAGAAAACTAACAGAAAATATCATTGAAAAGTTTTCCATTTTCTTTAAGAGAGGTAACTTAGGAGTGTTACAGTATCTCTTGTTTTCTCTTTCTGTATCTTATCTTCTTGGCAGTCCTACCATTGAGAAATCTGGTCTCTGCACATCTCCAGGCCTCTCGCAGCAGGACACTAAACTCTTTTAGAACAGCTGCCGTGAGTGGAGTATTAATATCATTTGACTGATGTTTTATACAGGGTGTGACAAAAATAGGTTTAGAGTTGTGAGTACTCGAAACAGAGCTTATTCTTGCGTTACTATTTATTAATTATCATTTTCTTTTCCCCATGAACAGCTGTAACCCCGCTTTGGCCCACCCTGTACGTAGACCACCCAGGCTGTCGCTTGGCAGTAGTGGGATCATGACTTAGATGAGAGTTTGGCTGACACTGCCTGTAAAGGACCAGCCATTAATATTTCAAGCTTCGTGGTCCATATGGTCTCTGTGGCACCTGCTCAACTCTGCCCTTATGGGGAGAAAACAGCCCCAGATGATGCATAAGTGAATGAGCGTGGCTGTGTTCCAATAAAACTTTATGCTGGAAATTTGAATTTCATGTCATATTCACATGTCATGAAATACTCTTTCTTTTGACTTTCTTTAACCATTCAAAACTGTTAAAACCATTTTTAGCTTGCACGCTGTAGAAAAACAGGTGGC
Organism: Desmodus rotundus; assembly: GCF_022682495.2. NCBI lineage: Eukaryota > Metazoa > Chordata > Mammalia > Chiroptera > Phyllostomidae > Desmodus > Desmodus rotundus. The sequence goes on along the minus strand of NC_071388.1, from coordinate 177,222,957 downwards.
AGACCTGATTTCGGCATTTGGGGAAAAGATTGTTTGACCTCTGACTTGGAATCACACTAAGCCACACCCCAGCTTGTAATTACTGTAAAAAGGGAAGTCACAAGACCCCAAACCAAATGTAAATAATTACAGTGGCCATTGAACAACCTGAGTTTGAACTGCACAGGTCCACTACATGTGTAGTTTTTCCTTTAATATTTTATTTTTTGGATTTTTTTCAATAAATATTGTAAAATATATTTTCTCTTCTTATGATTTTCTTAATAACATGTTCCTTTCTCTAGTTAAGTTTATTGTAGTAATTTTGTATACAGTACATATAACACACAAAATATGTGTTCATTGACTGTTTATGTCATCAGTAACATTTCCAGTCAACAACCGTCTTTTAGTAGTTATATTTTAAGGAAGTCAAAATTAATGCATGGATTTTTAGCTTTATGAGGGTCGGCACACCTAACCAGCGTTGTTCAAGGGGTCAACTGTGAATACAATTTGGGGCTCCTTCCTTACATATTGCATTGTTTGGTTTTGTCCTAAGAAATTCCCCAAGAGACTGACTGCTTGAATTGCAGTTTCTAAAAATTTTCCAAAAAGTACTATGTTGAGAATCATCGTAGAGGTCTGGGAGACATAGGTTGTGCCCACTGTCCTGCCTCAAACACGAGGTTTCCTTCTACTTCTGCGTTTTGTTTTAAACGTTGTGAATTTGACATTTTATTCCATAATCTGTTTTCCCTCTAATTTTCTTTTTTCATTATATTTTATTGATTATGCTATTACAGTTGTCCTGATTTTTCCCCCTTTGCCTCCCTTCACCCAGCACCCCCCACTCCCTCAGGCAAAACCCACACCATCATTCATGTCCATAGGAAATGTGCATGAGTTCTTTGGCTACTCCATTTCCTATACTGCACTTTACATCCTCATGGCTATTCTGTAACTATCCATTTGTATTTCTTAATCCCTTCACCTCTTTACCCATTCCTCCACACCCCCCTCCCATCTGGTAACCATCAAAATGCTCTCTGTATCCATGATTCTCTGTTCTTCCTGTTTGTTTAGTTTGATTTTTAGATTCAATTTTTGATAGATATGTATTTATTGCCATTCCATTGTTCATAATTTTGATCTTTTTCTTAAATAAGTTCCTTTAACATTTCATATAATAATGGTTGGGTAATGATGAACTCCTTTAGCTTTACCTTGTCTGGAAAGCACTTTATCTGCCTTTCAATTCTAAGTGATAGCTTTGCTGGGTAGAGCAATCTTGGCTATAGGTTCCTGCTTCTCATGACTTTGAATATTTCTTGCCAGGCCCTTCTAGCCTACAAAGTTTCTTTTGAGAAATCAGCTCTGACAGTCTTATGGGTACTCCCTATAAGTAGCTAACTGCTTTTTTTTTTTTTTTTTTTTGCTGCTTTTAAGATTCTCTATCTTTAACCTTTGGCATTTTAATATGATGGGTCTTGGAGTGGGCCTCTTTGCATCCATCTTGTTTGGGACTCTCTGTGCTTCTTGGACTTGCATGTCTATTTCCTTCACCAAATTAGGGAAGTTTTCTTTCACTATTTTTTTTTTAGATTGATTTCCAATGTCTTGCTCCTTCTATTTTCCTCTGGAACCTCTATGATGAGGATGTTGGGCCTCTTGAAGTTGTCCCAGAGGCTGCTTACACTATTCTAGTTTTTCTGGATTTTTTTTTCCTTCCTGTTGTTCTGATTGGTTGTTTTTTGCTTCCTTATGTTCCAAATCATTGATTTGACTCTTGGCTTCATCCACTCTACTGGTGTTTCCCTGTAAATTGTTCTTATTTCAATTAGTGTATCCTTTGTTACTGCCTGGGTCTTTTTTATGCTGCTGAGATCCTCACTAAGTTCTTTGAGCATCCTTATAACCAGTTTCGAACTCTGCCTCTGAGGGATTGCTTATCTCCTTCATGTTTAGCTCTTTTTCTGGAGCTTTTATGTGTTCTTTCATTTGGACCATATTTCTTTGTCTCATTTTTGCAGCCTCCCTGTGTTTGTTTCCATGTATTAGGTAGACCTGCTTTGACTCTCTGGCTTGGTATATGGTAGGTATCCTGTAGGGTCCAGGGCACAGACTCCCCTATGACTTAAACTGGGTACTCATGATGCGCTCTTCATTTGGTCTGAGTACACCCTTCTCTTGTAGTTGAGCCTTGATTGCTGTTGGCAAGTCAGTGGGAGGGATTCACCCAGGCCAGTCAGCTGCAAGGACTGGCTGTGACCACTGACCACCCTTAGCCCACCGTGGAGGATCAGCTGTGCAGGGACAGGGTGGTGGTGCTTTGCCCTGGGCCACCCTGCCTGAGCTGTAAAGCAATCTAAGATGACTGCTACATGTGCTGGGCTTGGAAATTCCCAGGAGAAGCCAAGTTATGAATCTAGGCTGGCTGCTACTAGTGGCAGGCCTGGGGCTCACTGAAACCAGCTGTTGCTTGTTTGAGAGGTTTATGGAGGTTGTGAAGCATGAGGTAAGACCAGCCATTTATATGGAGAAGCAGCTTGGGTGGGCTGGTAAGTTGGGTGGGACAGAGTCTCAGGGGTTTTCCAGAGTGGGGCAAACGCCCTGGTTGATGGAGTCTCAGATATGGCACCAGTTTGCCAGCTCTGTGGGGGTAGAGTTCAGAAAAGGGGCAAAGGCCTCTGCTTTCCTTGATCCCAGCCACTTCAGTTCCTTCTTGTAGGCCATTGGTGCCTTTCAAGCTGCTATGCCACTGCTGGAGCTCAGAGGAAGTGAGTCTGAGTAGGTGAGTGTAGTGTGGGTTCTGTAAGAGGAACTACTTGGGGCTCTAGAAGTTTCTTCCACCGACTGAATTCCTGCTGGTTTTTGCAGCTGGAATTTTTGGGGTCTTATCTCCTGGCACTAGAACCCTTGGCTGGGATGAACCCTTGGCTCCTGAGATATCCCTCCTGAATTTTTATCCACCACACGTGGATGTGGAACCAGCCCATCTATGCCTTGCCCCTCCTAACCATATGGATGGACGTGGTTTCTTTAATTCTGTATTTGTCAGATTTCCATTCAACTGGATTTCTGATGGTTCTGAGTGATGGCTGTTCTGTATTTTACTTGTAATTTTGATGTGTTTGTGGGAGGAGGTGAGCTGTGTGTGCCACTGTCTTTACCAGAAGTCCTCCTCTAATTTTCAAGTAAAGGTAAAAGCTCCAGGAAGACATGCCTGTTTGTACAGAGCCCTGGTCCTCCAAAGACAAGCCATGTGAATTAAACAAACAAACAAACAAACAAACAAACCCCAAAGAAGTAAGCTTTGATACTACCATACTCAAATAAAAAGTTAGATGAAAATGTAGTTGCACAATCCCATAGTGTTAAATGATTTCTACCAGGAACAAGTGTCTGTAAGTAACCTGCTGCGATGAGACCCTGTTTCATTTATAATCTTCTGTAAAAAAGGAGGACGGCTATATGAAGTTATGTAACAGGGTGACTTCGCTGGCTGGGGAGCAGGCAAGGGACCCCAGAAGCAGCACCAGAGCCAGCACCTCCCCCGCAGACTGGAGTGGGTTGCAGGAAGTGCCGCAGGCTGCCTGGATTGAAATCACAACTGAAACAGCATCACAGCCTCCCCATAGCCCCGGACTACTGTAAACAAAGGCAGTGTGGCTGCACAAACCTGCGTGCATTGCCCCTGCAGCTGAGCAGCTCAAGACACAGCCTGCAAAGAGCCTGTGCTAGCTGGAGGGACAGAACGCCCTGCCTCAGGACGAGATGCTTGTGCGCCTGTGCATCTCAGGTTGGGAAACTTCTGCCCCCTTCTGCAAAATGGCAGCCAGACGAGGGGCAAAGACACTGTGACAGACGTGGCTGACATTGGCCTACATTGGTTAAAAAGCCAGACGCTCAACTGTGCATGGGTTTCTGGGCTAAGGCTTTAAAATGGCTTCAGAAGCACTCGCTCTCTTCCTTGCCCCTTGCCCCAGGTCAGGGTGGGGCATGGAGTGTCACATCATCCTGCAGGAAGGGGGGGCCACTTACAGTTCTTGCTTTGCCATGCTCACACGGTTTGGAGCAGGCCCACCCACAGGACACGTGTCCTGCCGCAGGTGGGCTGTAGAGGACGCTATGACCTTGCGCCGCCCAGTAAAGGTCCTGGACTGTTTCCACTCTCTTGCCTCGAGAACAGCACACAGACGTGTGGGCTGGGGAAGTTCTCCCACCCCAGAGGCAGAACAGTTTTGGGCACCCGGGCTCCGTGGAAGGATGCCCTGCATAACTGGCTGGAGTGACCTAGCAATGCAACCCAGACCCAGGGACAGAGAGGAAGCTACACAAGATGATGTCAATACTGGAACCCACAAGTTCGTAGCCCAAAGAGAGAGAGAGAGCCTATTGCTGGAGACCTGTTTGTGTAGCCTCCTTGGGCTCCAAAAGGACAGATAAGGAATGATGGGGAACTTCCGGGAATGGGTTTGGATTTCTGTCTTTCTGGGAATAAGGGAATTTCTATATTTTGCAGAAGAGGTTGGCTTGGAGCAGGGATGCTCCCACCCAGCCCACCACTCACACCCCTATTGGGTACCCTGTTAATAAAGACCTTTTTCCTTCTCCGTAAATCCTTGTGTTACACTTGCACACAGTGGAAGACAGCCAGACCCCAAGCTGCTTGGTTACAGTTATTAATACATAGAAGCAATGACTTCAACATGAAAAGAATATAGGACAACATCAGCATCGGAGCTGCTGAAATGGAGTGCTCCGTAACAACAGCAAGAGGACAACAAAGGAGCTAATTCGTTGACAGCAATTTCTCTTATACTTCAGTTCTGATGAGAACGTGCAAATTTAGATTCCCAAACGCTCCAATTGTTGTTGACTTTCCGATTCTTTTAGTCCTACTACCAAGTGGGAGCCCTTTCTCCTCTGCATGCCTTCTGCCCCCAGATTTAGCATAATATAGCAGTGGATGTATTTACGTTTTCTCCCCGCACCTACTCTCTCAAAAGGCCAAACCCAAATCTGAAATCAGTTTCAGTCCGCTTCCAGAAAGATGCATCTCTCACTCTTTAATGCAAGCACTTGATATCCTCTTTTAAGAATGTAAGCCAAAATTGTACCCTGAAGCTGACAATAGGTTTATACCCTGGTGTGTTACCATGACAACCCTCAGATTCGCTTCTGGAAAACAGTAACAAGAGTTTCATCCTCTTTCCATCAGTGTTACACAATCCCATCCTGCCCTTTGGGTCCTATCAGGAGAAAGATCAGTCTAATTCTTCTGCTTCGATTTGCCTCTCTGAAGAGAGAAGACTGGAGAAAGAGGCCACCCAGTCCTTGAAATGATTGCAATCAAAGAAAGAACCCTTGCCAAAATGCTGGAGTCAGTGTTTTGCTTTGGAGCATAGTTTTGACTTTGCTTTCCAGCTTTTCTTGTCTTTTCTTTTATAACATGATAGGTGTGGTTACAAATCCCGAGACCTGTTTTACAATATGGGGTACCCCACCTTTACAGCTTTACAAATGCAGTCAATGACTCACTTTGGAAGGCTGCTGTTTCACCTGGAGAAGGGTTTGGAATCTCACTAGGAACAGTAGCAGCCCAGCGCTTTGCTTTTACTTGTACACAAACCAGGATACTTAATCAAAAGCAAAACAATGCCCCTCTACCTTCCCCCCACCTACTGCCAATCTTCAGATAGCACATCCAGAGATGCCTGGTAACTAAGCTCTCAAGGCATTCGGCCCCAAAATGAGTAGGCTAGATATAGTTCACCTCTGGGGCCGGACTCACCCTTAATTTATTATCATTTTTAAAAAAGAATGAAATGCCAATGTTGGCTCTTTTGGAAGGCTTTTGGAATCAAGGACTAAATATGGTAAAGTCTGGACAGCCTGCAGGTATTTCTTATTAGAGCTCCATAGAAGTGCTTGAAATGCGGGGATTTGAACAGCACAAAATGCGTCTTTGTCCACTGAGGTACTGCAGTTGTCATCAGGGACGTGCTGACAAGTGGCCTGGTCATTTCCACCCACTGCTGTCCTGCAGGCCCTGCGAGGGCTGTGTCTATGGTTCCTTTCTCACACACCCGCCCTGCAGTCCTGGAAACCAGTCGTTTGCTTCACAGTGAACGGTGGGCCGTTCTTTACTTATTGTAGGGAAACGCTTCTCCTACCTGAGGTACACTTACGAGAGATTCTATTACACATAGCTTTATTTCCTGTATACTATTTTCTCAACTATGAACATTTCAGTGTTGGCCATTGAGAACTAAAAAGTACTCCTGTTTGTGGGAATTAGAAGAGGGAAATGGGGTTTGGGAATAGAAACCCAAGTTGAAGAGGATGGCACATTAGCAAAAACAAAGGAAGTTTAAGAAGTAGAGGAAATTCCTGGCCTCTGCTGTGCATTTCGATGGCGTCCTCAGTAAGGAAGCACTTCAGATTTGAGTGAAATAATCTAAGGGCCTGCGCTTTCATGTGAGGTTATCAAGGAAAAAAACAAAAGATTAGATCACCATAGATTTAGAGAGAATTGAGAAATACCTACTTGGCTATGTGGAGTAGGTTCAGTAAAGATAACCCAGAACTTAATTTTTTAATTATTAAACTTATTATATGGTACATCTTATTGCCATGTTGGAACCTGTGGACCCTGCTGGGAACAGGAAGTTCCTGTGGAAGGCCATGGTCCAAGGTCATCTTTGCTGGCTATCAGTGGGGTCTCTGGAACCAGAGGGAGCACACAGCTCTTCTTAAAATCAAAGGTGTTTATGTTCTAGATGAAACTGAATCCTGTCCAGGCAAGAGACGTACTTATGTGTACAAAGCAAAGAGCAACACAGTGGCTCCTGGTGGCCAACCAAACAAAACCAGAGTGACCTGGGGAAAGGTGACTCGCACTCAAGGAAACAGTGGCTGGCTCGTGCCAAATTCCGAAGCAGCCCTCCTGCTCAGGCCACTGGTCACAGAACCCATGTGATGCTGTGCCCCTCAAGGATTTAAAGTCATTGAAAAGTACATAAGTAAAAGGCGATTTGTTCTCTTGTTGAAAAAAATATTACATGATAAAACAGCTCGGGGATTGGGATGAGGGGCCAGAGAGGCCAAAATAAACCACCATCACCCATGTCAACAGAAGAAAAAGAAAACTCCTCAAGATTCACATTATCTGGAACAAGACGATCTCATGGAATCTATACAAGTGAGACCCTGAATAGTTTTGCACATACAGTGAGACACAGTAAAAAAAAACTTAACCCCACAAACATCGATTTTCACTGACATCACAGGTATCAGGGTTACTTACTGTGCTCACGTCACTGCTTTGTTTCAGGGAGGGGCAAAATAATCGTCAGGGCACCTGCAAGGCTACTCCTGAGCTCCATTTCTGGACACGAGTTCTTAAGGCTTTAACTCTCTAAATCACTACTTTCTAAGACAGAATAAACTTGGGGTGGGCCTCCTACACTGGGGCGCTGAGAGTATTTCAAGTAAGAAGAGGCTTTGCATCCACAGAGCTAATTCACACTTCAGGCCTTCCGATAGCCTGAAGCCTGAGCTTCTGTCTCAGGGAGTGGACAGCCCAGTACGCTTCACAGTTGGCATTGACTGAAAATGCCTACAGATCTGTCTGGGCCTGTAAGTAATTTTCTTTTATCTTAAAAATTGTACCCTCGGCACAACTAATCTGAAGGTGCGACATACCAAAAAAAAAAAAAAAATTAAGAGCACAAAGCAATTCCAGCAGGGAATGTGTAACGTAAGGCAGGATTTGAAAAATTGCTACACATCTTCTTCATTCAATATTAGTTCCCCAGGAACAAATACTATTTAATGACCTTAGCCTTTGTGTTTGTATTATCTCTGATTCTTCCACTTTTAAGGTCAGCGTTATGAGAGCTCCACACGCATTTTAAATGCCTTAATGTGCATACTTTACATTATATGAAAATTTACCTGCACTTTTTTCATTATCTATTGTCTTTCTTAGCTTCTCTTTATCATTCCCTTAATAGTTCATTTCATCATTTCATAAGTTTTTCTAATCGACTGGTTTTGAACAGGAAAATTTTTTAGTGTTCAGTTTGTCCCTTTATTTTTCTATTATGTTCCTTCACCACATCAAGTATTTTGGGATCAATGAACAATCTAAAGACATGAATTCATGCCAGCAGCATATCTTTTTCATTATAATTTTATGTATCTTGCTAATTTAAAAAGTTATAGTGCAAATTTCTAATGACCTGAAAATCTTTGCTGACCGTATGGCTGATTTTCTGACTAAATTACACGCAAACCTCAGACTGTTCATCGGGCTGTGAACGGAAGGACCGCAGTGTGTCCCCCGCGCAAACTGCCGTGTTGTGAACGACCAGCACACGTATGCACCCCTGTCTGTGATACAGTTACTTTTTCCACACTAGGAATTTAAAAGACTTGTTGTTGTTTCCTTTTCCGTGACTTGGAAAGTTTATCAGGTAAACTTATTCAGAACAAGCCACCCCAGAATGCCACTTTGGCGTGTTGATTATTTTGAGCTGAAAGTACTTGAAAAAAGCAGATGCGTGGAGGGCTGTCAGATTTCCCCTTTTCCTCCTAAAAGCAGGTCGTAAAATTTCCCATGAGGAAAGCGCCCTCCCTGTCCCTGGAAGAGAACATTCTTTCTTATCACCAGAGACTGGGAGTTGACCTGGAATGGACTGCTACAAACTCACTAAAATGGCCCTTATCTCCCGTGGGTTTTCCCCTCCTACAGGTACTGGTCACTGTCCCACGACTTACTGTCCCTAGCCCAGGACCCCTATCTTGTCACATCCCCACAGTTTATCATTCTTTGTGTAAATGGGGATATACACTTTTGGGCCTGATAGGCCTACAGACCTTCATTTTCCATCTAAAGACTCCAACATACATGAAAAAAAACCTAAGTAAATTTGTGTATTTTTCTCCTGTTAATCTGTTATATGTCAGTTTAATTCTTAGGCCAAGGTAAGAGTAGTGTGCTCCCCCACACTGCAAAGTTTTCTCTCTCTCTCTCACACACACTTGCAAACACACACATAAGTTCTGCCTGATAATTGTGTCATATATACAACTTTCTACATCATCTTATAATCTAGACTCTCAGAATTTAAGGGAATCTCCAGAGGATCAAATCAAACTTGTGGTATATGTTGTATTTGGGTCCCACAATTATAATTACGTCGACCACACTACTGATTCATCAGACCTTGAATGAACACTTAACGTTGCTTGGAGAGATGGCAAAGAACCCATTACCTGAGTTTTGTTTCTTCTTATAATGACTTCCTTTTAAAAACATAAATCTAACGATTTAACATTTCAGATGAATGTGTTCCTGTTTATACAACAAACATCAATAATTTAATTCTCTATGCGGCGAACACTTACATTTTTCACTATAATTATTAGTTCCTAGATCTGTAACTCTGCTAAGAACATGAGAAAGAGGTTGGAAGAGTTAAAAGAACAAGGTAATGAATCTTAAGATCAAAGGCAGCAAAACTTTTCCTTGAATAGTCAGTATCTATTACAAAGACATTCAAGTTTATATCTTCCACAAACTATACCACTAATGCCCCAGAAGCACTCTGCCATCTTCAAATCCTGGGCAAGTGCCACCCTCTGCGACATAATGTGCAAAAGTTTAAATAGGAAGGAAACAGGCACATCAGAGAGGCACTGAATATCCTTCCCACAGCCGCGGTAGTCATTTTTTAACCCCAGAGTGAGTTGAACATAAGAAGACTTACCCTGGCAACCGCTTCTCAAGGTGCCTTAGGTCCAAAGGAAAAGGATGGAATTCCGCTCTCCTGTAAATTTCCTACTGGCGGCCTGCAAGTCAGGGTGAGAGATGAAAACGGTCTCAGCCTCGGACCCAAGAGCTGTATTCCAGTGATGGCCTTTCAGAGCACTTTGCTGCTCCTCATTAGCATCACAAGGGCTCCCCATCAAACCCTAATCCACTGCATAGTTCTAGCTTTTGTGATTTTTATAGCCTGTTAATTCTCTCTGTTTTCGTTAGCACAGATCTTTGCACCTGAACCTCCAAATTCCGCTTCATCAAATTGCTCAGGACTCTCATTTCTTACTTGAAATATAACCATCCTCAAGATTTACACCTTTGAAGTGTTAGGACTTTGCCATGTAGTTGTCACTGTAAAGTGAAAAAAAAATCTCAGAGAAAACGGTGCTGGCTCTGGGGGCTCTCACCCTTCAGATGTGGCCCCCACATACTTAGGGATGGCCTTTTCCTTCTTCAAGTCTACATACCTCCTTGTGTAAGAACTACGGAGCTGTGCAGGTGCCAGGGACTGGAAAGTGGAATTCCAACGTTTTACTTCAGTGTAGATACTTTTAGCTCTCAAGGAAAATGTGAGAGGGGGCCTCACCGTTCAGTCCCAGGTAAGATGACTGCAGAGGAAGTTTAGAACCCTTATAGAATAGGCATCATCGCTACCTCCATCCTCAACAAGGATATTATTGAACTGGTAATTTTACAGCATGCTTACTATAAGGGCTGTTCCATCTCTCTTTGAAAAGGAGAAAACTAGAGTTTACAGGGGATAAATTGGTCTAATTCACTAGAGATATTGAGTCGTATTACTATACTATATAGTTGGAATACAGACTGTTTGCCTCCCTAGTTTCTACTCTTAAGCACTCACAGTCTAAAACTGGACCTTCTGGGTAATTGATTTTTAGAGATAAAAGCAATCTTAGATGTTGAGTGTCACCTTGAACTTGATGGATTATCATGGCCACATTATATATTTTATTATAAAGGTTTGTAAGAAATTATTGATCTATTATCTAACTCCCTGATCTGATATTGATAATGAATCAAGAGTATCAGATAACTTATCAATTACTTACTTGTGGAAAATATAGAAAAACCTAAATCAAGAAATAAGGAAAACATGTACTGGTAATTATTTTTACTGTACAATTATTTTACAAAGTGTTTATTGTTTTGTAGAACAAAGAGAAAACATTAGTTTTTTGACAGCTACCCACTTTTACTTCAGTTTTGTAAGGTTATGAAAGCATTTGTTAGGAAGGCTTAATCACTTTATTTTGCCAGAAAATATTCTGCATCTAAAACTTTTTTTTTTTTTGCCTTAGAATGTATTCTGCTAAAAATTGACTCTGTAATTATGTTTCATTATCTCAGATCTCCCACTAATATCTTTCAGGCATCTGCTCATCAAGTTGCACAGATTTCCAAATGGGATTAGCTGTCTTAACAACTTTGCTATTAGCTACAGTTACCAATAGCATCCTTTGAGGATGTTTTGCTTATGTTCTGCTTTAGCAAATGTTTTATTATTTTAGTATCATTTGGTGGGTAACAATCTGGAATTTATATCTGAAACATGAATTTCATATTTTTTAAAAAGTGATACAGAAACTATTTATGATAACAATACCCCTGAAGTAATTTATTTTTGCTGTATTTATCCTAATTACTAAAATATTTTAAAGAAAGCAGTCATTTAAGTCCTTCTAAAACATTTACATTTATGCACATGTAATTTCAATTGTATACATACATATTTAATAGTATATGCATTTATGTTAAAGAAGATTTTTTGGAATCTGGGAAAGAAAGCCAACAAATTGCTTTTTTATGACTTAGAAACTCCAAGATAAGGTTTCTTTTTTGTTAAGAAAATATATTCTCATTTCTAATAAACAATTCAAACAGAATAATTGCTGAGATTTTTAAAAATTTTAAGTAGTGTCCTCTTTCAATATGTAGTACTATTGTTTTAAATTTTGAGAACATTACCCTCGAAAATGCTTTTGTTATTTATTTTGATGTCATAACTATGTCTATAGTATTCTATTAATCTCTATCTACATTTAAAAAATAACACAACTTAATTTTTTAAATAATAAGTAGAATTAGATTTGCTTCAAAATATTTTTTCTGGTTTGGGGAAGCAACAAGTACTCACATTATTGAATATTACAAGTAGTTTTTTTCTCATTTTGAAAAGATGGTCTTTTTAGTCTACTCTAATTGTTCTTTCTTCCTTCCCTAATCCCTCCCTCTCACTTTGTCCTTCTATTTTTTTCTTGCCTATTTTCTCTCCTACTTTGTTCCTTTCTCTCACTTTTTATTTTATTTTATTTATTTATTTGTAGACAGAGGGGAAAGGTGGAAGAAAGAGAGGAAGAGAAACATCAATGTGTGGTTGCCTCTCACACAGCCCTCACTGGGGACCTGGCCTGCAACCTAGGCATGTGCCCTGACTGGGAATTGAACCAGTGATGCTTTGGTTTGCAGCCCGCGCTCAACCCACTGAGCTACACCAGCCAGGACTTTCATTCTTTTTTTGAGGGAAGGTGACTTAAAAGGAGGAAGTCACTGACTCTTGAATCTGTTAAGGGCTGTTTATAGATTTTAGAGGCAACATGTAGCTTTATTTATATTTGAAAGATAGAATATTGCACACACTCTTGACTTCAATACCAGGCTCATGGCTAGGTAAGAGTAAATTATCGAAAACACCAACTCTGTTAGGGAGGCCACAGATCAACATATAGGACCTTAGGAGAATTACTCTGTGATAATCTGCACTTTGAACTCTACACAGAGTGAGATGGAGTAAAAATGTTCTTCATTGTGCAAAAAGGTGAAGTTCATTGTCTTACTTTTTTAATAGCCTCCTTTTGTTAGAGATCAAAACAGGAAGTGTCATTGTTTATAGGCAGAAACATTAAAGTTCTGTTCTTAAAAACACCTTGAACCTTCTTTCCCATGAGGACATTTCGAGGACAGGAACTTTGGGTAAGACCATATGGCTTCCTGAATTCTCTTCAAAGTGGTAAAGTTTGTTTTGTTTTGTTTTTTTAATGCAGTTAAAGGAGAGATATTTACCATTTCAGAAGCGAATAACATTAAAAAAAAAAAAAAAGAAAAGAACAACATTAACTTCCTTTTAGGTTTTTATCAGCATCTATGATCATTAGTCGCATGTGGCTAAAAAATGACCAATACTGATGAAATAGCATTTTAGTTTTAGAGGAAAGCCTCAACACACTTTCCCAGAATAATTTTTTTAAAAATGTCAGCTTTCCTCCATAGAAGTTCTGTCCACGGCTACATGTGGATCCATATACTTTTATAATAAAGAACATTCTTTTAACCATTGATTTTAGAGAGAGGGGAAGGGAGAAAGAGAAAGAGAGAGAGAGAAGAATAATGATTTGTTATTCCACTTATTTACTCATCCATTAATTGATTCTTGTATGTGCCCTGACTAAAATCAAACCTAAAACCTTGGTGTGTGAGCATGACGCTCCAAGCCACTGAGCTACCTGGCCAGGGTAAAGACCACCTTTTGACCCAAATGTACTGATGGTGAAAGGCGTAAGTGTTATGGTCTCTGAAACTGGTGTAATAGAATTCCATTTCCTAGGTTCTTTGTGCACAAATACAGTAAGTCATCCTTACATCACTTGTTGACTTGATAGTCTAAACAAAAAGAAAAATGTCGGAAGCCAGGGAAGGAAAATCCAGAAAAGAAATCATACTACCGTAACAGATATCTCAGTCTCTAGAGTTTCCTTTCCAACATTTCAGATTTTCTTCCAGCCCATGTCTGATGGCAAACAAATCTGCTAGAACAAAATAAGAATAGGTATACGTTTTCTACAGGTAGAATATTCAAGCTAGTTTTTCTCTTTTCCTAATGAAATAAAGTTATATCAAATAAGAATACACTACACCCTGGCTGGTGTGGCTCAGTGGTTGAGTGCCAGACTGCAAACCAAAGGGTTACAGGTTTGATTCCCAGTCTAGGGCACATGCCTGGGTTGTGGGCCAGGTCCCCAGTAGGGGATGTGTGAGAGGCAACCACACATTGATGTTTCTCTCCCTCTCTTTCTCTCTCCCTTTCCCTCTCTAAAAAATTAAATAAATAAAAATGTTTTAAAATTGACAAAAAATGAATATACTAATATATTGAGGGAATATTTGCAGCTCAACTTCCTTATTAAAAGTTTATCTTTACTGGTAAGCTGCTATATACTAAAAATACAGCTTAACACAGTAACAAAATAAAAGACAAATCCCCGGATAATAGATCAGAAACCTAAGACAAAACTATCTAGGCCTGGATGGGTGGCTTAGTTGGTTAAAGGATTGTCCAGATATGCCAAGGTTTCAGGTTCGGTCCCTGGTGAGAACACATGTAGGGGTAGACCGATGAATGGGTGAATGGGTGGAGCAACAGATCGATGTTTCTTTCTTCCTTTCTCTATCTCTCTCCCTTACTCTCTCTCTCTCTAAAATCAATAATAATGTTTTTTTAAAAAGATAAAACTTTCTACACACCCAAATCCAGTCAAAGACTTGCCCAAGGACACCATTTTATGTATCTTTCATTGTGATCTCAAATACATTTGAATATGGAGTTTCTAACGTGTTGATTTCTACATACAATTGGAAAAGAAGTTTTCTGACTTTTCTATTATAGGGTAGGATACGACTGGCCTTAATGGAAAATGAGAAGCATTTTGCAAAACTATTGAACTAGTCTAAGAATATATGGTGCTGGACCAAATCTCCTAATTTATTAATCACTAGAACTTTTTAAAGATTTTTTTCTACCATCAAAGGTAGAAGATGTAAAGTTATAGGATCAGAATGACTCCCACAAGAGGTCTCTTTCTCCTACACATGTCACTGCAACAGAATTTGCTTGAAATTTCATTTGTCATCTGCAGAAACCAAGAGAAACATCAAGAGTTCACAGAGCAGAGAAGGGGATGGGAGTGATGCCAGAGTCTCAGTGTTTCAGAGTCTGATGTGATTACAGAGTCATTGAGTTTAGCTTCTCCCCCCCTTTTCTCTCCTCAAATTCATGGTGCTTCTGTTCACATTTTGTTTTACAAGGTGAGTTGGAAATGTAATGGGTTTCATTTTTTTTAATATAACTTTTTAAAAATATTTTATTTATTTATTTTTAGAGAGAAGATAGGAAGGAGGAAGAGAGGGAGAGAAACATCAATGTGTGGTTGCCTCTAATGTGTCCCCCACTGAGGACCTAGCCCACAACCTAGGCATGTGCCCTGACTGGGAGTAGAACCGGCGACCTTTTGATCCGCAGGCTGGCACTCAGTCCACTGAGCCACACCAGCCAGGGCATAATGTGTTTCATTTATGCACTTGTTATTTTGAAAATTGTGGGGAAATTAAAAGGAAGTAAGCACTTGACTGTAGGATAGAAGTTCTATTTAACTGTGGGATCCTTAGAGGAAGAAACTTAAAAAAAAATTACATTTAAAAAGTATCTTACTGTTTACAAAGCACTTTCATATAAAAATTATTTAACTTGAACATACAATGAGGGAGGTCCAGGATCACAGCATGAGATACTAGCAGAGCTATTTGTCGTAGACTTTGCATTCTCTCTTTCTCTCTCTTTCTATCTCTACATATATTTTTCTGTCCCTTTCTGTCCCTCTTTCTTCCTCTCTCCCTCTCTCCTTCCTCCTTCCTCCCACTCTATGATTGAGTCTAAAAGATAATGAATGTTTAACAACATAAAAAAACTAAAAGCTTTCTGAGGGTAAATTTAGTGCTCTATTTGTTTTTGCATCTCCACTATCTAATCTAATGTAGGTATTCAGCTGTTTGTTGAATGAATGAATGAAATAAATAAAAACACAGAATGAACCAGAATTTTTCAATAGTAAATAAGTAAATAAATATAGATTAATGTTGTAGATTTTAGACAAATATTGATAAAATCAAGTATTGTATCAGATGCTATCACCTAATCTATCTGTCATCTATTTTGTTAGCCTCACCCTGTATAATACAATTTTGTTTTACTTTTTTTTATTGCAGAGAGGTGAAGGGAGAGAGGAAGAAAGGGAGAGAAACATCAATAGGTTGTCTGTTTCACATGCCCTGACCAGGGACTGAACCTGAAACCCAGGCATGTGCCTTGACTGGGAATTGAACCCGTTACCCTTCAGCCTGTGGGATGATGCCCAACCAACATAGCCACACTAGCCAGGGCCATATAATACATTTTATCATCTATTATTATTTACAAATTTGCAAGTCACTAAGTCTTAATTATTATTTAGAAGACTCTGTTTTGTTGACAGCATAGAGTTGGTATTCATCTTCAGTAACATAAGATTTATTGGAATATAAAAAATAAAAATGGTCATAATTACCTGTCACATCTGGGAGAGTATAAGACTATTAACTCATTCTATTTACCTCAGTTCTCATTATTTTTTTTCTGTCATATTTTAAAATAAATTTGGAAGGTTTATGAAAGCATCGACTGATCGTTTTTTATGTTATTCCATTTAACATAAATGGCATGGCTTATCCATGACTAGATTTCAGTTGGCTACACTTAGATAGAATGAGTTTTCATACATCTGTTTCTTTCTATCTGCATGTTTGCATAAAGATCCTAGATGTGTTGAGCTTTATTTTATTTTTGCAAAATCTTTGTAAGTAAATATTTCTGTATGTGACTTGGAAGAAAATTTAGAGGAAGAACTCGTTATGTATTTAATACTAATAAATATTGGGTTCAAATACTAGCAAGATACACTCAGAAAAATGAATCTCAAAGAATATACAATATTTACAAAGCCAAACCCATAAAACAAATGAAGATGAAATATCCAGGATCTCACTTAGATTCTCTAAATGCATACCAAAGAAGAAAATACTGAAAAAATGGCCCTCGCTGTAACTTTGAAAATGTAGTTATTGCTCTCAAGTAACACTGCATGATGCCATCTAGTGACAAGTGACCAACATATGATTAATCACACAGAAATGACAGGGTGAGGAGGTGAAATTCCCAGGATTTTATATGTAGAGGGGAGAAAA
Organism: Desmodus rotundus; assembly: GCF_022682495.2. NCBI lineage: Eukaryota > Metazoa > Chordata > Mammalia > Chiroptera > Phyllostomidae > Desmodus > Desmodus rotundus. The sequence goes on along the minus strand of NC_071388.1, from coordinate 177,206,075 downwards.
TCCCTCTGTAAGAATTAAAATTCATGCATTAGCCTTCTCTCTCCAAGTACACAGAGTGTATGAAAATTTATCACTGATCTGCAGCTTAGGAATTTCTATTTTGAAATAGTGTATTGCCACCTACCTGCAAATCTGCACCTCTACTTCCTCCTGCCGCTGTCCTTCACCATCCAGTCTGCAGCTGGACTCAGCACTGCGGAGCGCTGTCCCAGTCGCAGCCCCCAGTATAGTGACAGGTGGTGGAAGTGGAGCACTTTACAATCCGGTCTCAACAAATTTAAAAAAAAAAAGAAAAGAAAAAAACTTCAAAAAGGGAAACAAGATGATTCCTGAAACAATCTGTGCCCAGTGAAAAATAATAACAAGAATAAGAAATAAGATGTTCAAAGAGTAAAACTAAAATAGGGACCAGAGGAAATCATCTTTGTTTTTCTTGGCCAATGACTGAGCAGACCTGATGCCGTCTTGTTTCTTATACCAGATCCTCACTGCAAATGCAGGCGACCTCTCTCCGAATTGCTCTAGCATTGTGCCCTAAGGGAAATAATTTTCTCCAAGTTATCTCATCTTTTGTTAACAGATGGCATGGATTTTTTTTTTTTTTAAGAGAAAGACCAACAATCTGTCAACTGTGGAATTCTCATAGTCCAATAGTTTCTTTCTGGTTAATTTTTCACAACTAGATTAACCAGCATGCTGCCATAGATACATGTAAGAACATGAGGTACTTTGCTGCATGCACATATATCTGTTTAAAGCTTAGGAGGAATATGTCAGTCGCCTTAGACTATCGAGTTAAAAACCTTTGTGAAATGAAAAGGAAAAGCTTATCGAAATCTCCAGCTTCAAGTGCTATTAGTTGTTTTCTTTTTACTATGCCCACATGCTGTGTTTGGAGCACAATGTGTGGAAATTGCATAACCATTATTTCCATGAATCAAAGCTATTGAGAAATGGGAAGGCCTGGCAGGAGCTGCTGCATGAAATGTTGATTTAAAAAAATTCTGCCTTCACATCTGAAGTTATCCTTCTTTCTTTTAACTATTGTTCAGTTTTATTTTTTTCAGGTGCCATTGTGTTTGTTATCTGTTAGAATACTGCGTAAGCCTTTGTATTAAGCTTAGTCTATTGTTCAGTTTTAACTATCACTGAGCTTGGTTTTGTTTTGTTTTTTAATTAAAATCAGAATTAGCCACAAGCCAATTAACATACTTTGAAAGTGGGGTTTTCTCTATGTTTCTTCTGTTTATCAGTAGTTTAATTTTATTTTATTGTTTTTGGTGTCTTGGACTAGTCTAGGCAAAGACGCCTAATTCAAGTATTAGAACCGCCAAGAAAACAGTTGGGAAGGAAGGAAGGAAGGAAAAGAGAAAAAGGAAGGAAGGAAGAAAGGAAGGAAGAAGGAAGGATGGAAGGAAGGAAGGAAGGAAGGAAGGAAGGAAGGAAGGAAGGAAGGAAAGAAAGATTTGGTGCAGTTTCTATTCCTTGGGGGGAAGTTTTAGTTCCTTCAACCTAGTCCATTCCAGGTTTATGGGGGCTACTGACAGTCGTTTCTCTACTTCTTTCACATTTAAAATTGTAACCAGTCAGATGGTTATTTAGGTCAAAGTGAGCCTGAATTCATTATAAGAAAGTGAAGAAAAAACACTTCTCAATCTGGCTTTCTGTGTTCCTCTTTTGCTCTAGCAAACATTTGGTCACAGGTTCTGCTGAGAACTTAAAAACTTCCCCCTTTCCTTTGCAGTTAGGCTGGGGGTGTATGAGATGGGATGGGACTCTCTAACACCCTTTTGGAAATCAGCAGGTAAAAATGGGGAATTTAGTCAAGAGTGAAATGCAGTTTTCTGAGGAAAAAAATTCTACTTGGGCAATCTCTTAGCCATTTTGTATTTAATCTTATTTTGAGGAGGTAATAGTCTGCAAAAAAGGACACATTTCAGCACATGGGATACAATGAGCATAAATATCATTTAGGTCCAAGATTTATGGTCAAAATTTGTTTTCTTCAGTAATGTTTCTGCTTCAAGAAGTGTTTCAATGTTCTTTAAAGTAAATTTCAGAGATTATAAGGCTAAAATAGTGATTACAGCAAAAGTCTATGAGCCAGTTTAATTTTGAATCATGTTGGCAGTGTTTCTTTTATCTTTAAATTTGGTGCCACTTTCTTCGTATCATTTTCACCCCTGGAGTTTTTCTGGTTAGAGAAGTATATAATTGCCTTTCTGCCCACATCTCCTTCCAAAAGATTCTTTTCCCACCCACAAACCCTGCTGATCAGATGGGTGTAGTCAGCCATGATGGTATCAGAGGACCCTAGCCCTCTGGCTGTAGGTGAGAAGGACCAGTATGTGGAGACCCACTGGGAGAGTCAGTCCACAGGTTAGGCCAAGCCACTTAGAGGATTTCATTTGAGAATTTTGAACTAGGGCACAAGAATCATAGATGGGTGATGAGAATTGGATTTGCAGAGTGACAGGTATTTGGTTTCAGAGTTACCCCACCATAAACCTCAGCCATGTGTTAATCAAATTTATGAGGGAATACAAAGTAAAAACCTTGCATATGGAGCCAGTCTGAGAGGGTGACATAGAACAGACACTCAGAGAGAAGTGGTAACAAGAGCTGTAGTTGATCATTGTTAAGATCCAGGCCTGTTTCTACTTTCTAGTAAACATTATGGGTGTGGTCTTTTGTTTTCAGCCGATTGTCCAGCTCCAGGGGTAACTCCCATCAGTCTTAAGCCAATCAACAATATCACATCTTCCTGTCCATGTGATTGGTTCAAGGTAGGCTTGTGAACCAATTAAGAACAATGAAGTTAAGGAGGCAGTTGAGTTCTGGGAAAAAATTGTTTCTCATTCATGGGAGCTGCCTCAAAAGTACTCTCTGCTTTTGTAGATATCAACCTGGAAGATGTAGCTCTGGTTGTTTCTGACTATCTTGTTTAAATCATTAGAGGATACAGTCTTAGATGAAAACCACGTCATGGAAGGCAGAGTACAGCAATGGAAAAAATGTCAGTCTTTGCTGATGTTATGGAGCCAATTATTCTATATTAGTTTCAGATGTAGGGCATAATGATTAGACAATCATTTACTTCACAAAGTGGTTTCCTGCATATATCAAGTGCCTACCTGGCCCCATACAGTTATTATAATATTATGTAGTATATTCCCTATGCTGTAATTTACATCTCTGTGATTATTCTGTAACTATCAATTTATACTTCTTCATTCCTTCACCTTTTTCACCTAGCCCTCTAGCCCTCCTCTCCTAAGTCAACTGTCAGTGTGTTCTCTGAATCTATGAGTCTATTTCTATTTTGTTTGTTTATTTTGTTCTTTAGATCCCACATATGAGTAAAATCATATAGTATTTGTCTTCGTCTAGGTTTTTCTTCTCTGGGAAGATTTTTATCTCTCTTTTGACTTTAAATTATAGCCTTGCTGGGTAGAGTAATCTTATCTGTAGGTCCTTGCTTTTCATCACTTTAAATATTTTGTGCCAATCTCTTCTGGCCTGCAAAGTCTGTTGAGAAGTCAGCTGACAGTCTTATGAGAGCTCCCTTGTATGTAACTAACTGTTCTGCTCTTGCTGCTTTTAAAACTCTCTTTGTCCTTAACCTTTGGCATTTTAATTATGATGTGTTTTTGTATGGGCCTCTTTGGGTTCATCTTGTTTGGGACTCTCTACATTTCTTGGATTTGTATGTCTTTTTCTTTCCCAGGTTAGGAAAGTTTTCTGTCATTATTTTTTCAAATAGGTTCTCAGTCCTTTCCTCTCTATCTTCTCTCTCTGGTTCCCCTTTGATGCAGATGTTGTTATTCCCTATATTGTCCCAAAGGTCCCTTAAGCTATCCTTATTTTTTAAAATTCTTTTTTCTTTTTGTTGCTCTGAAATGCTGTTTTCTGTGTGTTATGTTACAAATCACTGATTTGATCCTCTGCTTTACCTACTCTGTTTTAGATTCCATCTAATGTATTCTTCATTTCAGTTATTGTTATTCAGTTATTGTGTTCTTCATTTCTAGCTGGTTCTTTTTATATGGTTTCTATCTCTTTGTGTAAGCTTTCACTGAATTCATCTATTCTTCCCCTGGTTCACTGATGATCCTTATAACCAGTGTTTTGTACTCTGAATCTGGTAGATTGCTTGCCTCCATTTAGTTTAGTTCCTTTTCTGGAGTTTTGTCTTGGTCTTTCACTTGGGACATGTTTCTTTTCCCCCTCATTTTTGCCAACTCCCTGTGTTTGTTTCTACATACTAGGTAGATTTGCTGCATCTCCTGGGTTTGGCTGGGTGGCCTTATGTAGTAGGTGTCCTGTGGGGCCCAGTGGCACAGTCTTCTTGGTCACTGGTGCCAGGTGCTCTAGGGGTGTCCCGTGTGTGAATTGTGTGTGTTCTCCTGTTGTACTTGACCCTTGATTGTTATTGGCATGTCAGTGGGTGGAACTGATCCTCAAGCTGACTGGATATGGGGCCTGGCCATGACTATAGCAGTTAAGCTGATACGTGGGGTCTGACCCAAGGAGTAGGATTTGCTGGAGTGAGGCTCTGGTGCCTGCTGAGTCTACCAAAAAAGAGATATATGTTGAAAAATTATACCATGAATAATTTTATCTGATAAAACAATAAGTTTGAAATAGGTGAGTTGGAGATCTTTTCTAGCTCTAAAATTCTTTTATTGTGTAGTTTCATGAAGGGTCTCCCAGCTCTAGAGAATACAAGATTCCTGCGCTGAATATTCTCTCAAATCACCGAAACTGCCTGAAAAGATCTTAAAAACCTTACCTATATTTTTGACAATATTAATAGCTTTTCAAAAAAATCAAATCAATTAAATTAAATTTGGAAGTTAACCTTCTGATTCAGATTAAGCATAATGTTTCTACGGGGACCTGCCAGCATTTTCAATTGAGACAATAACTATGTTGTGATTAACCCCAAACTTTCTAAGGAGTGGAGAGAGAGCAGCAGTTAGGAGTCCAGCGATTAATCATTCTAGATACAGCCCATGGGTGAGGACAACCTAGAGGCAAGTACGCTTTTTACATTTTATTTTCTCAGGTACACAGCAGGCATCTTGTAAAATCACTGCGATAGGCCCCACCACCATAACAAAGGAGGATAAAGGAAATGCATGTACACGGGCCCTGGCAGTCAGCCTTCATTCTGTAATGGCAAACCCTATAGGAGACAGGAACCTTTCGGAGTTGACCTTGTCGCTTCTTGCCAAAGACAGTCTAGTATGTGCCTATGTTTGTTTAAACTAAATGTTTTACATTTAGGAAATCTTTCAAGGGTCAGAGACACCATATGAATGTTACCATAAGAAGCTATTCTGACAAACATGACATCATTTTTCAGTACACCTACTTGGGTGTTCATATTTTTGAGTCTCCTGAAACACTAAAAACAATGAAAACCTTTTTATGCACTAAAATTATCATAAATATGAGTCATACAGCTAAGCCCTACTGTCCTTAGCATTGAAGATGGACATATTTAATTTTGCTGCTATAGAAAGCAAATCAGTTCTGCTAACTCAAACCCACAGTATTTTGCACATTATTTTCCTGAACTCCTTCTGTCTATTTTAGTATTTGAAATGCTAAAAAATTCTGCCACAGCATTCTTCCTGGAAAAGTCTCTGTGCTGTCTTTTGATCTCTGCTACTGGTTCATAAGTCACTCCTGGATGAGTTATAAAGCAAGAGAAAGGGTTTTATTGATGGAATTTTGTATTATTTTTTCTATTCACTATGCTGCATTTCCTCCTCTGAGGTCTCAGAATTCTACTGCAAATCCCAATAGTAAGAGGTAATGACAGCCTCTGCTAAGGCCTTAGCAATACAGATAGAGGGTCCCTGAGTGGGATTCCAGCGAAAAGGTATTTTTGCCCTGTTGTTTAAGACCTTATCCCTAGAATCTTAACGTTTGAGAGAGAAGAATAGAAATGCACCAATGGAAAATCCATTGTGTGTTTGTGGCTGGCAATACAATAAGCCTGGAGGAAATGCCACTCATACCTTAGTTTCTCTTTGACTACAAGGTGCTTCAATAGATAACCTTTCCGAGTCAGACCAGGAATTCTGCACAACTAGCACTGGATTTCACAATGGCAGTGCTAAATAGAATGCACTGAATGAAACAGTTGGTGTTAACCTCAGACATAAACCTACCAATGTTGATATCAGGCCTCACATGGTTATATGAACTGGCCAGTCTGACAGATTTTCCCACTTCTTCTTCTTTTTGTGTTCTTTTTAAATTTATTTTTGATTTTTATTGTATTTTTTCCATGACCATTTATACCCCTTATGCCCTTTTCCACCTCTACCCACCCTCTTCCCCTTTATTCTTTTATTTTTAAAAATTATTTATTTATTTTTAGAGAGGGGGATGGAGGGAGAAAGAGAGGGAGAGAGACATCAATGTGTAGTTGCATCTCACATGCCCCCTACTGGGGACCTGGCCCACACTCCAGGCCTGTGCCTGGGATTCCAGTGACCCTTTGTGTCAGAGATACCATATGAATGTCACCATAAGAAGCTATTCTGACAAATATGACATCATTTTTCAGCACACCTTGTGTGTAATTCACTTGTGTGAATTGAACCAGTGACCCTTTGGTTCACAGGATGGTACTCCATCCACTAAGCCACACCAGCCAGGGCCTCCCCCTTATTCTTACATTTCAACTCTATCATAACATTTAGTTCCTCTCCCTCCCTTCCAATCTGATCACAGTTTGAGCTTGTCTCATAGCTTCATCGATTCAGTTGTCTCATTTAGATCACCACCATGAAACCCCCCTAATACCTTACTGTAAACTTTAATATATAATATGGCTTCTTCATTGCCTGTGGCCTGACCTCTATCCCCTTTGTAATGGTTTAATTGAAGAAAGTAAAATCCTTTGATAAAAGTAGTTCACAACCTTCTCTGTCTCATCTAGAGACCTCTGTTCCAATTACTTCTCTCCCTTTTGGTTGGCTTGTTATAGTTTTATGAAAGCACTGAGACTTTCCTTAATGAAAAGAACTCAGAAAGTCTCTATCATGAACTTTGCTGAACTCAAATCAAGAGACCATAATACATAAGCCCCCTTAGTTCATGGAAACCTGCAAGGGAAATCCTTAACACTATGCAGCTTAAGCTCTATGTAACTTTGAAATACAGATGAGAATGCCTTCCTTAAAGGGATGTTTTTTATGATTAATGAGAAGATATGTATAATGTGTTGTAAGTTCTGGGAGCAAAAGTTCTATATAAGGAAGCTGTTATTATTCATTATTACCATCCAGATGCTGGAACTATCTATTTCCCATGGACAAAATAAGATGTAGGAAGATGCAAAAATTTCAGAATGTTAGAAAGCTCTAGGGCACTAGCATATGGTGGGTATCCTTTGATAAATATTCTAAATACATATTTATATGCTAAACTGACTATTGAAATTAGATGCCTTCAAGCACTCTCACCAGAGTTCACTGAGGTCCCTGGTGCACTGAGTGGAGAATTCTGCAGGGGCAGGGGTTTCCTGCCAGTGTTTGGAATAGACCCCTTCCTGTACCCCTTGCTGGAAGCAACGCTTAAGCAAAGAACCGGTGATGATTAAGCAAAGAACCGGTGCTACTGAGGCTCTTTTAATCCACTGCTAATAGAAGTGAAACCTGGCACAATCCTTTAAGAGGGCAATTTGGCAATACCTATCGAAATTGGGAATTCATAATCTCTTTGGCTTAGTTCAGTTTTACAACTAGGAATTCACCCTGTGGTTATACTTGTATTGCAGCATTATTTATAGTAGCAAAAGTTGGAAGTCACCTAAATGTTAATAAGAGCATAATTACATAACTTACTGTACTACCATTCAATGGTATATTATGCAGTTAAAAGAATGAGGAAGATTTATATTTGCAGATATGAAAAGATCCACAAGAAATGTTTTTCAATAAGTTATAAAGCAATGTGTATGGTATGATTGCCCTTGTATAAACAAGTAAAAAGAAGTAAGTAAAAGCTGGTATGTAGAAAATATTTTTATATATATATTCACAAAACAACCATTAACTGTGATTAATTTGGGGGAGAGAAACCTGGAGTTTTATGAGAGGGGAAAACTATTTTTCTTCTTAAACTCATATACTCATATTACTTTAACTTTAAAAATAGATTGCTTTTTTAATAGTTTTTTTTATCCCCACCCAAGGATATGGGATGTGAGATGTGAGAGAGAAGCATGGATCAATTGCCTCCCATACTAACCTTGACTGAGGATTGAACGCACGAACCTGCAACCTTTGGTGCAAGGGGATGACACTCCAACCAACTGATGACCTGGGCAGGGCCAGAAATATATATATTTTTAAAGAAAAACAGTTATACTCCTTTCCTTCTACTGCAGACCAGAAAGCAACTTGAAAAGCTAACGCTGCAAGGCAGCTCACACTGTGGTCATTATTTCCTAGAATAGACACCCACAGACGTCCACGGTGCTCTAACACCTCATTCCTATCTCAGGGTCATTTGATCACAGCCACCCGGTTTGCCTCTGGAATGCCAGTGGGGCCAAACGCTCATTCTCTAAGCCAGGGTGAGGGTGTAGGAACAAAATGATATTTGTTTTCCAACCTCATCATCTTCAACTTTGTTTTAAAAAATCTATTTGCCTTCAACTCACCTAAAACACACTTGTGACTATGTCATTTATGGCCACAGATCTTCATTTAAAACTGTTACAAGTGTATTCAACGCTATAAATGTAGTCTTCCCTCCCCACAAAACATCTGTTCTTTTCATAATTAAAAATTTTAGCTTGAGCATGTACTTTTCAAGAAATACTCTTCCAATAAAAATATGAAGACTTAATAGGCATTGTTTTTATGATAGCCTTTCTTATTTGAAAGTAGCATGTAATATATATCTGCATATATGTACTTATACAATTATGTACAAATATACAATTAACAAAAATATATAATTATGGAGGCATCTTACCCTTCAGCTTGTTACAATAAGTGCATCATACAAAAATGATTTCAGGTTTCTAATTTTAAAGGAATTTTATACTAGTTGCTAAAAAGATTCACAGTACAGCCATGGTGGATGTATTCTGCAACGTGTAGGTATGAATCATCATTAGAAAATAAGTCATTTACGAGCAGAGTAAGTTAGTCTTTATCATTAACTTATTCGTCATGTTGGGTTCTTACACAATAGCCCATATTTAGGGAGAAAAAATAATCTTCACACTACTTCCCACTTGAAGTATGCTCAAAGAGAAACGTATAATAATGGCTGAACTCAGTACTTTTGCATGTGTCATTTCCAACTTCCTGGGGAAGTTTTAGAATGCACGTGTAAAATCACTGTGATGTGATTGAAAGAACAAAATGTTGCCGGTCTCTACCTTAATCCACTTGGGTTGGCTTGAGACCACACAGTGTCATTGATGGATAAAGTCATTTTCCTTCTTTACCATGTAAACCTGGGTGACACTTGCTACCGTGGTTAAGAATTGACTTCATTTAAAAATTTTGTCAATATACTGACCTTGATTTTCTTCATGTTCTTGACAGAGGAGCAAAAGTATTTATGAAGCTGATGAGCAGTAATTCTCAACATGTGTTCCCTGCATTAGCAGAGTTAGATCACCTGGGAGCTTGTTAGAACTACTGGTTCTTGGACCTTGCCCCAGACTTACTGAGGCAAAAACTCTGGGTGCGGGGCCCAACAATGGGTGTTTAACAACTCCTAAAGCTTGAGGAGCACTTGGTATAGGAACTCTTACGGTGTGGGACCAAGGACTGCAAAATACCTTGTGATATTTCTGACCCTGTAGAGAAAGAATGTCTACTCTCACCTTGCCCACACACTCCAGAGCAATTATTTTTGAAAAGTCAGATACTCAGACTGCTTGCATCAGAATTGCATGGAGGATGTGTTAAAATGCAGATTCCCGGACCTCTCTGAAGGCAGGGCCTGAGAATCTGTGTTTTAAGGCCAATCCCAACCAATATATAAAAACTGAACCAAAGTTCTAACTTCCCTGCTCTAGTGTTTCTTGACAGAAATTCTTGCTTAGTTCTTATTCTACTTTCTTACATTTTAATTTGGCACTTTTGTATTACTCTTGCTACTCACCTGTCTGGCATCATCACCATTTCTACCTTTGGAATAGGGCAGCCATTTTTGAGTGATGTGAACTGAGGAAGGTGATATAAATAATAACACTTTTAAAAGATTTTATTTATTTATTTTTAGAGAGAGGGGAAGGGAGGGAGAAAGAGAGGGAGAGAAACATCGATGTGCAAAAGAAACATTGATTGGCTACCTCTTGCATGCCCCCAACTGAGGATCTGGCCTGGAACCCAGTCACATGCCCTGGCCGGCAATCAAACTGGCAATTTTCGCTTTGCCCAACAATGCCCGACCCACTGAGCCACACTGGCCTGGGCAAAATAATAAATTTTCTACACCTGATCTTAGCCAAGTGATAAAATAATAAATTTTCAAAATATTCGTATTTGCCCTGGCCGGTGTGGCTCAGTGGACTGAGCATTGGCCTGCGAACTGGGGGGTCACCAACTTGATTCCCAGTTGGGGCACATGCCTGGGTTGTGGGCCATGTGTCCAGTTAGGGGCATGCAAGAGGCAACTAACTGATGTTCCTCTCTCACGTTAATGTTTCCCTCTCTCCCTCCCTTCTCCTCTCTCTTCTCTACAAATAAATTATAATAGCCTTTAAAGAAATAAAAAAATTGTATTAATACTTGAAATCCTTCCCCCAACCTTATGTATGAACAACTGGAAGTTGACTAAATTGAAAAAAAAAGCTAAATTTTCATGTTAAGGACCATTACTCATCTATAAGTAGGTTAAAACAGCAGAAGGCTAGTGAGGAATATTGTCCAGTGGCCTCCTTCTTGCGCTCCCTGCTCCTGGGGCTTCGCTGCACTGTCTGGGAGCTTCCCATTGATCCAGTGCCAAGCCAGTAGACTTCATTTTTATCTTTTGTATTCTTAGATGATTCAGCTTTTGAACACATCCTTCATCTTGAGATTCTTACATTCCTTACTGTTGTTTGACATCATTTCTGCTGGCTCTTTTCCAGCCTTTCTTGGGAGCCTTTTCTCTTTGTCCAATGCTCACATGCTGCTTTTCCTTAGTTTCTTCCCTTGGCTTTCTCTTTCACCAATATCTATCTCTATCATCTGTATGTCTGTCTCTACCCTCTCTGTCTCTACTCCTTCCTCACTTCTCTTTCTTTTCTCTCTCTCTCTCTCTCTCTCTTCTTGTGCCCTCTTTTCTTTCTTTTTATACAGGGTAGGGCAAAACTAGGTTTACAGTTGTTCATATGGAACATAATACAATAATTAGTAAATAATAATACAAGAATGAATTCTGTGTTTTGTGTATTCACAACTGTAAACCTACTTTTGTCCCAACCTATATTATTAAGTATTTACTATGGGTCATGTATACTTCTTTAGAATTACTCAGTTAATCTGTATACTTTACATTTGCAGTAACTGAAACAGAGAAGTTAGGTTGTCTTGCCCTACTTGTCCCTAGTTGGTTAATGAAGGAACTATGACTTGAAATACGGAAGCTGTCTATGGTTCTTCTTTCCCTGCTCCTCCACATCTAACTGGTGACCAAGTCCAGTTTCTTCCATCTCCTCATCATTTTTATTTTGTTTCTGTTGCCTCCTCTTCTTCACTGCTACTACAGTTACACTTTGGGATTAGAGTAATATTATTCTCATTCTCCTGAGCAATGAAATTGGGAGTCTCTTCACTGACAATATTCCCATCTTTGAATTATCTACTATGAAACGCAGAGCCATACATGGAGGCTGCTTATACAAAATTCATAGGAATTTACGGAATGATTTTCAGAACACTGTTTTGCCACCATCATATTACTCTCCACATATTTTTCCTTGGACTTGTTTTCTTCACTGTTTTCAATTTTATTTTATGCCACTGTACTCAAAATAAATTATTTGCAGTTCCTCCAAATTTCTTTCTATCTGTCCACCTAGATTCATGCTGAAATGCCCTTTCCCACTTTGCATTTTTCAAGTATCAACTCAGGATCATTTTATTCTGAAAATTGTTTATGACATCTAACTCATGCAACCTTAATAAGACAAATAAACTTTCTCATATTAACAATTATGACTCTTATTTACTTATTTTTGTCCCTTCTGAAGCATAATCTCTGAATAAGACTCTATCCTTCTATGTTCAGTGGCCTAATATAGGGTCCACATCCAGAACTGGCTGATGCAGTAATTCTAGAAATAATAAGTTATCCTTACTGAGCAATTATCATTGACAATCTCAGGCCAAACTTCAATGGTATGTCAGTGAGAACTACATACTCCACTTTTATGTTTTGGAGATTTCTCTGCCTTTGTAATCAGTTTTAAATCACTTTGTAAGCTCTGTTTCTCTGCAATTATAAGAGTAAAACACTTAAAAACAAGTATGTATTACACATTGGTTTTGAGAAGGCAGGAAGTTGGGGTAAACCACATCCTGCTCTCAGAAGAACCAATGAAGACAGCAAATGATGGTCTGAGAAAAGGGATGGTGAGAGAGGGGGGGGTGAGTGATGACGTGGACCTGTGCCTGTGGGGGTTTATCAGCAGTGGGCTGTTCACAAACGTGACAAAACCTTTGTGTTTTCACATGACCAAGCCAGGTATCTTTAGGCTCATTTGTGGGAAAAGGACACAAGAGAGCAGGAAATGGCTTTGATGCTCCCAGGTTTAGTTTCTTAGGACCCCTATTACAAGGTACCACAAACTTGATGGATTAAATTACAAAATTATTCTCTCAATGTGCTGGAGGCTAAGATTCTGAAATCAAGGTGTTGGCAGGGTCGGTTCCTTCAGGAGCTTCTGTGGGAGAGATTGGTTCTCTCCTGTCCTCTGGGGGTTGCTTGTAATCCTTGGCATTCCTTGGCTTGTAGCCACATCCCACCAATCTCTGCCTCCACTGTCACATGGCTTTCTTCTCTGTGTGTGTCTAAATCTCTCTCTTTTTACAAGGTTACCCTAATCTAATATGACCTTATCTTAACTCAATTGCATCACAAAGGCCTTTTTCCCCATAACTCCACATTCACAGGTTCCAGGGGTTAGGATTTGAGTATATTATTTTGGGGGATGCAATTCAATTCACAATACTCCCTGAAATTCCCTATAACCATAAGTTCATTAGGTAGGCCTTTCCACTGCTTTGTGGGTGGTAAGCTACGGTAGTGAAGAAGTGGAAATGGCTGGAAATACTGGAGATCTGTGTCACAAATCCTGCCCCGCCCCCACACTTCACCATTCAGATGGATGAAGCTAAGAAGCATTATATATTTTTACTTTTTTAGGTTCTGAAATTGTTATTTGAAATAAATACATATTTCCAGTTTAATTAAAATAATTCTAAAATATATAGTTGCTATAAAGCATTAGAGTCAAGTGTTTATATATATGAGATTTTTTTTTTTTAATTTTGAGAGTATGGTTTATTAAAGCTGGAAACAGTGAAACAAGGAAGGCCCTAGATAGAAGAAACAACAGGAGAGAGGCTGGTGGGACTGCTTTGGCTCTCTAGAAACAAAGTACTTTATTTTGGACATTTTTGAATATATACAAAAGTTAAGAAAATTAAATAACAAAGCCCCGTGTTTCTATCCATTGTCCAGGTCCAACCACTATCAGCATTTTGGTATCTTGCTTCATCAATCTCCTACCCTCAGTTTTTTCCTTTTTTAGAGTATTTGTAAGCAAAACCTAGACATCACGTCATTTCACTTGTAAGGACTTCAGAATGTGCTTCCCGTGGAGAAAGTCAGTGGGGTTATGTAAAAAAAAAAGTTCTTCAGTGGCAAACAGAATCTCACTCCTAGAGGACAAATTCTTCCCCCATGGAAATCAGTCTGTTTCCCCACACTTAGCATCTGATATGAATCATTTTCCCACCTCCACCCCACTTCTCCGGAGGCTGTTCACTTTTTTTTCTTAAATGGATCACTGTTTTAGTTTTATATTGCTTTGTAACCAATTACCCCAAAACTTAACAGCTTAAAACAACAAATATTTATCATCTCAAGTTTCTGTGGGTCAGGAGTGTAGGAGCATTTTAGCTGGGTGATTCTGGCTGAGGCCGTCATTGAGTTGAAGTGAAGATGTCGGAGCAGCTGCACCATCTGAAAGCTTCACTGGGGCTGGAGGATCTACCTCCAGGATGGCTCCCCACATGGCAGGAGGCCTCCCTTTCTATCAGCTGTGGGCATGAGGCCACATGCAACTCTTTAGGGAGTTGTTTGAGTATCCTCACAAGACAGCCTGGCTTTCCCCAGAGTGAGTTACCCACGAGAGAATAGAGAGGAAATCACAGTGCCTTTTATGGCCTGGTCTAGGTAGTACTATCCTAGCACTTCCACCACAAACTGTTTCTTAGAAGCCAGGCCCTAAGTCCAGCCTACACTCCAAAGAGGACGAATTAAGTTTCACCTCTTGAAGAAAGGAGTATCAGAGAATTAGTGGACATATTTTCAAATCACCACAATCATCAATGGACAGAACATCTTGCAAAAGTGAAGAGGAGCTAAGCCATACTTGTCATTAGCTAACAACTGACTTGGCCTCCAGGTGAAAAAGATGGGGTCTGAACAAATTCTGGAAATTTCCTTTTTTGCTCCTTTTAATTTTTTTAAAGTTTGGGCTTCATCTCTTCTCTTGCTACTGAATTTTAGAGAAACTCAACATTTTTGTAGCAGTTCTCACATGGCAGTGTCCTACCCAGGCTTGGTTTTCTCCTCTATACTTACAAATTATTGTTTAGTCACTTCGTTCCCATTAAATCTGGTCATAATTTTTATTCTCTTAGTATAGATGTAGCAAACTTAGACTTAAAATTCACTTGCATTTTTAGATTTGGATGAAAGGGACCTCATACATCATTTAACTGTTAGAAAATTAAATCAATGGGCCAAGATTTATATTCAACAAAGAATACAAATAAAGGAGAAAAAGAAATAAAGAAACTAAAGAATTATAAAATAGCAGAGCTAGAAATGCTCTTAAAGATTTTCTTGTTTGAGGCAATGGCTCTCTCTTCAGTGGGTTAAGTGAGGCCCATTTAAACATTTTGCTCTAAAGTTACGTGGCTGCTTACTGGGCACAATGTAAACTATATTTTAAGTTTGTCAGCTTCCGGTTTAATATTCTTTCCACTACATCATAGTTCATTGTTGTCTTCATTATTAGACATTTTAATAGATTATGTCAGGATTTTGTTTTAGTTTTACTTAGAGAAAAGCAACTTGTCAAGGGTTAGGTTCCGTATTTACTGGTGTGTAGTTAGGTCAGCAGGTGGAGTTAAGCATATATTTGGTCGTCCAAGCAGGACTTAAGAATAAAAGAGCATCGCCCTGGCTGGTGTGGCTCAGTGGATTGAACATTGGCCTAGAATGGAAAGGTCATTTGTTTGATTCCCAGTCAGGGCACATACTGGGGTTGTGGGCCAGGTCCCCAGTTGGGGTGTGTGAGAGGCAACTGATCAATGTATCTCTTGAATATTGATGTTTCTCTCCATCACCTTCTCCCTGCCTTCCCCTCTCTCTAAAAGTAAATGAATAAAATCTTTAAAAAAATGAAAAGAATAAATATGTGTTAATAAGTATGTTAGGCTGATAGGTATGAATGTATAAGGCTTTGGTTAAACTTTTATAACTGGCAACCTATTAGTTAGTAGGTATCATCATGAATAGAGATGCTTTGGATTGTTCTCACATTGTTTATTTCTAAATGTTTTTAATGCATATGTTAATTTGACCATAACACATAACATAATCACCCAAGAGAGAGCTCTTTTTCATAATTGCCTTCTGGATGGATAACCCTATAATTCCTTTGAGAATGGAAGGAAAGATAGCTCCCAATTCCTGATTGAGAGGTTAATTTCTGATTAATTAATCCATTCAACAGATATTTTGTTTATTATGTACCAGACATTGTTCTAGGAGCCAGAGATGTGATAATGAAGAAAATAGACAAATAAACCTCTGTTTTTTTGAGACCTACATTCTAAAATTGAAACAAAGGTAACTTTACTGACCTGTAAAATGAGCAAGATCGAGGTTTTGCTTTGCCTATTTCAGTAATGAGGGGTATTACTGAGTCATCCTCACTTGTAGGACAGACTCCTCAATGGCCAAAGTCATATACTGTAAAGCAGTAGATTAAGATGTGGTCAGGGATGCAACTGAAGTAATGGCACAGTTTTGTGTGTGTGTGTGTGTATGTGAAAGTATTTGAACAATATGGGAGCTAGTCCTATGACCTTGAACAATCTAGTCCTGTAGTCTGATCCAGTGAGCTGATTTGCTTCAACAAAGTAAACTCATTTGTCTAGCCCAAGGGAAACATTTTGCCAATTTTACAGTTGGATAGTTTCTGTAAAAAAAAATGCATTAGTAGTTATTTCAGCACTAAGATTTCCCATAAATTAAATCTGTGTAGAATTCCAGCAGAGCTAGAATTTCACCAAAATGAGAGAGTTCCTCTCTGTAAATAATGTAGGTGGTAATTTACTCTTTTGTAGACGTATAAATTAGTCCACCAGGAGGTTAACAAATTGCTCAAGGTTACAGTATGTGACAAGGTCAAATTGAATCTAAAAATCTCAACTTCTAGTTTTAAAAAACAAAAAATCACTTTACCCATATTTAGCTATATAGAGTAACCTGTATTTATAGATAAAACCCTATGTATATATATATAAATAATAGCCAATTTGTAGAAGTACTTTATCTCTTTATCATAACATCAATATGGATGTTAGTATTAATAGTGTTGGAGTTTATTCAGCAAGATGTGTTGAGTGATTATTTTATTGTAATGATGTTGCAGAATAGGAAACCTCAGGGAGATGAATGAGTTTTAGGTCAAAAACGTTTAACATTCCTAAACTTACCCATCCATTTGCATGATAGAGTTTAGAGAAAAAATTAATTGAACTTTCCTGTTTGAGTTTTATTCTCTTCCTAGACTTGTATTAGCATGAGTACTCTGTGGGTAGCTTTTCTGAGTGATACAGAATACCTGGTAGTTATTTCCTGATAGTCATATTCTGAAGTTCCAGAATTTGGGCGTTAGGTGTATAGTACAAGTTTTTACTTTTTATAGTTTGTAGGAAAATACCTCCATTAACACAATTATGCAAGAGGTCATCCAGATGCATACTCACTACTGCTTTCGTTGCCATAGTCACCAGTATCTCCCAAATGTGGCGAAGCGCCGGCCTGTACTTACGTGCCCGTGCCATTTGTGGTAATACATGAAAAAGAAACAAAACAAGGATCCTACAATGTTTCTCTAATTCTTATAAAAGAGAGGGGAGAAGCCTTTCTCAAATTCTCTTGTGCCCTATAGTAATTAATAAAATCATTTTCTTCCAAATACTCATCCTAACACTTCCTTAATCAAAAGTCAGGTTTAAGGATGCCAATGAGTAAAAATTGCATATAAATTATGACTTCTAAAAGAAAATCTGCAGTAATTTTCTTGAGACCATAGACCTGGAATGACAGTGTGCAAATACATCTCAGACCACATAGAAGTCCCAAACACCAAACTAAACCAAATCCACACAGGCACTATTGTTATTCCACATATAATTGTACATACATGAGAGGAAAACACATTTATGGTTCATATTGCTCGATATATTTTTCTAAAGATAAATTAATTCTGTTCAGTTGAAAACTTATTAGCCCTTCCTAGGAGAATCTGATCATGAAATTGATCCATACTCACAAATTTCATTGACCTCTTTGAAAAATATACACAGGGAATAATTAGGATTGGATCTTAGAAATTACACATGCCTAAAGTAAATTTATTTTGGAGGGTGTTAATTTGGAAATATCAGGGAGATTAAGGGGAATAAACTGTTGCATAACAAAAGGAAACCTTTATTCAATTTTATGGGTGAACTATCTTCCTGTGTGATCGATTTCTCTTTTAGAAGTTTGACCAAAATGAGTTACAACTATCGCACTTTAAGTGATAGGCAGTTTGCTTTAGATGTCTCTGTCTGCCTCCGTTTCTCTCTGTCTCTCTCACACACGTGCACACACACAGAGTACATCGTTCCTTTCTAGGTCTTTATTGGTGATTCCAGACAAGGCAACGCCAGGAGTACAATTCCAACAATTGCTTCTATGTCTTTGCCTGTTCATTCTAGCATCTGTATCAGCTCTGCGTTGGTGTCATTGGTAATTTTCCACTTATTAAAGATTGTGTTTTCCTACTGTTTTTGCTTCTTTATTTCTTTGGATTACTAGATGTTGGATTTGTGATTTTTACCCTGTTGGCACTGAATATCTTCGTATTCCTATAATTATTCTTGAACTTTGTTCTGGAACACAGTTAAACTACTCGAAAACAATCTGATCCCTTTTAGTCTTGTTTTTAAGATTTATTTGGTGGATTGGTGGTGTTTAGTGGGGTGGTCTAATTATTTCCCACTGAGGTAAGACTACCCGATGAAAACCCCACAAATTATGAGATTTATCCAGTCTGCTTGGAAGTATCGTTTACCCTTGAACAGCATGAGTTTGAACTGAATGGATCCACTTATACGTACATTTTTAAAAATAAATGTGTAGTTGGCCCTATGTATCCGTGGGGTTTCCATTCATGGATTCAAGCGACCAAAGATCAAACACAGCATTTTTGATTCCCGGCTGGGAGTCGGCAGAAGCAGAAGGCCGACTGCATGCGCTTTTCCATGCCATTCTATGAAAGGGACTTGAGCGTCTGCAGATCTGGGTATCTGCAGGGTGTCCTGGAACCAGTCCCTGCAGATACGAAGGGAAGATTATAGTTAAGTTTTGGGGGAGTCATAAATTCTATGTGGATTTTTGACTACACAGGGGGTCAGTGCCCTATCCCCCATGTTTTTCAAGGGCCAACTGGACAGGCTAGTTCTGCTGTTGAGTGTGAGAGTTGGACACTCTTCTTTAAACCTCTAGAGATTCTCTCCCAGCCAGGAGTAACTTTCTCACGTGCCTGTACTGATGAATACTCTGCTAAATACTATAGGAGGCCCTCTGCAAATCTCTGGAGTTCTTTGTGAAGCTCTCTCCTCTCTCATACTCTGCCTTGCAAACTTTCCCTGCCTTGGGTCTTCCTCTGCTCTGTCTCCTCAACGTGGGCCATTCACTGGGCTGTTCCTGGAAGCCCCTTCTTTATGCCATGACTGGAAATTCTCTGAAGGCAGTAAGTCAGGAGTTACAGGGCTCACATGATTTGTTTCCCAGCTCTCAGGAACCACTTTACTTCATTGCCTGATGCCCAATGTCTTGAAAACTGTTGTTGAATTTATTTATTTATTTATTTATTTATTTATTTATTTATTTATTTAGTGTGTGTGTGTGTGTGTGTGTGTGTGTGTGTGTGTGTGGTTGTTATAGCCAGGAGGGTGAATCTCCATCTTTTTCAAATTAGTGTCTTAAAAAAAGTGTATGCCAATGGGAGAAGAAGTAATAGTGTTGGTCATGCTGGAATGATAGAAATGCTTGTTGCTAGAATGCTGTTAATGATGTCTAGACAATATTTTCGTGTGTAGTTTGAATTTCAGGCTCTGTCACTTCAGTGGCATGACTTTGAACAAGTTACTTAGTCTTTCTGAGCCCCAATTTCTTTATTAAAAAAACCCAAGAATTGACCACTTGATTCGTGGCATTAATGTAAAGTTTAGATGAGATAATATGCTATGCAAATTACATGCTACAGTGTTTGGTCCAAGGTAGCCCCTTATTTACTTCTACAATTCCCCATTCTTACCACTTCTTTTATCCAGAAAAAATCCGTTAATTTTTTTCTATCATGGTTTTAAATAGTTTGGGAGAAAAGCAAAAGCTTTCATTATAACTTTCTTTAGGATGTAAGGCAGAGAGTTTTTGTTCTTTTCTTCCTTTATTTTTTTCATACATCAAACGTCCACCATATAAAAGGCAATGCATTGCAAAGTATGGAATAAAAATATGCATGACAAAGTCCTTGCTCTCCACGAGTTCACAAACCAGCAAGGGGTGTGGGCAAGTAACCTGCAATGTGATAAGATGGCAGCTCAGAAACACAATGTCTGTTTGCAAAAGAGAAAGTTGGCAGCTTGCTGGCTGACAGATAAAAGCACCGTGTCTGTATTCAATCTGTCTTCAGCTTCTTTTGTTGTTTACTCCTTCAATATCTGATTTATTTCAAGGCTCAGGCTCTGATCCAGCTGACCCTGTCACTGCAGAAATCATTTGATTCTTCCTACTTAGTGTGTTCAAAAGTCACTTTGTGGTAGACGGTATCCTTAATGAGCTGCCAGAGCTAGGGCCAGAGTTCCCCGAGTCAGGGCGCCTCATCTGGGGGACTCACTGCCTCTGGACAAGGAGTAATTAACTAAGGCACTGACTTTAGGAAAAGATGAAAGGCATCTCTTTATAAGCTTCCCTTGATCTTGACACTGAAGGCCTAGATAGCATTCTCATCAAGCTTTTACTAGTTCATCACCAACCAATCAATAGAAATTTGGCAGAGAGGAAGAAAGCAGTACAAGATTTTTCTCCTTCAGGCAGGGAATTAAAACTAGCAAAGTAAAAGAAGGGCATTCTTACAGTGGAAAGAGCAAGCACAGGACTGGGAGTGAGGAGACCCAATTTTCAGTCTAGTTCTTTTACGTAAAATGGCATTAGGCAACTACTTTGGAGTTTTAAAAATTCTAGGCTCAAATTGTGAAAGCAATGTATCATGCATATTCGTAAGAAAGCCCCCCCAAATTTATCATTTTTGTAATTTAAGAAAGGCCTTATTTTTTGCACTGTAGCATTACATTCAGCTATTTGAAACCAAGTAAAATGCGATTTTCTTTCTGACTAAAGGTAGTAAAGTAAATAAGTGTTTTTCTTTTAACAGCACTTTAATGGAAACAGAGGGAAAGGGGCTTACAAAGCACAGAAGAAGTTATGCCTTCTGGCAAGACAGATTGACTATCGCCAGCCCACCTACTGTGGGTAACTCGGGTTGTGGCTGTGTCTCTTGTGGTCTCACATCCTGTCAGGAAATTACCCCACTTGCTGTAGGCCCAGGGTTCAGTTAACTCTTCTGGGGTGGATGCAAATGGCTATTTGACTCTGTACATGGTCCTTAACATGCCTGTTGAATGAGTGCTGGGCACCCAAAGCCTACCTTTTCCAGGAGGCAGCTTAGAATAGCTGAGACTGTGGGCTTTGAAGTTGGATTCCTGCTCAGCCACTACCCTTGGTGTGTAAGATAATTAACTTCTCAGGGTTTCAGTTTTCTCCTCTGTGAAACTGGGATCACAGTTACTGCTTTAGGTTGGCGTAAGGATTATATGAGGCGATACAAGTGACCCCTGACATGGAGCTGAGGAGACCCGTATTAAGCCCAAGCAGTTTAAGGCAGAGCAGATGATGATAATAATCAATAAAATAGTGTAAGAAGAACAGGAATTGGTTTCATTTTGTACATGAAGAAACGGAAGTGCAGTGAACTTAAGTACCTTGTGGTACTTGACTGGTCCTGTGGACCAAACTTGAACCCGGAATACGAGGATTGTCTCACTACGTATGGCCTTCCTTCCAGATGTTCCTGGCCAAATGGCATCTGTCACATTTAAACAAAGGACTGCTTGTAAGTTTTCTTTGGTAGTGAAATGGCACACTGATGTTTCTGTGACTTGACTGTAGAAGCCGAGGCTTAGATACCGTCAAGAGCTTCCATTTTTTACACTATAACTGACACTGTTTCCCAACTGAAGAGACCTCTTACAGAGACCCCGGAAAGTGGCTGTCATCTGCTCTTGGATAAGAGTGTACAGAAGTGACAGATGCTGACCTTTTAATCTTCATTCCATATAGCCATAAAGCTCTTCTTTATGACTTAAAAAAAGATAGTTACCTTCCACTGAACCAAACATATTAGGTAATTTACATACTTATTTAATTTATCATTACGATATCCCAGAGAGATATAGTTTATTACCTCTATTTTATGATTTCCCCCCAAGGTTATACACTGTGCAAAGGAGGTAAAATTTGAATCTGTGTTCTTCAAAGGAACTTCTTCCAAGCTCTTTCTCTTCTAGTATATGACCTCGCCATGCTGTTAACAAACAAACCTACAAACTGTAAAACAGATATTTCAGTCCATTTAATTCATCAAAATTAAACTCAAACATTACTTATTAAGATGTTACTCTATGTCCAGCCCTGTGCTATAGCTCTAAGAATCTTAAAACCTTGTTACGAAATCTCATATCTTTATATTTTAGATTGTGCTATTTTAGGGAAAGTTATAATTTACATTGTTCAAAGCTACCTCCTGGAATATCTATTAGACTTAATATTGGGTTGTCCAAAAATTTCGTTTGTTTTTTTCTGTAAGATGGCTCTCATGGTGCTTAGTTGTCTTTAACTTCCTTCAAAGCAATTTTGTTCGATTGTATAGTGACAGCTGTCATGTCAGCGTGCACTTAAAAAAACTTATCGAAATTGGTGAATTTTCGTGCAGCTACTTTAATATTGAAGATGGAAGAAAATATACAACGTTTTTGGCATATTATGCTTTATTATTTCAAGGAGGGTAAAAATGCAACTGAAATGCAAAAAGTGATTTGTGCAGTGTATGGGGAAGGTGCTGTGACTGATCGAACATGTCAAAAGTGGTTTGAGAAATTTCGTGCTGGAGATTTCTCTCTGGACAATGCTCCACGGTCGGGTAGACCAGTTGAAGTTGATAATGATCACATTGAGGCACTAATCGAGAACAATCAATGTTAGATACCATGTGGGAGATGGCTGACATACAAAAAAATTATCCAAATCAATAAAGTTGTTGGTGAAAATGAAAAGTGTGTCTTTTATTTTACAGAAAAAAATAAAAAGACTTTTTGGGCAATCCAAAATTATTTTGTGGAGGTGTGAGATAGAAAGATTGAAAACAATTTATGCCAAAGAAAGACCTCCATGTACAAGATCATTAGCTCTGTACAAATGGTATGAAGAGAATAAAGATGGTATGTATTTTATTAAGATAGTACACTTAAAGTATAATATCAATTTCTGAGCCAAAACCAGGTAGTGTACTTTTTAGACATTCCTGTATCACTATGAAGTAATTCAGGGCTGGAGCAGGGGTGGCTAAATACAGCCTGCAGGCCAGATTAAGCCCACAAAGATATTTCATCCTCACTTGGCTCCCACTGAGAACAAGCAACAACATTCAGCTGTGGGTGGGTGCTGACTCACAAACCCTGTTGGTGCTCAGAGCCCTGCCAGTGCCAACTAGCTGCAGAAAGATGGGAGAAGCCAGAGGGAACCTGGTCTCCAAGGCCCCTCTGACATGCATCCACAGGATTCGATTCAGTCCTGCCTGCCACCGATCCTGGATTGACTAAGCTCACCCATGGAGAGAGGCATGCAAGAATGGCAGGTAGCTGTAGCTGAGAGGGGAGAGTAGCAAGGCTGCCACAGAGGATGTCCCCTCTAGAATGAACCGTCAGGGTGTGTGCCTGGCCCCAGTTTATGCCTGCTGGCTGCCGCCCCTCTGAGCAATTGGCTCGAGGCTATGGCTGCACCTTGTTGGGCTACACATTGGGAAAGACTGTCTTTCTTTCATTTGAGTTAACCTTTATTTTTGCTTGTGGACTCTTCCGCCTTTTGCACCTTGGGGAGCTAGCCCTGAGACAAGCCGAGCCACAGACACAGCACTGGACTCAGCAGTGCTGCTCTCGTCTGATGGCCCAGGCTCTGCGCCTGGCTTCTTGTTCTGTTAGGGGAAGCTCTTTCTTAAGGCACTCTGAGTCACAAGGGGACCTTAATAAACACATGTCTTAGTCAGTTCAGGCTGCTGTAGCAGAACACCATACACTGGGTGCCTTATAAAGACATATTTATTTCTCAGAGCTCTGGAGGCTGACGAGTCCAAGATCAAGTCACAGGCATATTTGTTGTCTGACGAGGACCTGCTTCCTGGTTCATAGATGGCTGTCTTCTCACTGTGTCCTCACATGGCAGAGGGGGCGGGGAGCTCTCTGGGGCCTCTGAAAGGGCACTAATCCCATTCAGAGGGGCAAAGTCCTCATGATCTAGTCACTTCCCAAAGAACCCCCACCTCCTAGTACTCTGACATTGAAGATTAGGATTTCAACTTTGAGGGGACACAAACATTTTCAATCTATAGCAACAGGTTATTAATAAAACTATTAAATTCACCTATTCTTTTACTTGAGTAATTAGAATTCTAAATGTTGGCTCATAATCAGGGAAAATTATTTTAGGGAATTTCAAGGCTCTGTGAAAATGATATAACATGGGGTCCAAAAATGTGAAAGAAGAAAAAAAAATGGCATGGATAACGTAGGAAGAGTAGTGGATAAGATGGAAAATATAGGAATTGTATTTTAATCCATTTTAGGCTTAACCGCAGAATTATATTTTTGCAGAAGAGTCACAGCATGATGCACTTATATTTTCTAAATAAAATGTAACTTTAAATTTGGCTTTAGAAACATCAGTGTGGACAACAGAAAACTTCCACATGTTAAACGATGAAAGAAAACCAATTGTGATATAGAATGGAGAAGACCATGCACCTAATTGTATCCATCTCTCTTAACTTTCATTTTCAAGGTTATCACCCTTCAGTGAAGACAAGCACTACTAAAGCTCATCAGCTCTTTTTTGAAACAGGAAAAGAGATTCATTTCTCTGCCTGTCTCCGGGAGATAGATGTGGACATCAGTATCCTTACACGAAGCGGTTGGTGGGTCTAAATAAGATGAAGTGGCAGTATGTTGATAGAGTGTATTCAGAAGTAACAAGCAGTCTTGCAAACGGCAATGTTTTCTTCATTACTCTGCAAACAAGATTTTAGAAAGCTTTTACAATAGGAAAAGGGGAAAACGAGTGCCAGCCGAAGTTAGAAGTTAAGGATGCATTGCGCCTTGAAAAGGGCCAGCCAACAGATGAGGACACAGAATTTTCTTTGCCTGAAGGGCAAGAAGCACTTAAAAAAAAAAAAGAGGAATTTCTTAAACATTAATTTAGAACATCCAGAGAATAAAATATGCTTTGGATTCTTTTCTTTTTTTAAATTACAAGCAGAATTCTTTTAAGAGTTACAATTCCTTTGGCAAAGTGTGAGCTGGGTAGCTCTTTGCATTCGAGATGGTTAGAGCTGCGATGGTTTTAAAATATTATGTGGTCCAATTTCCTCTTCTAAGAGAGTAGGAAGCTGAGGCCCAGAGAGTTGATCAACTTACTGGGAATAACAGGGCAGGGCCCAAACCAGCATTTTTGCTCTCATTCATGTGTTATTCTATGCTGTCCTGAATATACACGATGGCAAGCAAAATTATAGGACTCGTGTGCCCACAAGTGTTTGTGTGAAAGAGAGAGAGAGAGAAAGAGAGAGTGAGTGAGTTCAACTACTATGTAGAGGCTGACTTTTCTTGTTCCAATTAAAGTTCCCCATACGGGATAATATTGTACTTAGGTGGGGCATCCTCTCCTGAAATACAAACATGTAGGCCATTTCCTCTATACTAACTAAGTGGGACTCCTCAAGGAGCCAACGGTGTTGTCTGGTGAACCAGTGTAGTTCCCTCAGTAGGCTTCTGCCTTTAGCGACCCTCAAAAATAGGTCAGGTTGAGGGACTGTGCTGAGCAATAAAGAAAACAATGTCTTCTTCACTTCATCCATCCTTCTTTCTTGGTTCTTCTTGAAGAAAAACTCTTCTTCAAAGTTCCTATTACCCCTATGCAAAGCAATTTATTTAAAAAGATGTTCAGAGGTCTTGGAAGGAGAATACACTCAACAAAAACTCTCCCTTCACAGCACACATACCATATACACACAGAAACAGAAATTCAAGCATTTTTCATTTGCTTAGCTCTTAAGAGATGAGTAGTCATTGTATTTACTAAAGCATAAGCACCTTCATTCAGATTTGAGCAAACAGTCACACTATTTGTGACTCTTGCATGACACCTAAATAAATAGAGGGTTTTACTATGAACGGGTTCATAGAGGGTTCATGAACGGAATGCCTCACTACTGTTAAAATAACAGTTTTTTTCCTCTAATGGCTCTATAGATACAACACAATTTCTACCAAATTCCAAACAGTTTTTGGTAGAAATGAACAAACTCTTCCAAAAACTAACATGAAAGTGCAAGGGCTTTAGAATACCTAAAACACTTTTGAAGAAGAAGAACAAGTCTGGAAAATTTACACTGACAAATTTAAAACCCAATTGAAAGCGTAAGTAATCAAGACATAAGAATAAACATGAATGACAATGAATGACAATGAAACAGAATGGAGTCCAGAAATAAACTCATGTATGTATTCCTGGTCACTTGATTTTCAATAAAGTTACCAATGTAATTCAAGAGAAGGCATAATCTTTTAAACAAATGGTGCTAGA
Organism: Desmodus rotundus; assembly: GCF_022682495.2. Classification (NCBI taxonomy): domain Eukaryota; kingdom Metazoa; phylum Chordata; class Mammalia; order Chiroptera; family Phyllostomidae; genus Desmodus; species Desmodus rotundus. The sequence continues at coordinate 177,179,552 of NC_071388.1, read as the reverse complement.
ACAAATGGATATCTATATGAAACAAAATAACTTAGACCTTTACTTCTCATCATTAGGAACAAATTAACCCCAAAATGATCACAGACCTAAATGTGAAGACTCAAACTATAAACTAGAAAAAGCATAGGAGAAAGTCTTCATAATTTTGGCTTACTCAAAAGATTGCTTACATATGATACCAAAAGCACTAACTATTAAAGGGGAAAAAAGATAAAATTTGACAAAATTATGGTCCTTTTATTATTCAAAATACTTCATCATGAAAACAAAAAGATAAGTGATAGATTGGCAGAAAGTACAATGTTTGCAAATAATATACATGATAAAAAAAACTTGCATCCAGAGTATAGTTAGAACTATAATACGAGAATAAGAAAACAAATGACCCACTTCAAAGATGGGTGTAAGATTTGAGTCGACACTTCACCAAAGAAACTAAACAAATAGTAAATATAGTCACTGGGAAATGCAAATTTTAACACAATGAGATAGCATTATGTGCCAACTAGAATGACAATAATTAAAAAGAAACAATACCAAATATCGTCAAGGATGTGGATGAACTTGAACTTTCAAACAGTGCTGATATAGTTACTTTGGAAAACAATTGGCAATTTCTTAACAAGTTAAAAGTATACTTTCCTACCCCTGGCTGGGTGGCTCAGGTGGTTGGTGTGTCATTCTGTACCCCCAAAAGTTTCTGGATTTGATCCCCCATCAGGGTACATACCTAGGTTGCGGGTTTGATCCTTGGTGGGAGCGTGTATGGGACCCAACCAATCGGTGATTCTCTCTCATATTGATGTTTCTTTCTCTCTTTGTTCCTTTCTCTCTAAAAATCAATAAAAACATATCCTCAATATCAATAAAAATGTATCCTTGGGTGATGATTAAAAAAGAAAGTATACTTTTCTAGAAGCTACCCAAGATAAATGAAGACATGCCCACAAAGTCTTGTCTGTAAATATTCTGAGCTATATGTGTCATAATAGCCAAATAAAACATGGGAAAATTCTAAAGGTCCATCAGCCAGTGAATGGATAAACAAAATATTTCCATTTTGCTGAATGCTACTCAGCAACAAAAAGGAATGGACCACTGATACATGCAGCAGCATGGATGAACCTCAAAAACAGTATGGAACGTGAAAGAAACCAGACACAAGAACTCCATAATATGAGATTCCATTAATATGAAGTTTCTAGAAAAGGCAAAGCTATAGTTTACAAGAAGCAGATCAGCATTGTGTAGGGGTGGGGTTGGAGACAGGATTGACTGCAAATGGGCAAAGGGGAACTTCGGGGATGATGGAAATTTTGTAAAACTCAGTTTATGATGACCACGCAGCTGTACACATTTACTAAAATTCATTGAACTTTAAACATAAAATTGATAAATATTATGGTATATAAATTTTACCTGAATAAAGCTGTTAAAAACATACTTGAGTAGGGGATACAATGGTCTTTGGTTGATTTTTCATTTTCTAGTATCCATTTCATCATATTTTGATACCAACTGCATCATTCCTGTGGAATTCTCTGTTCCTCAAGCCAAGAGATGGGCAGTTAGTACTTTGTTGTAAGAAAGAAAATTATACTTTGAAATCTGTTAAAAAAAAAAAGTAAGTTGTTGACAGTATTTCAAGCCTACATATAACAAAACTCAGATTCAGTAGAGGCAACAAGGAATGCCTCACTAGCTATGATTGGTCACTTGGGTCCTCTGCCTTTCCTTGGACCAATCACTGTCTCCAGGAAAATGTGTTCCACATGATTGGTCAGGAGTAAGTCAAGCCAGTTTTAGCAACTTGAGCAGAAACTTTGAGTTTTCTTTCTTTGAGGAAGACGTGGAGTTCTTAGTTTTAAATGCAGTAGTTAAAAAATGTTGAATTGGGGATATTTGGGTCTATAATGTAGAAGGAGATATGAGGTTACTGGAAAGAGAAAGGGTTGGAATAGGGTGGACGTTCCCTGTTTTTAGCTGACTCACATCCACTCCAACTTTTGGTACTGCCAAATTATTGTTATTTTTTCTGGAGCAGCCTCTTTTTATTTTGAAGATAGGAAGGGGGCATTTGATTCTAGTTAAATTAGCCAGATGATTTGTTCAATAATGTGAAATTTGAGTAGACTACAGAGAAGACTGAGATTGGTTTGAATGAACTCACTCAAAAGAAGGTGCCCTGGTGTCTCCTGCAGCTCCCCGGGAACTAATTGTTCAGCATGTCCATCAGTTACGGGAACTATTGCAATATTCATAATAAATTCTCTTTTTGCATAAGCAAGTCAGATTTAGGGAGCTAACAGCAGGCGTTATTAAAATAAACTAGCAATCCTTTTGATAGAAATATGAACAAAAATAGATGATGAAATTGTCTGCTGAAAGTTATGCTTTTGTTAACAGTTCAAGGTTCATGTGCCTTACACTTCAAAGGCCAATATTCAAAATGTCAGTTTGGACTAAGGAAAGGTTTATCGTTCAAGAAGGTGTCAGCTCGAGAAGATGGAGAGTGCCTTGTAGCTTTAAGAGAGCTACAAATCTATCTGAGAGAGCCCAGAATTCAGGCACTTTTTCATGTCAAGGGATGGGAGGAGGGTCAGGCCAAAAGTGGGTGAGGAACCTAGACAGCTAGGCATGGAGAGGGACCCAAGGAAGAGGGAGAAATATCTGAATTCCTTTGTTCCTGGTTGGTCTCTTGACCTGTGCTCATCTGAGTCCAGAGGCTTCTGTAAATCTTTGATACATGGCCATTGCTTTGTACATATCTCCCCACCTCTTCTGGAAAGGTGCCTTCTGACAAGGGGCTGTTCTTGCAAAAAAAAAAAGTCATCTCAAACAGTATTTCTCTAGTTCATTAGCATTATCTAGAGCAGGAGCTACTAGCCTGAAAGCCATAGAAGGAATCCAGGCCAGATTTCAGATAGAGTCAGAGAGAGTGAGCATGTCCAACTGCTGCATTTTGATTTTTTGTTATCTGCCACATTTGTGTTTGCCATTTGTGAGTATATGTGAGAATGTGTATCTGTGTGAGAATGCATGTTTATCACAGGCCAAGAGTGCGGATTTGAAGATAGAAAAGGGTGACAGTGAGGCTACGAGCTTTATACACTCTACAGACTGGAAGCCTAGACATGTGGCTTAGAAAGTATAGTTTGAATAATATGATTTATAGAGTTGTGGAAGCAGAATAACATAAATCCCTTCTTTGAAGAAAGAAAGTTAGTTATGTTAGCTTTGCTTTTAACAGGGAATCAGCTTTAATGAAAGAGGAATTGTGAAGCAAATGAGACCAGAAGTACTCTGTTGATTCAAGTTCTATGTTGTTAATTGCTTCTCTTTGATGACAAAGAGAACTATGCCAATAAAATCTCCAAGCCCATGGACCTGAACAAAAAACTTGCATTCTCACAGATCAGATTGAGACAACCTTTCAAGCAAGACTGAAACTTGGTTCTGCTCCACAGTAATTGGCAGACTGCTGGAATGTGTTTCCATTCATTGTCGAAAAGCACAGCCTCTCCTGCTCTCCGGCTGTTTCATTAGCCAACGAGAGTGTCACCCTTTGTGCTGTCAACGTCAAGGACCACTGCCAGGGGAGGGAAAGCATGGCTGGCGCGGAAGAGAAATGATGGTTCAGAGATTGTACTTAGCTTTCTTTAGACATAACCAAATTTAAAGTAATAATGTAAGCTAAATTCTTGGTTTTACCATCTATACGAATCTAGAGTAGTTTTTTTTTTTTTTTTAGAAAAACAATTCTTTTATTTCACTGTTTCCCTTTTGCTCAAGATGAAAAACATAACAGAAAAAAAAGTGTTTCCAACCACTTCTTAATCTAAAAGTCATTTGGAACGTTGATTTTGCTTCTATAATTTACATTTCTATAATTTACATTCTCTCAAGCAGAACTCAGAGATTCACGATAGGCCAGTATTTAATATGTTAATAAAATTACTAATATACTTCCCATGTAAGATTAAATTATGAAGTTCATTTTTATTCTGTGATAACTGTTGGGATTTCATGAATAATGGATGTGCAATTGGAAATGCAAGGACCAGAGGAATTCCGGAGTTGGAATATTAACTTCAGCTTCTACCACAGTCATTAGTTGTCTGCCTAGTGTTTGAAAATGTCTAGCATATTATAGTTTAAGGATATTAAAAACATATCCAGATCATCTAAGTAGGGTTTTATAAATGTCAGCATCGGTAACTTCCAACTACTCTCTTTTCTAGAATGGCATACTCCAATCATAAAAACAAGAGAAGCTGCAATATTTAGCTTCTTTCCTTACAAATAGAGGGGAGAGTGATAATTCTGATATGCTTTATGATAAGGTGGCACTCTTACTCGAGCCCCTACATCGATCTTAAGCCAAAGGATACACCTCTATGAAGTGTCAAATTGCTGGCTCCTAGTCAAATTCTGTCAAATGCTCCCCATGCAATCAGCTGTCATCTTCAGTAACAAGTAGAAGATCATGCCCTGCTTTCATTTTATTCCTGTTGAAAGCTCGAGAGTCTGGCCAAGACTCAAGGACATGGCAGGGAGTGTGGCTTACATAAAATAAAGAGATAGAATTCCTGCTTTGTTTCCTCCCTCCCGTACCCCACCCCATCCTCTAGTACATCCGTATTTCTCCCCCATGCCAACGCAGTTCAGTAGAAGGATGTCTCACCTTAGTGTCCTATCTTACTCCATTCAGGACACTGTCTTACTCATATTATTGTCCTGATATTGATAATTGGGTCATTTAGAGATTTCATCTCCTTAGAGGGAGCCTACACAGGCAGCGTTTCTCTTGAGAATTCTAATTAGCCCATTATCTTGAACTATCTCTCAATGTGGTTATTGAGTGTGATCATAGATGTTGAACAGTTCTCTCGGTACTTGGTATAGTTCCTACCTATTATTTTTAAGGAAAGGTTACTCTCAATTCCCCACATCTATTTCTCGGTAAACAAATGGAGTAATACATAGGCATAATTTATGGACAGATGTGCTTAACACATGAAACAGGACAGCCACATAGATCTAAAGAGAAATAAAACCCGTATTTCATAATTAAATACCCACTCATATATCTTAACCATGATCACCATCATTATTTTTTCCTTTGTAAAAAGAACAAATATTCTATGAAGTTATCCTCACTGAATATTGAAAATAAATAAATAAATACGTAAATAAATAAATAAGAAGAGGGGTAGGCACTGGGGTTTGATCGATGGCTTTAATGTAGTACCTCCCCGGTGCATGTAATGAACTAAATAACTTGTCACGGTCCCTTTCACCTTTATAATGACAAAACAGATGTTGTTACTTCATGATTTTAAATAAGAAAGCAAGAAAAACCCCAGCATTGCTTCAAAGAAGGTTTTAGTCTAATTTTATGAGACTCAGTTACTTCAATCTTTTTTGGTAGCCTGAGGTTTCACAAACAGAAACATCAAGTGGATAATTTCCTATATGTTATTAAAAGACACTTGAGAAGCTGATAACGTGAAGCAGGTCAAGAGACAACGGGAGGGCAGACCGTGAATGGGAAAGCCATGTACGAACGAGGAGAGGGGCAAGACCTCACATGCTGTTACCAGTACTTTCAATAATGGTTGCGTTTCTCTAAAGGGGGCCTCAGAGGTCCTTCTGAGTTCAGGACAGGGCAATTTATTCTGATGAACAAGAAAGAGCAAAGCATAAAAATGGCTGTTATTCAGTCATTATGGAGAGAAAACCTCCTTTTCCTTATTTGATAGAATATTATGTGTTATTTCACTTACGCCTTGAGAATTTTAGTTATCTAGATTATTTTCCTCTTTTGGCACCTGACATTCTCTCCTCATAAATTCCTTGCTCTAATTCTTTTTAAACTTCCCACCTTCCCTTATTTGTGTTGACTTCATTTTTGGAATGAAATGAGATTTGTCAGAAGCAATTTTAACTTGATGTTTAACTTCTGTGGGAATTTGACACTGAGTGAACATTTAGGTACATTTGGAAGAATCTCTGGATGTCATTATGGGGGGAAGACCTTATTCTTCCAGTACTTCCTCCTATCCCAACCCATTTCTCTCTGATTTGATTGCTCAGGGTGGAAATTGCTTCTTCGAGGTTAAAGTGCAGACAGTCCTGAGAGGTATGGTCACTCACACTTTATTGTGAACGAGGCCCAGGGGCTGGGTTTTCATCAGAGGGTAGGGATTAAGAACAACAGAGCTCTGGCAACTGGTACAACTGTAATCACCACAGTGATGGTGGAAAGACTACTGGATGCAAGGTCTGGTCTGCTCCTCACTAGCTCTGTAAACTTGGAGTCCCTTCATTCTCCTTAACCTCATCTACTCAAATGAAATATGGATAGCTGGTTTACCAGTAGGGTTATTTGAAGGCTCAAATGAGAATATACGTGTAACCAAAGATTTGCAAATTGTGAAGAGCTATGCAAAGGAAGGATATTAAAGGACATGACCAAGAGGGAAAGAAATGCAGCCCGGAAACATTTATCCTTGTTACAACTAAGGTAGATCCTGGTACAACTTTATAATCACACTCAGAATTCTGACAATTAAGATGACCAAAATTCATATACTGCATTGATTTAAATGTTAATCTCACCTGCCCTGGCCGGTGTGGTTTGGTTAGTTGGGCGTTGTTCAAAAACTGAAACATTTGATTCCTGGCCAGGGCACATGCCTGGATTGAGGGTTTGGTCCCTGCTTGAGGGTGAGTACAAGAGGCAACCGATCAATATTTCTCTCTCACATTGATGATTCTTTCCCTCTCCTTCTCACTCCCTTCCCCCCTCTCCAGAATTAATAACAGAAAAATAAATTAATGTTAATGTCATCTAAAACACCCTCCAGGTTGACACATAAAATTAACCATCACGTGTCATTATACTTATGATCTCTAGGAATACACAGTGGCTAAACTGGGGTCGTCTATGCCTCACCAGTGCCAGCTTTCTCGTTTTAGGAAGAAGAATGCATTGCGGATTAAAATGATATGAATTTGAGTTCCAGGGATCCTTAGTAGCTGTGTCATTTGGAAAGACCCTTAACTTCAGTTATCATAAAGCAACTTGGGCCAGTTTGCCTGTCCCTCTACCTCCCCAGAGGCCATTTGATAATGTCTGAAAATACTTTGGACTATCACAATCCAGGTGGGGATAGGAAGAGTTGCTACCTGCGTGTGACAACGGGCAGAGGTCAGGAATGCTGCTCAGCATTGCACAATGCACAGGACAGCCTCCCAACAACAAGGTGTCTTGTGGCCCCAAATGTCACTAGTGCTGAGGCTGTGAAACCTCTTGCCAGAGGCAAGGTGACCAAGTTAGGATATGGTAAAGTTGGAGAAAACTGGAAGGCAAAAAGATTAGAAGGCACAATAACCAGTAAAATGGTGCTCACATTTCATAAGCAAATGTGTAAACATAGATCTTGTGTTATTTGCCAATTTCTAAATAGAATATTGGGAAGGTGATAAGTTGAAAAAAAGAATTACTGGAGGCTAAACTATAGTTAGGGAAAAGAGAACAGAGCTCAGGTTAGGGAGAGCATAAGCAAATACATTAGGTTTTTATTAAATTTCTTCCTCATGTCGTTGGTGCATAGAATGCCATAGGTTTGCAGCCCTGAGGTAGTATGGCGACAGTGACATCACTGCAAGCAAGTGTTGTGGGTCAAAAGGGGGTGGGGTTGAACTGTGGTTAAGAAATTCAAGAGAATATTTTGCAAACAAATGTGAAGGGATAACTAACTATAGTATAACTTACCAAATGCCTTAAAGTAATAGATTACTATTTTGTTAGTTCATAATTTATTCTGACAGTCTGTTTAACCATATGCACAGTCTCCTGAACATGATTTAAATGTTAAATCCTAATTATGAAACTCTAATTCAAAACAATTTTAAGCAAGCCTATTGAGAATTAATGTGAATGCAAATCATGAAGTCACTCTCATTAGGGAAATGCACATTAATTTTAATTTTGGACCAGGTGTAAGCCTCTCTGAACTAATATTAACTAGGCCTAAATTAAAAATAAAAATGGTCAAAAGTTTAAAAAGATTATATTGCCAATTTAAGTTATCCAGGAATATGTAATCGCTACTTGATTTCTCTATAAACAATTTAACATAATTTAAAAAATATATAGGTTATTAGGGACCTTCTAAACTTTTAGGACTAATTTTGTTGGCTGAGCTCTTGTCTTGTTTCAACACGCTTTCTTTGTACATATTGAATTATTGGAGTTGACTAACTGGGTCAATGTGCTGTGAGGGTCACCAAACATGCCCTTTGTTTAAATTAATCGGTCTCTGAAAAAGAAGAAAGACAATTCAATTCTCTCTACTGAATCGAAGAGAAAAATGAATACTTCAAAGCAAGTGTGAAATTTTTTTCCAGTTGGCATGCACAGTGAATGTAGCTAATAATAACCTCTTGAATTTTCTGTCAAGCAGATCGATACATCTCTTTATCCACTATAGTCAATATTGTAACATTGCTGGATTGTTCATTCATTATTCATCCCCGTACTATTTATTGAAACCTTAAATTGGTGCTCAGTCACCTCACTTTGAATAAGGATAAAGAGATAATTAAGAACTTGCTCCCTAACCTAGTGGGAGAGATGGAAATTGCCCAGTACAGTGGGATGCTGGATTTTATGAGGTCGATGTTCACGGAGGAGAGCTGAAGGGGATGAACGTGGGGTGAGGAGAGTATGCCTGGAAACCTCTGGGGATGCTGGATTTTATTTTGAGAGATGATGTTGTTTACGAAGGGTGGCAGCAAGGTGGTAATGTAAAGTGGTATTATCTGGATGTATTTTAAAGGTAAAGCTAACAGAATTTGTGGGATGGAATCCAAAAAGAACAGTTAAGAATAACTTCAAAGACTTTAGCCAAAAATGACTAGGTTGGAATTGCTATTTACTGTGATTGAGAAGACTGGAGAAGGAGCTGGTTTGGGGAGGAAGTGTATTTGGTTTGGGGTAAATGTGACAAGACAAACAGATTGAACAGTGGAGATTGAAATATGTCCTTGGGATGCATAAGCTTGGAGTTAAGAGGTATAGTTTGCTCTGGGAATTTACATTGGGGAATCTCAAGCCTATACATGGTATTTAAAGCCATAATGCGGGGATGATAACCTAACGAGCAAATACAGGCAGCAAAGAGAAGAGTTGAGCTTCAACAAAATAATATGTAGAGGCTGTGAAGAGGAAGCAAAGAAGACTGAGAAGGAGGGTCCATCAGGGTAAGAAGAGAATCTCAGAAGGGTGTGTTATCCAAGGCTCTGAGTGAAGGCAGTTCCATGAGATGGCAGTGATAGACTGTGTCAAAGGCTTCTGATAGGCTCAGTGATACGAAGACTGAGAATTAACCACTGGGCTTGGCAATGTGGATGCCCCTGGAACCTTGAAAAGAGCAGCTTTGGTTGGAGGGTTGGTATAATGAGTGGCTTAAAAAACTATGGTACATTTACACAATGGAATACTACGCAGCAGAAAGAAAGAAGGAGCTCCTACCCTTTGCAACAGCATGGATTGAACTGGAGAGCATTATGCTAAGTGAAATAAGCCAGGCGGTGAAAGACAAATACCACATGATCTCACCTATAAGTGGAATTTAATCAACATAACAAACAAATGAGCAAAATAAAACCAGAGACATGGAAATGGAGAACAAACTGACAGTGATCAGAGGGGAGGGGGGAATAATGGGGGAAAGAAGGGGTAGGGGCAAGTCAAGGAACATAAATAGAAGACTCATGGGCACACACAACGAGTGGGGATTGACAGGGGTCAGAGGAGGGGCGTGGGGCAGGGGAGAGCAAGGTGGGGGGGTTTTGGGGGAAAGGTGGGGCAACTGTAACTGAACAACAATAAAAAAAAAACCCTGATTAAAGTAGGTTCAGGACAGAATGGGAGGTGAGGCAATGGAGAAAGCACATGTCATCACTTTGAAGGGGTTTTCCTGGAAAAGGAGCGAAGAAATGGAGCAGTAGCTAGAAGGCTGGAAGCCTGGAGAACAATGTGGATTAAGCTTAGTCACTTAGTAGAGAATGGAAACATTTCTGCATCTGCATACTAGTGGGAATACTGGAGCAGAGAGAAAGGAAAAACAAAATAATGCTGCAGAAGCAGGAGGGGCCATTCTAGGGAGGCGTCCTTGAGAAGATGGGTTTCAATGACAGATGGAGAAACCAGGAGCCCAAACGCCTCACTGGCTGGAACATGAGCAGAAGCAGAGGTGACGTGTGTGCGTAGGATGGCTGGCAGCTTAGGTGGTGGGGATGTGTTTTGGCATATTTAAGCACAAGCATGCATGGCAGAATCCTTTTCTTCTGCTTTGGTTAATTGTACTTGTATATTTTTCTGAAAGCCTAGAATGTTCTCCCTCTTGGCTGCATTTTAGAATCCCATGGAGAACTTTTTAAAAAATACTGATTCCAGGGGCCCACCCCTAGAGTTAATTGGTCTGGATACTAACATTAAAAAAAAAAAAATCCAAGTTTTTGAGAACCACTGGGCTAGATGGTATAACATTAAAAAAAAATTTTCATATTTTACTTATTTATTTTTTAGAGAGAGGTGAAGGGAGAGAAAAAGAGAGGAAGAGAAACATCATGTGCAAGAGAAGTTATCTATCAGTTGCCTCTTGTGTGCCACCAACCAGGGACCTGGCCTGCAAACTAGGCATGTGCCCCGACCAGGAATTGAACCAGCAACCTTTCAGTTTGCAGGAGGACCCCCAGTTGGTGTTCTGAGCTACACCAGTCAGGACTAGATGGTGTAACATTTTATGCAGAGTGAGTGACTGGAAAACTGAGTGTTTCGTGTGATGGTGGCATCAGCACTGTAAGAAACAGGATGCTAATATTTCATTCAGGAAGGTATAAGATTATGCAGGTTGAGTTCTCAAGGCAGCCGCACTGCGACTGAGGTTCGTGTGCAGAATTTACTGTGGATGGAAAGAAAAGGATGTAGGATTGAGCTGAGGGGGAAGTCCAGCTGCAAAGCTGCCCATGCTGACCTCTGCAGACCCCACGAGAGACCTGGAACTAAAATGCACTGTTAGCATTGTGCTGCACTGGACTGGAATGACTGGGCCTGCGAGATCAGTGGATGTGGATCTCGCTGGGAAGGGTGTGATGTTGGGCAAGGCGGCTCTCTGCAGTTGCGACTGACCGTGAAGGAGCTGACAGCTGAAAACTGTCTGCTGACACACATCCAGCAGCTGGGCCAAAGCTTACCCTCGAGAGGGACTCCTGGGGGAGCGTCACACTGTCCACTGCATACATCAGTGTCAAAGATCGAGGTACCTGGCTCTGGTCTATGAGACAGGCTGCCTGGAAAACATGAGCTGGAGCCCCTGGAGGTTCACCCAAAGTCTTAGTCTCCTTGAGAAACACGTTTACCAGGTTATGAATCAGTATGCTTATTTTTCCTAATTTCTGCCACATACACAAACGTAGCTGGTTTACAGATCTGATCAATGTCTTTGACACCTGCAGTGAAAGAAATATTAGTTTATAAATGTGTGGTAACTGGCTATGTTTTGCTCCACATTTTTGTGGTGTATTCTCTGACAACAAATAAGTTTAGAAGTTTTGGGGAAGCTTTTGGTGAGTTTTTCTTACTGTTAAGCATTTTGCATTTTAAGTGTCTAAATTAAAATCATAAAGACTACCAGGAAGACGGATCAGTGGACAGAAACAGGACGTTTGAGACGGCGACAACAATGTTCACGGTAGCGAGGAAGGTGTAGCACAACTGAGACCCATTGCAGCGAAGAAGGTGAGAGCACCCCTTCCTCCACAGCTAGGAAAGTGCATAGAAATACTAAACGGAAAGAGATATTGAGAGGGAGAGAGATACTTCGATGTTAAATTTGGAGCTTGTCATTGAGGAGCTGCAAATGAGTTCAGAGCACGGGGTCTCTGCCATTACGATTGCATCGTTATTTTTTAAATGTAAACATTATCAAGGAAAAATCACAAGAAATCTTACAACTAAATGGAGACTTCATCGCTAGAAGCAGTGTAATGAGGACCACAATCCCTAAGCAAATGGAGGCTTGCTTGATAGCCCCTTCAAGGTTAGATAAATTAGAGGCCCCTGCCTCACTGCTGTGAAGCTGTGAAAGCTGACTTCATCTTAGGAAAAGGAGGAGGAACGAGGGAGAAAAGCCCTCATAGAAAGGCATACTTTGAATTGACCGAGTATTTCCTTAAAGGAGACTTTTAAGCAAGACCATGTAAATTAGCTTTGAATGGCAAATTTAAGCGACCCTTTCCCTCCCTTTATCAGTAGAATGGGGTTTCATAGGTGGTCGAATTCAATTACAGAAATTAAGAACACTAACTTATTTTATCTTTCTGTGTTTAATATTAATTTTTATGTTACAAATGTTATTTATTTTATTGAAAAATAGTAACTCCCAAAGTGAGTTTAAATATTTAACATGTATTTTTATGTGATGAAAATTATAATACTTATGGTAAAATAAAGAGTAACATCCACCATATTTATACACTGGACAAGTGATTTAACAAGTTTTTCCCTTGAAAATAAAAGACATTGTGTCATTGACGATATGACACCAGAGATTTGACTTCTCAGCAAACTAGCACAGTTACAAAAATATTGTAGTATTTTTACACCTAAAATTATTTTTCACCCATCATCACATTTGGCAACAGTCCTGCCACGATCACTCAGACACAGCTCAAAAAGTAATGAAAAAAAATGTTGCCATTTGTATCCACTTTCTTCTGTGAATCTCAGTTCTCCAAATATTGTGACACTCACACCCAGAAGAGAAATGGATTGGGTGTCAAATCTGATATCTGCCACAGCAGCAAAGTCTTTCATTCAGCTGGATTTTCTCAAATTGTTAGTAGTTAATTTCATGAGAGATTTACTTAATGCAATAGCTTCTCACTCATTAACAGTGGAGGCAGGAAATTTGTTTATATCATATAGAGGATGGCAAAATTCTCACATATTTAAAGATAAAAAAGACACTCCAAATTAATTTCCAACTTGTCTAGTTTTAATTTAACTCCCCAGATTTCTTAGGAATAGCTCTCCAGCCTCTATTAGTAGTATTCTGGTAGGGAAGTTTGAGAAACATCGATGTGAGCAAATGGGAGGCAGGAGAACTCTAACAGGCTTTATTTTTTTAGGGCAGTTTTAGGTTCACAACAAGATTGAACAGGAAGTGCAGAGAGTTCCCCTGCCCCTCCTCCCCCCATGCCTAGCTTCCCTCGATGTCAACATCCCTCACCAGAGTGGGCCATTGTTACAACTGATGAACCTGTATTACACATCATTATCACCAATGTCCACATTGTATATTGGAGTTTGGTGGTGTACATTCTACGGGGTTTGGAGTGACTAATAGATTTTTTAGTAGGGGAACAGAGTTATTTGTAAAACTGTGCCATACAATATGGTAACCACTAGTCACATACGGCTATCTACATTAAAATGAGCTAAAATTAAATATCAATAAAATTAAAAATTAAGGTGCTTAGTTGCTATAGCCATATTTTATGTGCTTAAATAGCATAATAGCTACATATGGCTATGGAGCTATTAGAGAAGAAAAACTGGTGGTAGGAAAAACAATGACTAATTTATTAATGTAGTAAAATATTGACTAAAAGATGAGGTAAAAATTTGTATTCCATGCTTTTTTTATACAACTCCTTCAGCATTTCTTTTTCTTTTTAACAATCACAGTTTGTAAGGAAGAAAAACAAAGAGACTATAATTTACTAAAATAAATTGTAGTTTAGACTGAAGAAGGTATTTTGTTGTAATCACAGAATTTCACTTAGAAATGACCCTCAAGGTCTTCCTGTCTCTAACATTCCATTTGACTGAATTCACTTTGATTGGCCATTCAGTTTCTGTTTGAACACCCCCAGGAGCTGCGAGCACCTCACTCTTGAGACACAGCATTTCACCTTGGTAGACTGTCCAGGTGGGTGGGCTCTGTTTCCAACGGACTGATACAGACAGCATCAGGAAAGCTGGGGCAGGTGGTTATGAGTGCTGATTTCCAGGCCGGAAAGGAGCTGAGCCAGAGGGGCTGAAGGATGCCTGTGGTTTGGCCCAAGCTCCTCTCTGAGAACTCAGGCAGTCTCTTTGCCTGTTTTCAACCTCACCTTCAAACAGCAAAAGAAATGACCGTCTATAAAGAATCACAAAATAAAATTATATGGGTTAATGTGCTTTGAAAAATTTAAAGTGCTATACATGTAGAATTTTTTATTACAAATCCCTGGGGAATTGTGGCAACATAATAAAGTCCAGAAAAGCTGATATTATAGTGTGTGAAACTCTTAGGGACATAAAGTTATTTCAGCAGGTCTAGCTTACAGAAGAAACTTGTTAAAGAATGAAACACATAAAGTTATATAAGGTAATCAGAACACGGAGAAATAAAGATGAATATATTCCTGGTCCAGGAGCTCAGAAAAAGACATCCTCTTAAACACGCTTTTTATTATTGGCTCAGGTAAGAACTTGAAAACTCAGGTCTATAAAGCAGTACAAAAACCTTTAGACAGGTAGACTTGGACAACTAAAACACTGCTATAAAAGAAAATCCTAAAGTTTTTTTTTTTAATAGATGAATCCTCAATCCCTATGTTGATTTTTTAAAATCAGTTTTCTCTTTATCGATTTCAATAGGGTTTTCGTGCACCTGGAAATAACACATAAGTGCAAGACGCACACAATGTTAGGTGCACTGTCTGTTTTACAGAGTTCTTCTGAGAACTGTATACTTTCTCCTCTCCCAGGGATCTTCCAGCCACCGGTTGAGCACTTCCTCTCTCCCCTGAGTAAGTCTGCCCCTCTCTGGTTTACCTACGACTGGCCTTCACTTTGCCTCACCACCATCATTTTTCCTAAGAACAGGGGATCTTGACATGAAGCATTGTTTAGACATCACTCTTTTCCTTTCAGTTTCTAAGACTGAAGAATGTCTTGGTGATTTTTTTTAAAAACTTGTGATATAATTGACATATAACACTGTATTAATTTTAGGTGTACTAATTTATTTAGAATGACTTTATAGCAGTAGAATAGGAATAACAAATGTCCAGATATTCTCCAAGAAAAGCATGTCAATTTAATATCTGGTCAGTTTCCATAAAGGGACAAGGCCAAAAAGACCATTTTTCAAAGGTAAAGACAATGACTCCACTGACACAATTTGGATTTTAATCAAATAAAAATTGGCTGAGGTCCTTGCCTATGTCCCGACAGAGGAAAATTTAGACACAAAGTCTGCAAGTGCTGAACTTTGCTCTCTTTCCGTTGAGAGGGAGGGAATAGAGGGAAGAAAGGTGTGCTGGTTTTCAAGTGGAGACTAACAAAAAAATCGTATGTGAAATAAATGTATATTGTTAGAATTTATGCAGTTTTCTTCAGTAACTGAATCTGTCCTCATTTATGAAACAACGGTAGCATGTATGGCCTCACTTGGGTGCATGGGAGATCAAAAAGTTGTAGAATAAAAGGCTATGCCCATTATATGCTTAAAATCTTTCTCTTATAAAAATGGGACTGGTCTTTCAAAATGCCTTAGAAAGACACCTAACTGCCCCTGCTCCTCACCTGACAGGTGACTGCCTACTCTCGGGCAGCCACTTCTGCTGGCCCCAGGTTCTCATCTATTCAATGCAGGGACTTGATCAGGTGAGGTGTGAAGTACCATTATGGCTTTATTTCTATTTAATAGCAAAAATTGGCACTTGTTTACATATTTTATCACGTTTAATTTTCACAAAATTTGGTTCAAGGTTATTATCATTACACCATTCTGTGACCTGACTTTGTGAGAGTTAATAGCATATTGAATGTCACAGATCTTGCAGGAGACAAAGCCAGAATTTGATCCCACACCCACAACATCAGACTGCATGGGGTGCACAGTGCCAAGCGACCTCTATGGCCAAACCTGTCATCGGCGTAAGTTTCTCAACCGGGAGTATGCACGTTACATTACAAGTCCAGAAATGTTAAGTTCCTCAGCCAGTTGTTTACCAAGGGACAAGAGTTGGAGGTAGCAGACTCAAACATCTATGGTTCAAATGGTTGGCTTTGGTGATGATGTAACCTCAGCTAAGTTTATGTAAAAACCATCTGATCACTCAACTTCGTACGACATTCCACAGGGATGTACAGCATAGGGAATATAGTCAATAATACCGTAGTAACGATGTATGGTGCCAGCTGGGTACTGGAATTATCAGGAGAATCCCTCGCCAATTGTATCATTGTCTAACTACTATGCTGTATACCTGAAACAAATATATATACATATATATATAAGCTTTGTGTGGCATTCAATTCACTTTTATTAAAAAAGGTTTACTTTGAGATAAGTGTAGATTCATATGCATTTGTAAGAAATAATACAGGAAGATCCCATACACCAGGGATGTTCAACCGCTGTACCTCGGCAGGCACACTGGTATACCACAAGAATTTTTAAAACATGCAATATATGACTATTGACTCAGGGGCACTGACCTCTTTTCCGTTAAGTTGTCAAATAAAAAAAATGACAACAGCCAGCACAAGAATAGCTGTCCAGTGTGAATGAATCAAAATGATACCTATTATTTATGTCAGACCAGCAAAAAATATAATACAGTTTTTGGCATGCCACAGAATTGTAGTAATTGGTTTGTGTGTGTGAGAGATGAATAAGGTTGAAAATCGCTGCCCTAAACCCCTCACCCAGTTCCTCCACAGTAACCCCAGCATTGTGGCAGGGCCCTGTCACAAACAGGAAATACACGGATGCAGGCCATCGCTTTCATCCAGATTCCTCCAGTTTTCTAGGCACTGATTTGTGGCGAGTGTGTATTCAGTCCTATGCGATTTTATCACGTGGGCGTATTCCTGTGACTACAACATACAGAACAGTTCCATCGGAGACCTTTGTGCCGCCTTTTTGTAGCCATGGCCACTCACTACGCTGTTGTCCACTCTTCCGTCACGTCAAGAATGTTATATAAATGGGTCATACAATAGGCAACCTTTTCAGGTGGACTTTTTAAAAAATCAGTATAATTTTCTTGAGATCCATCTAAGTTTAATGTATCAATTCCTTTTCGATGCTGAATTCCACGTTATGATGCACCACAATTTGTTTAATCTATGAAATGACATATGTACTATTGTCATTTCCAGCTATTGTCTATTAAGAATAAGGCTGCTCTGAATACTCATGGATAAGTTTGTGCGTGAATATAATTTTCATTTCTCTGTGACACATGCCCAAGAGCGCGAGTGTAGGGTGGCATGCGAAGTGCATGTTTAGTTTTGAAAGAAACTGCCCACTTCTCTTCCAAAGTGACCGTACCATTTTACATCCCAACCAACACGTCCGGGGATCCGGTTTCTCTGCATTCTCACAGCGTTAAGTGCCCTGCCTGAGGTAGAATCTCTACAAAGGTGCTGGGTGGAGAAAGGGAGCCCTGACTTCCAGCCTGAATTCAGCTTCTGCCACAAAGCTCTGGGGAGAGATGAGTAATGCAGGCAGCCCGCCCCTCCCGGGGACACCAGGCCCCCGGCTGTCAACTAGAGAGAGAGGAATGACTGTTCCTTTGCCACACTCCCCTACAGTGGAAATTCTGTCACGCTGAGCGGGGACGAAGTTATAGGAAGATGGGATGTAGGTCAGATGCCACAGACTCTTGCTGTTCTTACTGAATTTTATAGACTTTTTTTTTGAATCAATGTTATTTCCAGAGACTTTTTTTTTTTTTGTAATTTTACTAGTTGTTGTTGTTTTCTGGGGAGTAGGTCTGCAGACACAGAACCTAGTACTGTTGAATTTTGAGGTT
Source organism: Desmodus rotundus (assembly GCF_022682495.2). Taxonomy (NCBI): domain Eukaryota; kingdom Metazoa; phylum Chordata; class Mammalia; order Chiroptera; family Phyllostomidae; genus Desmodus; species Desmodus rotundus. The sequence continues at coordinate 177,161,663 of NC_071388.1, read as the reverse complement.
CTTTGTACATTCTCTATATAAGTCATTTGTCATATATGTGGTTTGCAAATACTTTGTCTGAGTTTGCTCTTGGCCCTGAAGATTTTTTCTTGTTTTTGTCTAAAATTTTTACAGTTTTACATTTAAGTAAGGCACAGAATTTTTTAGAATTAATTTTCTCATAAGGCACAAAGTTTAGGATGGAATTTTTTTTTTTTTTTTTTTTGCCAATAGCTGTCTAATTTCTCAAGCACTTTTGGCAGAAATCAGTCGGACATGTTTTGTGGGCTTATTTCTGGGTTCTCTTCTCTGTTCTGTTCCCTTTTTCTATGTGCCAGTCCCTTCATTAACACTTTATTACTGTAAATACGTAGCAAGTTTTCACATTGGATGTAGTGATTCTTTCCTCTTTTGTAACATTGTCTTAGCTGTATTGTGTCAGTATAGATGTTAGAATAAGCTTGTCCATATTTATGAAAAACCTTGTTGGCAATTTGCCAGGAATTACATTAAAACTATAAATTAATTTGGAGAGAATAAACATCTTTATTATGTCAATCCACTTTTGAATGAATGGAACATTTAATCATTTTTGTTGTTTTTACAAATGTAAGTGAAGAAGTGACAAAACTTTTTCACTAATTCATAACAAAAACACACTGGCATCAATTTACCATTGGTGAGTGTGCCTCTTTTTCTCTGGAATTCTGTGGCTTGGTTTAACTTTTTACGTTAATGTTGTAAGTATAACTTTTGTTTCTATATAGACATAGGAATGGGTGATCAAGGAAGCTATGACTCCATCTCCAGTCAAACTACAAATAAATGCTTGAGTTTTGGGGTGAGAGTAGATGACTAGTTCAGATGACTCATGGATTGTAAGTTCACCTTCCAGAGAAGACTCAGACCTTAAACCTTCCAGTGCTCCTCTGGCTGGGAAAATGTGTTGCTAGAAAAGGATGTTTACTATACCGCTTCTTTTATTTATTTTTTAACTTATTTTTTTAAACAATTAAAAAAATTTTCATTACCCTCACCCAAGAACATGCTTATTGATTTTAGATCGAGGGGGAGGGAAGGAGAGAGAGAGAGAGAGAAACATCGATATATGAGAGAGAAATGTTGATCAGTTGTCAGGGACCACACCCGAAACCCAGGCATCTGCCCTGACCAGGAATCAAACCCACGACCTTCTGGTTTGCAGGCGGACCTCCTACCAACTGAGCTACATTGGCCAGGGCAACTCCCTGTTTTAAATAAGGTTAAATTTGACAAGTGCTTACCTCATTGCAACTTTTCCATTTTGTTTTTCTGGTTTTTATTACAGCCAATTCCATCAGGTGAGTGACCCCAAAGAGAGAGAAGGGAAAACTGGCCAGCACGGTTATTCCCCTCAGCCAAAAGCTGGTATGCATGACAGCATTTTTTTTTTTTTTTGCAGCTACATTTGGGAGTCACAGGATCAGTGGATAATTATGTATGCAGTTATTACAGTTACCAATTTTTCTGCTTTAAGACTAAAAACAAATCTCCAAATTTATCCTTATTTTTCATAGCTGCAGTATTTGTTTATTACAGTATTGTTTTATATGAAAAACGTTTTCATCAGCCAGTAGAAATAGACTAGAAAGAGATCTTTCTAGAACAGTATATCGTCAGTTATTTCTGCTAGAGGCTGGGCGAGAAGAAAGTAATGCAGATGATTGAAACTCAGGTAGTAGGGTCCTTACTTTAAACTAGAATGAAGAAAGCTGCTGACTATATATTTGTATTGCTTCTAGTTTTAACTTCTTTGTGGAAGGTGAATGAATGTGAAAAGCTTTATTCTTGTGTGCTCAAATCACTTTCTACATAATATCCCTGTACTATTTGTTTTTCCTCTGTAAATTCATATAGCACCCTCTGCAGGTTATTTATTTAGATGGTAGGTTTTCTGTGGCATTTGATACTCAACTCATACACTGACCCGAATACCGGAAGAGTCAGCACGTAGCTGGATCTAAAGAACCTAACCTCTTAGTTTCTTTCCATCCGTGTTCTCTGCTTTCAAATCTGTTGGCTCATTTTCAGGCAGGCTTTCCCTTGTGGATGACTGTGGATCAAGGCTTATCTCATATTCTTGAATTTTCTTCTCCTGTTTACTCTTGTAACTAGGACTTCAAAGTCCTGTAAGAGATCTAATTGGGTCATGTGTCCATTCGTGAATCGGTTACTGTGGACAGGGTTAGTCTGTGCTCCAGTTAACTAGACTCAAGTCAGAGGCTGACTTCTGTAGCCAAGAGGATTTCCATTCCCTCCAAGCACTTGGGTTCAGGATGAGAAAAAGGTAAATGATTCAGAGGTTGTTACGGAATAGAACAAGCTCGTCCACCTCGCTCTATCAGAGCCAAACACTGAACGCCAAGAATTGTGGTGGAGAACGGTTGGCTATTTTATCACGAATAGTACCACCCCGGGGAATGGGAAGATAATGCTCAAAAGTTCAAACTCCTGGGTGGTTTACAGACAAGAGGTTTTGTAGAGCAAAATCACAAGTCACCGTGACTAAGGTCTTTCTAACCGGTCATAGTGAGTTAAGGGCAGTAAATCGTTACTTCAGCTCTTGAGGTCAGCTTCAGCGTCCCTCAGTCTGGCTTGATGGGGACATGGCCAGGGGCTGTTCCGCTTTCAGGCTCCGGACCTGAAATCCAGCTTAGAGCACAATATTATCTTTCGCTTAACAGAAACTCCTAAATTGTGATCCTTAGTCAGGCATGGCCATTGTTTCCGGCTGCCTCAGGGCGTTAATGACTCTTGGGGGAACCTGCTAAGGCCACTCAGGCTCACAGGGCAGGCTGTGAAGAGATTGAATAGAGTGGGGTGGCTGCATATTAAATCAAAATCATACATTAAATCCAGAGCCTTAATTTCCGTTGGTCCTTAGCTTTGGGGGCTGAAAGACATCCTGACAGTGCACGTTCTTAGGTTATCTTGGTGTGCAGCACGGGCAGCTCTACATCCTGTGGCTCTTACTCACGTGTGCTGTTGTTTGTGCTGTTGTGGTTTATTCCCCCTAACCCTCCTCTCCCCCCCCCCCCGCCCCCACGAAGTCTGACAAGCCCTAGGCTAAGCAAATTCTATAATGGTGACCAGGGTGCTCTGTGATTTCCTTCTTGTGGCTGTTAGTCCAAACTAACATACAAACCTATTAAAAAAATTTTTTTTAATTAAATATATTTCTAAGGGGCCTTAACTCCTTGGCTTCCAGGTGCGTGTGCCTGGGGAGAAAGGGAGGGAGGGTACCTGGGCTGACAAAAGTCAACAATTTTTTACTACAGCAGGTTCGAAAGAGTGGGTCATTAAAGAAACAACTGGATAGTGTAGCACAAATTTATGCTCCTGAATGAACAACATTGGGAAAACGACAAATAATGCCTTCTAAACAAAACCCATTTATATTTAATAAAGCTATGAAGACTCATCAGCAATGTCGGAAGAAAAAATGCTTTCCCTTTCCTTATCTTAGGTTCTTTAGCTGGGGCCCATAAATTAGAGCAGCAGAAGACAAGCTAACAAGAGAGATACAAACAGAAGTCTATTAACATGTGTATCACACACACGTAGGAGCAGCCAACGAATGGCCCAAAGAGGCGTTAGAACTTGAACTTCTGTACCATCTTCAGCTAAACAAAGGAGAAGGGCTTTGGGGCCTCTGGGGAGGGAGGAGAGTTTTGGGAAAAGTGACCAGGAAAAGCAAGGTCAGCAGGGGTTGCTCCTATGCAGATTTGTCATTTTCTTCTCCACTGATAAGTTGTTAAGAATCTTTCTCTTCCCAGTACGGGAGGAAGACATCTTTACAAATGAAATTTCCTTTACAAATGCAAATTTCTTTTACAAAAGGAAAACCTGTGTCTTGTTTTTAGAGCCTTTTCTGTGTCTGCTGGTTATCAACAGCTTTTAGCTCAAAATAGTACATCTGGCAGAGAGGCTTTTTCAGGGGCAGCATGTTCTGGTACCCTTTGGCCACTTCTCTCAGGACCTAGATTTGCTCAAACATAAATTTAGGGGGTAATTAAATAATCTCTTAGGTGTCTCAGCTCTAATTTCTGTGATTCGACAGTCAGCAACCATTGCTGCTGCTATTGTGTCTCTCTAGCCCTGCAGGCCATGTAAACTATGTTGAAGGTAAAGACGTTGCCTCTAGGCCTTAGCCTTAGCATGCCAGTAGCCTTAGGTATTTTCCATTTGAGCCCAGTGCCTTAGATGACTACAAGTGCAGCTATGGATAGCTTTGGGGCCTCTGGCTGCATTTTGGGCCCAAAGGGACAAGAGGAAAGGTTCGTGGATGTGAGAAACATCTAAACTTGTAGAAAATTTGTATGACTTTATTTAAGCCAAACTGATTAGGAGTAACAGTTTTGCAGTTATTTTATGCATTTGAGATTAGGAAGAGAACCAAGGAAGTTTACCTGTAGGTGGGAGAAAGCAAGGCAGGGATGGGATTGCAGGGTAGTTAACAAGATTAATGTGCTCTCTTGAGGGTAGTTAACCTAGATGCTCAGAAACAATGGACAGCATTTACTTAAGACATATATATTTTACTCAAAAAGTTATATGCCTGGGGCATGATTACCCACCATGCTCTGCCCAGTGAAGAATTTATGATCCGCTCGCCCTGTGAGATTAGTTCCTATTACAATCCCTTTTTCCGGCCACAGGTTCTATACTTTGATATAAATTTTTTTTTGATGGGGAGGGGGTTGTTCCTTTTCTAGGAATGTACTTTGTTCAGAGGAATGTTTCAGTTATTGTATGGCTGGCTGTTTCTATTTAACTAACTCATCTTTCCTTTGTAGTGGCTGGTATATATACTAAGATGATAGAGACCAATTTTATTTGGAGGCTGGCTGTCACTTGTGAGCAATTTTTTTAGAGAGCTGTCCTTTTCATTCATTTAACAACTATGGATGGAATGCATACTATGTGCAATGTACTGTTTTAGAAATAGATTGGTAAACAAAACTAATTCCCTACCCTAATGCAGCTTACAGTACTATGGAAGAGGAAAAATTCCCCCATCCCCCTCTTGGTTCTTAGGACTAGTTGAACAATGAAAATGGTAGAAGCAGATTAACTGGAGAAAATCACAATTTAATCTGAGGAATTCACATCAACATAAAGAATTCCAAAGACAGTACGGCAAAATGAGGTATATATGTCATTCTGGACTAAGAAGAAGGCAGGGGTCTGGTCACTTCAGGGAAGTACAGGGAGTACAATGCACATGGAGACAAAAGAGTTAATGCTTAGGAAACAAATGTTTGCTGGGCACTCTAGACACAGCGAGACACAGAGAGGACTTTGATGCAAGGGGCCTTGCTGGGTTCCTTCCCGTCTATTATACCAGCTCATCTTACACTGTGGTTATCCATGGTGACAGCACCTTCCCTGAACAGGCTTCCTGCCTTAAATTCTTTTAGGCAGTTAGGGAGGTCAAAGGTTCATCCGGAGCCTTCTGGGTCTTAAAAATAACCCGCTTAAAGTAATCAATGTCCCAAAAAGGCATATTTTGTGGGGACAAATCTTATTCCACTTCAGTACTAAGGAAGACAAACAAATATGTAATATAAGGCAGGCAATAATAAGTGCTGTGATGAAAATTGAAGGTATGCAATTGATTGAGAACGACTGGAGGGCTATTTTATGGCCATCTGACGCAGATCTTGGCCCGCAAGATCTGCTGTTGAGGTTTCAGTATTCCAATATACATACACACGGACTACAGAGGTCTTGTGGGGGAAAAGGGACGGCGCGGCCACTCTCTCAAGAGGAGAGTGCTTCTGAGCGCCTCGGCCACTCCCTTAAGGGGGGAGCACCAAGACCCTTGCCTTGACCAGTTTTTATTGGTTTTCCAGGCCCCTTATATCAAAGAAGGTCCTCTTTTACTATGCAAAGGTTTGTCTTGGGTGGTTATCTTTGCAGACACAGGAGAGGGTGTTGCTGAATACATCAAAGGAGGACATTTGCAATGTAAAGGGAGAAGTGGTCCAAACGGCTAGGTTCCATACCTGGAAGGTCTAGCCCAGATTTTAAGAAGATAAAGATACTCAGTAAACATTTGCTTGCCTCAGGGTGAGGGAGTTTTAGCAAGAGCAAGTCCCATAGCAATCTAGGTACAATGCAGGCCTGATTTCCCACTGGAGAACTTATCCATTGACGTGGGTCCTGCCCGCCAACCTTGCTCCCCACTGGCTTTTCCGAGTGGGGGCTGAGCCACATTTCCCACACTTTGAACGGTTCCCCACAGTCATCAGATAAGACCTGGCTAAAAAGGTGACCTCAGAGCAGAGAGAGGAACTAAATGAGGAAGAAATCGTATCTCACCTGGGGGAAAGACATTCCAGGTAGGGAGGTCATCCAGTGCAGAGGCCTTCAAGTGCGGACATGCTTGACATATTTAAGAATTGCGAGGAGGCTAAAGTGGCTGGAGCAGAGTGAGTTGGGGAGAGCAGCAGGAAATGAGGTCATAGAAGCAGGCTGAGGCCAGATTAGGCAGCTCATGAGAAAGACTTATTTTCAAAGGATGATGAAAAACCCTGGAGAGCTTGGAGATGGGAAGAAGCAAGATCTAGTTTGCACTGTCAAGGGTATGCTAGGAGGCTGCTTGGAGAGGCTGCCTGTGGGGGAGCAGAGAGGAAGCCACTATTGAATCCCTTGTTGTGAAGCTGTCTCTCCTCCATGGGGCAGCTCCCAGCTCCCAGGAGAGCAGCCAAGCACTTCCTGCTCCTGCAAATATTTGGATCCCATTCTGAGTTATTGGGACCAGAGTAGGCAGATTCCCTGCTCTTACTGTGGGCCTGACATCATTGTGTTTCTATCCCCTCCCCTGAGTGGATATGCTTTACTGTTGTTAAAAGATAAACTGAAGCATATTACCCTTTTTTTAAAAAAGATTTTATTTATTTATTTTTATACAGAGGGGAAGGGAGGGAGAAAAAGAGAGAGAGAAATGTCAATGTGTGCTTGCCTCTCTCATTCCCCCAACTAGGGACCCTGCCAGCAACCCAGGCATGTGCCCTGACCGGGAATGGAACTGGCATACTACTGGCACCCCTTCAGTTTGCAGGACAAGTGCAACCCCCTGAGCCACACCAGTTAGGGTGCATATCAAATTTTTAATAGTTTATTTGAGAAAAAAACGATTCCAATTAGGCAGCACCAAACTGGAATTGGTTAGGAGCACTGCACCACCCAGAACGGAGGAAAACTTTTATAGAGAAGAGGTGAAAGCAATGCAAGGAAATTATTTGATTGGCTGTAGCTTAAGCAGTTGCCTTATTTGGGAAAGCCTAGTTGGCTGTTTGTGATTGGTTGTCCTTAGGTTTTGGTTTTTTAAACTTGAGGCATGTCAGGCATAGTGTCTTACGGCCGGCCTTCTTGTTTAACTCATTCAACACTATTAAAACGGCACCATGCGTGGTGGAAGGGTACTGTGGTAAATTTTATCATATTGTGAGTTGCATAAGGTGAACTGAGACTTAGCCACCACTTACAAGATTGTTTCTCCGGGGACATTATTTCCAAGTTCGAATCAACTGACTTTAGGATTCTTTTTACACTATGAATTAATTTGTAAGTTGGAGGCCGATTTTTTACCTCTAACCCAGAGTTGGGGTCATTTTCCTAAAGAAAGCTACGAATACATTAGGGATTAATAACACCTAGTGAACAACATGGGCATAAAAAAGAAGTCAATCAAAGTTTTTCTTTGTGTGTGTGTGTGATAGAAAGCTGTAAGAATGACTTGAGACTCAGGGAAAATAAAATTTACGTCTGAAAAATTCCCCTTTCCTGAACCAAATAAAATGTTTCCAGAAAAGTAAATCTAAGGGCCAAAATTCTTTTATTAACCTTATTATTAAGTATGAAGATTTTACTCCCTGCTGTTAATCCCTGCTGTGCTATCTCTGCTACCCTATATTAGTATGGGTAAATTAATATTCTCTGATATTACACATGTTTGGAATTGAACATCATTCTGTGGGGAGAGTGTATGGGGGTGGACATAAATCCTCCAATGTTCAATGGATTTTAGCAATTCTATTTAATTTCGCAGCTGTTAAGAGGTTAAGTTAGTAGTAGTTATGTTGTAGTACTATGCATGTAATAATAAGATAATGGGTAGTAGTTATATGCTTTGTTTTGAGCAAAAAATTCAGTAGTAATTATTTCTTTCACTGTTGTTAAATTACAAATAAAAGTTTCCTTTATCATCATTGTTGTCCGGACCAAACCTTTCTTTCTTCCTTTTTTTTTTTTAAGATTTTATTTATTTATTTTTAGACAGAGGGGAGGGGAGGGAGAAAGAGAGGAAGAGAAACATCAATATGTGGTTGCCTCTTGCACGCCCCTTACTGGGGACCTGGCCTGCAACCCAGGCATGTACCCTGACTGGGAATCGAATTGGTGACCCTTTGGTTCACAGGCCAGCACTCAATCCACTGAGCCACACCAGCTGGGACTGGACCAAATCTTTCAAAATTGTTCATGAGACTAAGATATGTAATTGAATAAAAACTCCACTAAATTCTTTGCACTGCGTAAGGCTCATCACTCTGATGTGGAAAAAAAAATCCCACAATATGTTTTTAATTCAATCTTGTAGGTTACTTAGCCCTACGGTTCTTATTTGGATAATACCAAACAATCTATCAGTACCCCCCCCCCCCCCAGCTACCAAAAGTATAGCTGACTGCTAAATTCCTTGGAGCTATTCTGTTTGCTTTTTCTCTCCGGTGAGAGAGACTTCAACATCTAGATCAATCTTTTTTAGTACATAAAAATGTGAGCTACACTGGAGTCGAATGAAATGTTTATTCTCTTGATTATTTAAAAGGAGAAGCGACAGGTGAAGGGAAAATAAACGAAGAGAATCTAACTTCTCAGTCAGCAGGTCAAACGTCTGTGTCTACAAGTTCATAAAGCACCCTTTTTCTCTCCCGCTCATCTTTTCTTATCAGGAAATAGTAGCCCTTGACTATAGAAATTCATTAATTAAAAAATATCCCATGGGGGTGGGCCAAAGTAGTCTAAAGTTAGAGAAAACAAAATACTGATATTAAGTCTAAAAGCCACTGACATTGAGAGAGGACAGAAATATTATTTCCACATAAAAAAAGTGACTCCTTTTCTTAATTTCCCAGAAGAACATTTACAAGGGAAGAAGAATTGTTTAACCTGTTCAGGAAATCTATCATTCCTGCTTATATAGTTTTTGTTTTGTTTTGTTTTGTTTGTAAGAACTAAGCTGGAGCAGTAATCAGCAGAACAATCAGACGTGGGAGTCATCCTGTGCATTAAGGCCAACCCCGTTAAAATCACCGGCTCAGTGCGCACGCGCTCTGTCGTGAGGAGGGAGATAACAGCCTCGGCCACGGGTAAACACAATCTGCACCAAGATCACTTCTACTTGACTTTTCCAGTTTTACTATTCTGGAAGTACTTGCAGCGTGTATTTGTCTCTCCTTTTGATTGTTTTTACTTGTATTTGCCCAAACTTTTGGTACCCCTCTGGAGAAACAGAGCCAAATATTCCAGACTCTTACAACTTATTTCATCATGAGAAAGGCATTCTTGTTTTAAATTGAGATTTGGTTTTGCAACTTCTTCCTGAGATGTTTGGATGGAGATTAAGTTAACCACCTGGGCTGGGTGTTTGTGTGGTCCTTGTCCTTCTTCTATTGTGGTTTTGAAAGAGCTGAAGTGAGAAATTTTTTTGGTGCCTCTAATCCATCCAGCCTCTTTTCCTAGCGCTATTAAATATGTTTTTGTTTTTTTTTGTGTGTGTGTTTTTAATGGAAGTCATTCTGTATCTGGGTGATGTGCAGTATTAATACACCTTGGACTCTATCTTGGGTACGTGTGAAGGCAGGAAGAAATCAAGGCTAAGACTTCATTAAAGGTAATATTACGTCTTCAGGATAGAAAGTTTTAGGTTACATAAATCTAATTATTTCAGAGAAAATCTTGAGCATAGAGTATGTAGTTTCTTTTACCCTAAAGAGGCCCTAAGGCATAGTGTTTAGGGGTATGAATTTTCAGGACTAATCATCTCATCCTAGAATCCTTAATCTGTTATTTCCCAACAGTGTGAAACTGAACAGATACTTAAAGTCTCTAAGCCTTAGCTAAAATTATAAGAACTATCATATAGTGTTATTATAAGAATTACAGTTGATTTACACAAAATGCCATTATATTTGGCACATGTTAGGCATTCAAAAAATTACTTATTTTTAGCCATGGGACAATTTGTTATATCCCAATAATGTCCAACTGGCAGCAAATTCTGCTCACAATATAGCAATGAGGAGTAAAATAATATTGTATGTGGATTTTGTTCCCTTGTGAAAATAAGTTAATGGCTTTGTTCTTGTTTTCTGTTGTCAGTGTGAAAACCAGCAATATTTATATTTTCCACATTAAGTTTCAGATGATTTGTTATCATCTTGGTCCTAATTATTAGCTACTTTATTCAGGAGAAACTTAAATGTAGCACCCTTTGTAGAACTATAAACTATAGTAGAACTGTAGTTCTATTATAAATGTAGAACTATACTACATACAAATGACTATCTCTACTAATTTTATTTTTTTATATCTCATTGTACCAACATAAGTAAAATCTAATGACAGTTGGGTTTCATAACATGTTTCTATCTAAGTCTCTTGAACTACCACGCACAAAGACAGAACTTCCTTAAGAGAGGGATAGGCTAGGATTTTAATGTTGTGAACTATAAAGAAATTCTAGTTGTTTGATGAAAATGAAACCCTAATCCTTCTCCATCATAATTGAAACATCTGGTGAATCTATCTCAGATCAGACTCATTTTCCCTTGCGAGTTCTGTTGGCTTTCCTTTGCTACCACACTCCTAACTCCATGGTGTTGGAAGTTTGCAGTTTCCCCTTCAAAACTCCAGCTGCATATATCAGATCTTCCCTTACTACTTCATTTTATTGCTGAGATGAGATTGGTACATTCACATAAAGTTCCCAGAAGCATCATCGTATTTAATCTAAGGACATAAAAAATGGGAATGAAACAGAGTGTTGTCAGTCTTGCTGATCAGGCTTACAAATTCTGTGAGCTTTAGAGCCATTCAGGTCACATGAGATGTTGGGGGAAGGTCTTATCATGAACGTTGCAAATTCCTCATTTATTTTCTACCAATAAATAGGAACCCATTTGAAGGGGTGCTGTGGGGTGTTGTTCAGATCTCCCTTCAGGATCAAGGCACTCATTTCTGCAGCTGCTAAGAGAGTTTGCGGCTAATGGCTCATAGTGGAGTCCTGTTTTAGGAACTGTCCTGGGGTACAGGAAGCTTATTTACCTTATTTAGCTCATTACCACCTTGGTAGCAATTTGTGTCTAATGCCTGGTTCATGTAGGGGAACAATGGATTAAAATTGATACTAGCATGGAGGGGTCCTAGGAAGCAGATTCTAAGATGGGACTTCAGAAATAGTTTACATTCACTATCGGTAGCTGGAACACCGACAGAGCCTGCGTGAGTGCGCACTGTAATTGTTAACCATTTCACCGGTGGTAAACAGTGATGGGATACTGTTTGGTGGTGAAAGCATTTGGGAGGTTCAGAGGAAATAGTGGTTTAAGGAATGTATGATTGGATGGCTGCTGCTGGGGTGGGTTAGATGCACTAGAGGTCAATGAAGGTCATTATCATGACAAAGTGAAGGGTAAAAGCCAGAGGTCTTCCCTGGAAACATAAACTTTAATATTTTGTTAGTGTGCAGAATAGATGGGTGGTTAACACTATAGGGGTGTCAGAGCTCCAGGAAATGTTTAATTCTCAATCCTGGCAGGTGTGCTCTACAAAATCCAGCACCCTATTTCAGAAGAAGTGGGATTTGGGATTGGGACATCTGGGTTGAAACATTTGAAAATCTCAAATCTTCATATTCCTCTGAAGCCCGGGCTTTACCTTCTTTGAAAAGTCTTGCTTTAAACAATGTAGGGAAGCACTTGTTTATAAATGAGGTAGAGAGAGGCTGCTTCTTTGTAAAAACAAAAAACAAAGAAACAACCCCCCCTACATATCTGCCCTCTTTTTTCCCCGTCCCCTGTCCCCCAGCATTTACCCTTACCTGCCCTCCTCTCTCTCTGATGCATAGCACACAGTCCAAAAGCTGAAAACGGAGAAGAATTTAGACAAACAAGTTGTTACCCTAAACCAGCCTCCACTCTAAACATAGGGTAATACTAGAGGAATTTTAGACCTGTGGTATAGTAACAACAGTCCAAACCTCAGCACAACTTCTGGCTAAATTTATTCAATCTCCCATAATAATGGCCTAGCAGAAAGAAAGCAATGTCCATTTCCCGGTACACAAATTATTAACCACTTTTGAACAAAAAATTACAAGGGGCACAAAGAAGTAAGAAATATCCATACACTATCAAGAGGCATAGCAATCAACCTTATTCAAATATGACACAGATTTTGGGACAATTAAACAGGAAATTAAAATAATGATGATTATTATGTTGAGGGCTTAAGTATAAAGGGTGGACAGTACACATGATCAGGTGGGTAATTTTACCAGAGAGATTAAAATTATAAGAAAAATCAAATGGAAATGGTAGAAATAAAAAACACAGTAATATAGATGATGAATGTTTTTGATTGGTTCTTCAGTTAACACTGTTGAGGAAAGAATCAGTGGACTTAATGATAGTGCAATAGAAATTACAAAAATTGAAACAGAGACATAAAAGAATGGAAAGGAAACTATCTCAGACCAGAGTAAGAACTATGGCTTGATATTAAATGGTCAAAGATAAGTGCAATTGAAATCCCATAATTGGAAGGGAGCATGAAACAAAAGAAGCATTTGAAGAAGTAATGACTGATATTTTCCCCAAATTAATGAGTTAATTAAATTAGACACCCTAATTGAAGAATACCAACATGATAAATCTACCCACAAACATGCAGAGGGTAGGGGGAGAGAGAGACAGAGAGAGAGAGAGACAGAGAGAGAGAGAGGATACATTATATAGAGAGGAACAAATATAATAAAACTTTTTTTTTTTTTGTTTAGAATCTGTGCAAACCAGAATGCAATGGAGTGACATCTTTACTGAGCCTGAAGGAAAAATCTGTTAGCCATAGTGGCGTGGATTGCACTGAACGTGGCACCGGCGTTACTGAGCTCAGTGGTGGCTCTTCTCTGTGGCTCAGGACCGACCGGTAGTTGAAGATGCTGTTAGAGACCTGGGATCTCTGACAGCAAAGAGGATGAAAGAATCCTGAAATATTAGAGGGCAGGTGTTGTACTTAACTGTAAAAAGCAAGGTAGATGCATTACCGTAATTATCGTAAAGGTCAGAGTGGAAACCAGGCATGCCGGAACCCCAGAGAACTGTGGAGATAGAGCACGGCTGGCGTTCCCCAGGGCAAAATAGATGGGTGGTCAACAATGGTATTTCACAATCTGTGCAACCAAAATAAGTCAAGTATTGATGATCAGGAAGCTAAGAACCTCCCAAAATATCATAATCCTTTGCTCAGTTCACAGATCTGAGCCAATTCTGAGATCTAGACCTCACTGACTGGAGGGAAGGCCAAATTCACGTGATAAAGGATCTTGCAACACTGACAGCCTATATTAAGAGTCACAATTTCTCTAGTCCTTACTCAAAGGGGCCTGTGACCATTTACTAGTATAATCATATGTTTTGGAAAGAGGAGTGTCCAGACATTTTGCTAACTGTTGAACACTGGCTCCAAGTTGACATTGATGCCCAAGGACCCAAAGCATACTCTTGGCCACTCTGTTAGGAGTAGATTGTGTATGAGAGGCAGGATAATGCCCCCCTCGCAGACGTGCTATTTTCCAGAAAATGTGAATGTGTTAGAAGACATGTCAAAGGGGATTAAAGCTTATTCTACATGGGTGACATCCATCTGCAAGTAGAGAAAACGAAAATTTCCAAGAAGTCCTGTCTTCATAAGCCAATCCAAACAACTGTTACTTGGTTCTTAAGCGCTGATTCTATTGGTAGTAGCTCCTATCGGCACTGGCTTCCCCCACAGACATCTCTGGGGGAAGCTCATGCCCGTGGCAGTTCTTTTAGGGTCCTGGTTTTTTCCTCTTACCAAGCCACACTTTGGTACCTGGGTAGCTCACCCATTTCTCTCATACCACCTAGCAAAGGCCCTGTTGAAAAAAAAGTTTTGATGCATCACAGCTTAGTAAATAAAATTGTTCTAAAGATCAAAGATTGCATTGAGGAAACAGGCCCTCATATCTAACTATGTTAAACTCTTATTCACTCTGAGCTATTCTTCTGTTACTGTTTCTGAGAGGGTCTAACGAAAGTGTTGATCCGTATAAAGCCGTGCTATCCAATATGGTAGCATTAGCCACATATGGCTATTCAAATTTGAATTAAGTAAAATAAAATGAAATTAGATTTTCAATTAGTTGCACCAGACACATCGTGTGCTCAATAGCCACATGTAGTTATTCTATGAGATAGTGCAGATATTAAACATTGCCATCATCACGGATAGTACCACTGGGCAGCACTGTTACAGAGCTTGAGATCTCTCTGGTAGACTTGCCTAGTGCTTTAAACTCTTCACTATGCAAGTTTTTTCTTCCCACTCCCAAGAGAGCAAAGAGTGAGATACAAATAGAGCTTCAATAGGCATTCTCGTTTCCCCAATTTCCCAAGAATAGGTTTAATAGTTTCTCTGGATTACAAATTCAGAGAGCACAATAAACTTCTATTCTTTCTACTATGGTATTCATTAAAAAATGATAGCTACCGTGTACTGTTCGTGTACTGTATGCCAGGCACCTGACATGCAGCATGTATGTCATTTAACCCTCACAGAGGCACTGTGATTTAGGTATTATCTCAATTTTGCAAGCCAGGCAACTGAGACTCAGAAAATGTGAATGACATGCCCAAGGTTATATAATAGTGGTCAAAACAGATTTGAACATGAATTTTTCTACTTCTGCAGCCCATGCTTTAGGTCACACTGTGCTATAACACTTGAGTTATAGAAATACAGTTGGCAATAAATTTAAGTTGGTTCACATCCTCTGAAATTCTATTGAAGGCAATTTCTACTTCTTTCTAAACTCTCCTGCCTTCATACTTCCTTTTTTTCTTTCCTCACTGTCTTGGGAATTACTTGCAGAATGCAAAATTTAGACAAATTTAATCTTTGTGGGATGAAGCTCTCATTCATCCCTGCAGTGATACACTGTACCATTAGAGTGTTTATAGAAAACATTCCCAATGCTTTTCCTATTCCACATACTGCTTAGCTTCTTTTGTCTTCGGTTTGAAATTCCTATGTGCACTTAAATGTTTCTTTCTAATGATAAGAAGTGGCAAGTGCTCGGTCTCTGCAGTTCCAAGATGCGTGCTGGACTGAAATATAGGCAGCATGATTGCCTGTGAGAATAAGGCTGTTCTTCACTCTCGGAGGAATCATCAAATCCTTTTGTTGGTTGAGGCTTTGTGTTCCAACTTCCTTAACTATCCGTGACAATCTGGGTTTTTTTTTTTTTTTTTTTTTAGTTCTTCTAGGATGCTGCAGAATTCTTTTTTTCTCTTTTTTTCCAAAATATGGGTTTTTCTTTTAACAATCACCATAATTTTTAAAAAAAATGCCTTCAGGATGAATTTGTTGCCTATCATGTGCCTAGTGAAATGAACTTTAAATGACCCCTTTGCCCTTATTATTGCAGCTGTCAGCATGCAATTTTATACAGAAAATATAAAGGAAAGGGAATTGAAACCAGAATTTTTTTATTGAGGCACACACAGCCTCAGCAGCTGCTGTTATAACGGTATCATCAAATACCAAACTGACAAAGACCCATGGGGTCTATTTTCTAATTCAGTCTTGAAGGAAATTTACAATAGTGAATCTCTATGGCAGTTGAGGTTGGCTAAGATTTAGATGACCCATTTCTCTTATCTAATGAATTCAGGCCTTGCAAACTTTGCAAAAGCTTTAAACTGACAAAATATCAAGAGAGTTGATGTGAAATTGAAAGACAGCTGGCAGCAGACTCAGAGCCTCTTGAGTTTAGCTCAGGAAGCTGCAAACTTTCACAGCTGCAAGACTGTTAAAATGAAGATTCCAGCATAAAGATGGTCAAAATATTGCTATTAGATGAAAAACTTTATGCCTAAATAAAGCCTTTGCTCCACAGACAAGATACTTCATTTTAAATAAAAAACACACATGGCGTTTTTGCATTTATCTCCATTTCACTAAGATAAAACAAGTGAAAATATTTCCATCTCCATCAACTTAGGTTTAATAAAGTCCAAATTAAATTTGAAGAGTGTGGTTTTTGTTTTTTTTTAAATTATGATAGACTCTTATTCCTGGAAACAAAACCAATCTGATGTGGTTTCCTTTTTCAAGCTATCTCTTTCCAACCCCTTAATATTGACAAATCATGAAGATAATTGAACACTTTGTTTTATTATTTGGCGAGAAAGTCATCGGGGCGTTTCTTGGTAAGATCACACAACAAATTATTAGGTAGAGAAACAAAACTTGCTAGGCGTGGTGTTTTCAGGTTATAAATTATATCATTGATAGTAATTTTTATACTTCTCTTTTAAGCAAAGCAAACCCCAAACTGAGTGGCATTTAGGGCACAAGTTAAGTTTTACTGTTGGGAAGATACTTCAACATTAAAAGTATGATTTCTTGAACAGTAATTACAAGGCTTATTATATTTATGAGAATTAAAAAATTTGGCTACATTTTCAAAGGATCCCAGTCATGGCTTTATATACAGCCAATCGCAAAACCCTTTTCAAAACTTAAATTGTATCATGGATTGGCCATTTGTATTTGAAAAATAACATTAAACTCATGCCAGCAGTGAAATCCCACTGAATAGAATGGTATCTACAAATTGTAATATAAATGGACAACTGAGAAAATAAAGGATAAAGTTATTTATGACTTCAAAGGATAGCATGTTATTTGAAATAAGAAAAAATATATGTATAGGAAGTTCAAAATAATTTGTTTTATTACTCTTTTAAAGGTTTATTTATTTATTTTTAGAGAGGGGGAGGGAGGGGGAAAGAGAGGGAGAGAAACATCAATGTGTGGTTGCCTCTCATGCACCCTCTGTTGGGGACCTGACCCACAACCTAGTCAGGTGCTCTGACTGGGAATCGAACCGGTGACCGTTTGGTTCACAGGCTGGCACTCAATCCACTGAGCCACACCAGCTGGGGGTATATTTTGCACTTATAAGTTTACTTGTACAGGTGTTTATTTATTTACTTACTTATGCAACATAGCATCCATTTCTCCTTCTCTTCTTAAACATTTCAAAAATATAAAACCAAACACTTCCAAATTTCCTTTTAGAAATTATAGGTCTCTCATTGTCAGTAACAAGCAGCCCTGGTCAAAGGACCCTAACCTCCTCTATGTGCGTAACTAAGGTAGGCTAATCAGAATCTTCCCAGACTTGACCTAGATTGGGAAGCAGGTGGAGCTGACTGATCCCAGTGATAGCACCCTGGCAGCACTGTTCATTAGTTCTTGCTACCCAGATTGGAGATAGTCTGGGTCCTACCCTCTCAGGCTGGTTTCTTTCGGAGTTCCCCCACGCATCAACGCTTCCTCTAAGACTTCTTCCTGGTCTAGATAGGCGGTCAGATCCATTGCTTACCAACAAAGGACCTTGACTGATAGAGCAGTCAAGGGGACCTTACTCTTGATTTGTTTTCAGCCACATTTCAGAGTTACATCTTAATCAAATTTATTCGTTTTGTTTCATTTGGATTTTTCTGATATTCGTATGGCAAAAGTGCCATAAATCAAGTAAGCACAATTCTTTATATTAGTTTCCGAATGAAGTCAGCTTTGAAAAGCTGAGTCTTGTCGCGTTCAATCACTTTTCTGCAGTCCTTTCCACTCATAGCAAATATAAGCTGCCTGCTAAGATGTGTTTTGGCCATCACTTCGCAAATCATGTAAATATTTTTGGAAAGAGAAAGTCTATTTCTCATGTCTGAGATAATTTTCTCACAGTTTAGAAATGCTTTTGTAGGAATCAGCTTTCCAAAATTAGGAAGTCTATTTCTTGTGTTTCAGAAGAAAAACACAATAAAAGAGAGATGTTTTCTTGATGTATTCTTATTCTCTGAGAGAATTGCAATCTATCCTTACTGATTTCTTTTTGCGAAACTTGTATCAGCAGAAATCATGAGGTTTTATTTTGTCTTGGAGTAGAGACAGATGTTTAAAATTGAGGAAAAAAGAAAAAGAGTACAATTATATATCTCCTACACCTTTTACAGTGTATTACAAGGGCTTGAACCCTGTCGTGGTGAAAGAGAAACGAGCATTATTTAATTGGAGGGTGGAAGGTAGGAATGTTATTCTGAGTGAAATGTCTATAGTAATTGAACTGTTGAGCCACAGAGACAAGCCAGATATTCTCCAAAAATCTTTTTTAGGCTTTAAAATACAAATGCCTTCTGAATGTCAAACTTATAATTCTTCAAAGGAAAGAAAAATCCTTCTAGAATATTAAGTGGACTCATAAAGGGGACATTTTTGGCTACAGGAGATCAAATATTTTCTCTTATCAAAAGCTCAGTTCATTATTGCAAGTAAAAAGATCATGAAATAGCTGCTTAAGATGACAAAGGGACTCTGATGGCTTTAGTTAACGACACTGCACAGCCAACATTGTCTCCTGCTTTTGTACTTGTTTTATGAGAGTTCTCAGCGTTGGTTTTCTTTTGTACTCTTTTTTTTTTTTTGGTGATTATAGAACTTGATTATTATGGCTTTGAAAATTGCAGAGGTTTTTCCTACATTACATCTAACTTTGTGAGATAAGATTACACATTGATGTTAAAAGAAGGCAAATGAAACTGAAGTTGATTTTTTTTTTTTAAATCTTGAGAAATGATGCAAAAACCAGTATGAAGGATCTCTGGGGAAAATGTCTAGAAGAAGTGTATTAGTTTCCTGGGGTTGCCATGACAAAGTACCACAAACTGAATGGCTTAAACTGCAGAAATTTATTGTTTTATAGTTGTACAGGCTACAGATTTGAAATAAAGGTATTAGCAAAGTCGGTTACCTCTGAGGGCTGTGATAGAAGAACTTGTTCCAGGCCTTTCTCCTTGGCTTATCGGCAAACATCCGCTCACTGCGTCTTTACATGCCATTCTCTTAGTGTATATGTCTGTCTCCAAATTTCCCTTTTTCATGAGGATAAGCCAGATAGGATGAGAGCCCACCCTAATGACCTCATTTTAACCTGATTACCAAATAAGGTCACATTCAGAGGTACTGGGAATTAGGACTTCGATATATGAATTTTGTGGGAACACAATCCAAGCATAACAAGAGGCAAAAGTATGCTTAAAAGGGAGAATACAAATAGGTTTTTGTGCAGGACAGAAAGAAGAAAGGTTCTTTTCTGCATACAATTCCTTGTAAATCTAGGCAATAAGGGACTTGCTGCTGAAATTTTTTTTTCTTGTGGTCTTTTGACTTTGCTTATCAGAAATTAGAAATGCTTTTTATCTTTCTTGATTTATACACTATGGAAGTTTGTCACTATTTTTGTACTAATTTGGCAATCATTGTAGAAGGGAAATAGTTTGTTATTTTCTTTTATGTTAATTGAAGTTTTCAGCAAGAAGTAATCATCACACTGGCAGTCATGTTAACGTCCTGTGCATTTAAATAGTCTGCACCCACAGACAATTCTCTTCTCTTGACTGTGTCCTTTTTGTCCATCTCAGCTCACAATTAGCCTTTTTTCACTTGTTTAGTCAAGTGTTCTCACTTGGATTTGTTTTTCCTTGTGAAGGAAGGAAGGAAGGAAAGAAGGAAGAAAGGAAGGAAGAAAAAGAAACAGAAAGAAAGAAAGAAAAAGACAGACAGAAAGAAAGAGAGAGAGAAATAGAGGAAGGAAGGAAACAAACCCAATGGGCCAAAATGGAGTCACTTTTGCGAAGCCATGTCACCAAACCAAAACTTAATAACTGACTTAATTGCAGTTTGGCCTCTCCCAAGAGTGGAACTTTAAATCAATCAGTCTGGAATTTCCTGATCAACACTAGTGAGATGATCTGCTTCATAGGACCTCCTACCTTCCCATAAAAGAAGGTGTCCATACCTATAATAATCCACTCTTTTAACCTGTTATATTAAAAAAAAATGTGAGGATTAAAAATTTTTTATTTTTATTTTTAAAGTATATTTTATTGATTATGCTATTACAGTTGTCCTGATTTTTTTGTCTTTGCCTCCCTTCACCCAGCACCCTCTACTCCTTCAGGCAATCCCCACACCATTGTTCATGTTTATGGGTCACGTATATAAGTGCTTTGGCTACTCCATTTCCTATACTGTACTTTATATCCACACGACTATTCTCTAACCACCTATTTGTTCTTCTTAATCCATTTATCAATTCACCCATTCCCCATACACCCTCTCATTTGCTCATTTGGCAACCATCAAAATGCTCTCCATATCCATGATTCTGTCTCTCTTCTTTTTGTTTAGTTTTTTTTTTTTTAAGATTCAATTGTTGATAGATTTGTATTTTTTGCCATTTTATGGCTCATCTTTTTCTTAAATAAGTCCCTTTAACATTTCATATAATAATGGTTTGGTGATGATGAACTTTAGTTTTTTCTCATCTGGGAGGCTCTGTATCTGCCCTTCCATTCTAAATGGTAGCTTTGCTGGATAGAGCAATCTTGTCTGTAGGTCCTTGTTTTTCATGACTTTGAATATTTTTTGCCAATCCCTCCTAGCCTGCAAAGGTTATTTTGAGAAATTAGCTGTCAGTCTTATGGGTACTCCCCTGTAGGTAACTAATTTCTTTTCTTTTGCTGCTTTAAGATTTTCTCTTCACCTTTAACATTTGGCATTTTAATTACGATGTGTCTTGGAGTGGCCCTCTTTGCATCCATCATAATTGGAACTCTCTGTGATCCCTGAACTTGCATGTCTATTTTCTTCACCAAATTAAGGAAGTTTTCTTTCATTATTTTTTCAAATAGATTTCCAATTTCTTGCTCTTTCTCTTCTCTTTCTGGCACCCCCCTGATGTGAATGTTGGACCTCTTGAAATTGTCCCAGAGGCTGCTTACACTACCCTCATTTTTTTTTTTTTGGATTCTTTTTTCTTCTTGTTGATCTGATTGATTGTTTTTTGCTTTCTTATGTTCCAATCATTGACTTGATTCTTGGCTTCATCCACTCTCCTAATGTTTCCCTGTAAATTGTTCTTTATTTCAATTAGTGCTTCTTTTGTTTCTTTTTTTTTAATTTAATTTTTTGTCGGTGTTCAAGTACAATTGTCTCCATTTCCCCCCCTCCCCTCCCCCCACCCCAGCCATCCCCATGTATCCTTTGTTTCTGGCTCTGTCTCTTTTATGGTACTGAGGCCCTCACTAGCTTCCTCGAGCATCCTTATTGCTTATCTCCATTTTGTTCAGTTCTTTTTCTGGAGTTTTGATCTGTTCTTAAATTTGGTTCATGTTTCTTTGTCTCCTCATTTTGACAACACCTGCGTGTTTGTTTCTATGTATTAGATAGAGCTGTTATATCTCAGGCTGGTAGTGTGGCTTATTTAGTAGGTGTCCTGTAGGGTCCAGTAGCACACCCTCCCCTATCACCCAAGCTAGGTACTCTGGGTATGCCCTCTGTGCAGGCTGAGTACACCCTCTTCTTGTGGTTGAGCCTTGATTGTTGTTGGCAGGTCAATGGGAGGTATTTACTCAGGCCAGTCAGCTGCAAGGACTGGCTTGACCACTGGCCACCAAGTTCTGCCCTCTGTGGAGGATCAGCTGTGCAAGTGCATAGTGGTGGTGCTCCAACTTGGTCTGTAGCTGCCCACTGGGTTCACAGGCCTTAGGGTTTCCTGGGTGGCACAGGCCAAGGTCAACCCCCACCTGTGTTCTGCCCGGGGCACCCTGCATGAGCTCTGAAGCAATCTGAGATGGCTGCTACTTGTACTGGCCTGGGAAATTCACAGGCAAAGCCAAGCTGTGAATCTAGGCTGGCTGCTGCTAGTGCCTGGCCTAGGTCCACTTAGCAGGAGTTATAGGGGCTGGGGTTTGGGGGCTTACTGAGGCTAGCTGTTGTTTGTTTGATAGGATTTAGGAAGTTGTGAAGCGTGAGCCGAGCCAAGACATTCATATGGAAAAGTTACGATTAACAGTTTGGGTGGACCTATAATTTGGGTGGGACAGAGCCTGGCAGGTGTGGGGGGCAGGGTGGGATCTGCAGGGTGGGACAGCTGTGTTAGCCAGGTTGATGGAGTATCAGATATGGCACCAGCCTGTTGGCTTTGTGTCTCTGTTGGGGGAGGGTTCACCAAAGGGACAATGGCCTCTGCCTGCCTTTCTGTTTGGGAAAAAGCTGTCTTCCAGCACTCGCCTAGATGCTGGATACTTCAATTCCTCCCTGGATGCCACTGATGCCTTTTAAGCTGCTACCTTGGTGCTGGAGCTCAGAAGGAATGAGTCTGAGTAATTCCATATGTGGGATCTTTAAGAGGAACTGGTTGGAACTCCAGAAGTTTCTTCCATCAATTCAATTCCCATTAATTTTTGCAGCTAGAAGTTAAAGGGACTTATCTTCCTGGCCCTGGAACCCTGAGCTGGGGGCCTGGTGTGAGGCTGGGATTCCTTGTTCCTGAGATATCCCTCTCAAATATTTTTTTAAAGATTTTATTTATTTCTCTTCAGAGAGAGGAGAAGGGAGGGAGAAAGAGAGGGAGAGAAGCATCGATGTGCAATAGGACCATCCATGAACTGCCTCTCACACACTTCCAAATGCGGACCTGGCCCACAACCCTGGCATGTGCCCTGACAAAGAATTGAATTGGAGACATTTCAGTTCACAGGCCAGCACTCAATTCACTGAGCTACACTAGCCAGGAGTCTCCTGAATTTTAACCCACCATTTGTGGTTGTGGGACCAGCCTGCTCCATGTCTCCGCCCCTCCCACCAGTCTGGATGGATGTGGTTTCTTTAATTCAGTTGTTGTCAGACTTCCATTCAGCTCGATTTCTGACTGTTCTGAGTGATGATTGTTCTATATTTTAGTTGTGATTTTGATGTGGTTGTGCGAGTTTTTGAGCCAGGTTCACCTATGCCTCATCTTCCCTTTTAATTTTTTGTCCCACATTTTTCTGCCTATAAAAACCTTCCATTTTGTGCAACTCATCTGCCCCCTTCTAGCTGCTAGATGGGATCCTGCCTAATTCATTAATCACTTAATAAAACCAGTTAGATCTTCACAGTTACTCGGTTGAATTTTGTTCTTTAACACTGGCAACTGTCTTGAGAATGATCAAAATGAGGTTTCCTCAGTGATGAAAGTAGAAAACCTTCTGTTCGTAGCTGCTGCTTTTATATTTTTGTTGATGGGCTAAACAGTGAAGAGTAGCTCTCATTAAAACTCAGAGAAAGCTGCCACAGCTGCTGGGGAGGAGGATTCAGAGAATATCCCACTCATGCTGCTCCATGGCTGGTTGTGCCTGTGTTATGGGACTAAAGAGGTTTATTTGCTTGCATACATCAAAGCTAATCAAACTAAACAGGAGTTTGCAGCCAAGAAAGTATGGGTTTATTAGTTGAGGAAATAGTGCCAAGCCCAGAATCACAGGTAAGCAGTACTCAGAGACCTGGTTCTGCCTTCTTTCTGGCCTTTCGTGCTTCCTTCCCAGCGATGCTGTGATGATTTCTGACACTCATGGCACCAGCAGGTTGTCATTTAGTATGCAGATGAGATTATAATGAAGTCCGAGGTCGTCTGAAGGTCGCTTTGCAACCATCTTAAATTCAGCCAGTTCCTTCCTTCCTTCCTCCCTCCCTCTTTTCTTCCTTCCTCCCTCGCGTCCTTCCTTCCTCTCTTTCTCCTTTCTTTCTTTCTCCTATTTATTAAATTTATTGGGGTGACATTTGGTGAATCAGATCATACAGGTTCAAGCATACATTTCTATGATATGTGATCTGTATAACGCATTGTGTGCCCACCACCCAAAGTCAGATCATTTTCTGCTACCAAATAATTGGCCCCCTTTAAACTGCACCTCCACTCCCTCACCTCCTTTACGTTGATAACCCCCACACCGCTGTCTCTCTCTATGAGTTTCAGTTTCATATCCCACGATGAGTGAAACCACATGGTTTTTGACATTTCCTATCTTACTTTTTTTGCATAGCTTGATATTCTCAATGTCCATCCATGTTGTCACGTATGGCAGTATCTCAGCTTTTCTTATGGCTGAGTAGTATTTCATTGTGTGTATGTACCACATCTTCTTTGTCCAGTCCTCCATCGACAGACACTTTGGTTGTCTCCATCTCCGGGCCACGGTGGATAATACTGCAGTGAACACAGGGGTGCATGTATCTTTGCGAATAAATATATTCTTGGCTAGATACTCAGGAGAAGGATTGCTGGATCCCATGGTAATTCTACTGTTAATTTTTTGAGGAACCTCCAGACTGTTTTCCATAGTGGCTGCACCAGTCTACATTCCCACCAGTAGTTAATGGGGGTCCTTTTTCTTCACAACCTCCCTAATACTTGTTATTACTTGTCATTGATAATAGTCATTCTAACAGGTGTGAGGTGGTATGTCATTGTAGTTTTAATTTGCATTTCCCTAATAGCTAGTGAAGTTGAATATCTTTTCATATATCTGTTGGCTGTTGGTATGTCTTTTTGGGAGAAGTGTCTGTTCAGGTCCTTTGCTCATTTTTTAATTTAGTTTTCTGTTTGGTGTTGAATTGTATGCGTTCATAGTATATTTTGGATATTAACTCCTTGTCAGAGATGTTGTTTGCAAATATCACCTCCTATTCAGTTGGTTGCCTTTTTGTTTTGTTTTGTTTTTTTGCTATGTAGAAGCTTTTTAGTTTGATACAATCCCATTCATTACTTTTTGCCTTTACTTTCCTTGCTTTTTGGATCAAGTTCATAAAATGTTCTCTACTACCAAGGTCCATAAGTTTAGTACCTATGTTTTCTTCTATATATTTATGGTTTCAGGACTTATATTTAGATTTTTGATCCATTTAGAATTAATTTTTTTACGTGGGGACAAACCATAACCTATTTTCTTTTTCTTTTTTGCAAAAGTAGCTTTCCACTTTTCCCAGCATCACTTATTGAAGAGGATTTCTTTACTCCATTGTGTTTTTTTAAGCCAGTTTCTTGGAAAGGAACTGTTACTTGCTTGTCTTCCTGTTCTCAGAGATAAAAAGAGTTAGGGTGGTTCAAGGCTCAGTCAGGTTACCTAAGCTTGACGTGGGGTAACAGTTTCACTTCTGAGGCATGTGAAAAGAGGCATTTTAAAGGTGCGCTGACCTACACGCACAGAAACCACAAACAGGGTTTGCTTAAGGCAAAAACAAACCTTTAGCTAAAGGAGTTATATGCCTGAGGCGTGACTGTTCACGCTATCTGCCCAGTTAGGAATGTATTGTCAGATCACCCTGTGAGGTTACTCTCCATAGAATCCTCCTTTTCTTTTGTCCACAGAATTATTAAGTGATATCAACTTATAATTAAATACATTTTATTAAACAAAGTAATAACTTACTTCAAACTAATTTCTTCCTACTTATTTCACTGCATTACCTATACTCTTGATACACCTATTTTATGTGATTGGTATGATGAAATACTATAAAATGGTTTTACTTCACATCTCTACCAAAGATGGTTTTCAGCAAATCATATAGGTAGCTTGAAATTGCCCATAGCTGAAATACTTACATCATGGAAATCAACAAATGCTACAAATCAGAAATTTTATTTCTATTTTCCTTCTTTCTTTCTGTGGATGAAAAAAAAGATGCTATGGAAAATAACCTCACAGGATGATCTGATCATGAATTCCTAACTGGGTGGGTCATGGTTGGTAGTCTTGGCCCAGTCCTATAAATTTTGTAATGCCAACCCTGTCCATTACTCTGTGCATTCAACAGCCCTTTGAAATACCAGAAGTAATGTCCCTTGAAGGGAGCTTTAGCCCGCCAGAGAGCACATAATCTAAACTCTCTTATAGTCCAGTCTCTGCGCCTTGCTTCTGCAGTTTTCCGTGGGTCCCTCCCTTAATTTCCATTGCATAAAAGAAGCTGCAAACCTGCTATTCCACAAAGTATTTGAGATCTTGCTCCCCAGAAGATATTATCAGTTTGGCTCAAATAAACTTCTAAACATTCTCTACAAGTTTGAACATTTCTTACATCAACATTTCCTTCTTTTCTCCTTTCCTTCCTTGTCTGTTTCCCTGCCTTCTCTACCTCCCTACTCTCCCTCTTTCCCTCTGTAAACATTTAGCAGCCTACCAGAGAGTACAAGAAATAATAAGAATGATAAAAGAAAGGTAATTTCAAACTAGAATTGACAGAGTCAGAAACAGGAAGGAAATAGGCTCAAGAAAATGATTGAGGCGTATGGTTTAGCACTAAAGTTGTGAGTATGTCTTCTAGATGGTTTTGAGTGGTTTTGCTAAGGCAGATAGGGCAGCTAAACCCGGCCAATTGACAATCACCTGCATTCCCAAGTATTTCAGAAAATCTACAATTGCTACGGATGAAGTTAGAAACAGATTTACTTAACAGATCATGAATATTTAATACAATGTGAAGGGACCAGAGAACCACTTTGCTCTATATCCAATGGTCATGTAGGCTGAGGATGCCTAGCTTCCTACCCTGTAAGACTTACTGCTCCACCTTTTCTGCTTTGGATCTGGCTGCCTTCTCAACATCCTTCCTAGTCTCACCTTCCTTCTTTGTATCTGAATATTATACTGCTGGGGCTTTGCTCCTGTTGCTGAGTGTTCTTATGACTTTCTATTTTTCTGTGCTCTTTTTTTGCTATACTATTTTACTCTTCTGTAAGTTTTCTATGATATTTTCTAGTTTTTTTATGTTTTTTTCCGTTCACAAACTTCTTGACTCTCCTCTATATTGTCACTCCATCTGTTTTCCCCATCTGCTGTTTTTAAGTACTTGCATCCCCGCTCAAAGTGACACTTCATAGCAGTGCATTCTTAATCAAGTTAACTTCATGGAGCCTCATTTTTCTCCTTTGTAGAATGGGAAGATTTGTACCTTCTTCAGAGTTTTTTTTTTTAAATAAGATTTAAATAACATATTGTATATAAAATACTTAAAAATGCTTGGTATCTCAAATGATTAATCAAGGGTACCTACTGTTTTAATAATGTTAATCCAAACTGAATTGTTACCCATGAACATCCACACTAAATTTGTCAGTAATCACAAACTCAAAAGCATACACGGCTTAGGTAGGAAATAAATGAGTGAAGTGGGTTGCACTGGGTAGTGGCAGGCGTGGTGGTAAAGTGAAGAGCTCATAACTTCTCCAAAAGAACCAACCACTTCTCAAATCTGGCCAGTTAATGTCATGTGGAAATGTGAGCCCAGAGCTGCCAGTTCTTTTAATTTTGCAGGAAACAGTGAAAATGAGTATTTATATAAGTAATGTCTTGATGTAAAAATAATGTTGCTCAGTATTATACTTCAAAGAAAACAAGCCTATTAGCTCTATTTGGCCTGCAGTCCACCAGTTTTAAATCCACGCAGGATATATTTATTGAGCTGTGTTTGAGCAGTTAGTTCCTTATTTATCAACAGGAAATCCTGTCTTTCACATGTGACAGAGTCAACTTTCTAGTAAAAGTGTGTTTGGAAGACAAGCCTTTCTGGAATCAAAATCTATGGGGTTTCCTTCACTCAAAGTCCAGCTTAACCACAGCCAGACATTTCAAAGGCTGGGTGCTTAACACTTTTAGAAAAATCTTTTATTTTCTATCAACTATTCTGTGTTGATTATATTAGACAGAAATTAGTAGCTAGTTTTGAAAACTAACTTTACAATTAGAAAGAAAAGTTGGGAGTTTGGGGTAGTAGGAACTTTTAGTAATCTGTAGGTTTGATTGGACTTCATAGATGAGTTAATACTTCTGTCTTCTGGCCACAAGATACTGGGCAAGTCACTAATTTACATGGATGCTAGTTTCCTTATTTGCAAAATAAAGGGGCCGAGTAAAATGATCTTTACATTTTTCTCCAGAGTCATTATTTTGTACTTAATTTTGTAAGCCATTGTACTTAATTTTGCAGAAACTGATAATTGATTTGTTTAAACCTCTCCTAACTACTAGAGTGAAGCTAATGTATTCATATAAATTTAATTCAATTTAGTTCTCTCTTAATTTTTTAATTGAAGACCTAACATAAAGAATGTGTTTCTTATGTTGATAAGACCAAAATAAAAAATTAATGATCCCTTAATTACTCAAGGGAGCATTACAAAAAAAGGTTTTCTGCAGAGATCTTGAAGTTTACTGAGGAGAGAGAGTGAAGTCGGTGCTGGTGGCAGTAGAGACTGGATGAAAAAGGGACCACACACTAAACCCGACAAGCTCCGGGGAAGCCAAATGGCAGGCCTTACAAACCTGGAGACCTAAAGAAACCCATAGGCTGGTCTGAAAGTAAACCCTCCTAGCTTAAAGCAGGTAGACTGCCCTTGGTCGGCATCTTCTCTGACAAAGGTCAGTCTTTACTTTGACTGAGCCTGTCTAGTATTATCTTGCATCTACGATAACATACCTTTGGAATGTCAGGGTAATTTCTTTTTTTTTCCTCTACACCCCTCAGGGCACAATCTCCCACCAGAGCAAGAGACCAGAGAACACTCGTTGTTATTGTTATTATGTTAATTGTTTACTGTTAACTCTCCTATACCTACCTATGTAAAAGAAGTGTGTGTCCAATCCCAAAGATTCCCTGCTTCGCTTTCTCCCTCTTCCCTAATGTATCAGCGATGGATCTCCTGTAATCTCCTTACACCTCCTCCTTCGACTGTAATGTACAAAACAAGGTGCAATGCTACCCTTCTCCGGAGCATTTTCTCAATTCGTTGAGATTTTGTTATCTGTTTGGTTCAAATTAAATCATAACAATTCTTACAGATTCTGGTGTTTCTTATGTTGACAAGACCAAAATAAAAAACTATCAGGTAGAATACAATATTAGAAGAATGATGAGATGGATGAATTCTTCTTTTATCTCAAAGTAAGAAAAGGCTTTCTAGGAGGCCCAAAGTTAAAGACATTAAAAGAAAAGAGTGGTAAATTTGACTACGTAAGATATTTCTTGGCGTGGAAAAAATCATAATCAAAAGACAACTGATAAACCAGACAAAATATTTATAGCATATAACATAGATAAAGGGCTTATATACCTAAAACATGGAGAATTGAGGGACAAAGCATCAAAAACCTGATCAAAAAACAGAAACAGGCGTGAACACACAATTCACACACACAAAAGCAAAATACTAAAAAAATGGCCCTCACCTGTATATAAAAATAATCAGTTTTACCTCATTCACAATTAGAGAAATAGTGAACAAACATGGAGATACCATGGTTAGCCTAGAGAATTGGCAAGATTTAAAAAGTATAGGAATACATTGTACTGGTAAGACTGGGGAAACAAGTGTTCCCGTACATTACTGCTGGGAAAGCAAACTGGTGCAATCCTTCCGAAGAGAAATTCGACAATGCATCTACATTTGCATTTTGACCAGTGGTTCTATTTCTAGGAACCTACTCTGAAGATACACCACAAATAAGAAAATACACATGCACAATGTTATTTGCTGCAACATTATTTATAATTTCGGGATGTCAGAAAGAATCCAAATGCCATGTATAGAAGAGTTGTTGAATAAACTATGGTATATCCCTGCGATAGAGTACTATGCAACTATAGAAAAAATGGAAAAAGATCTCCATGGAATGGTACGAAGTAATTTCTAGTATATACAATCAAGTGCAAAAAGCCAAATGCTATCCTTTATGTAAGAGCAACAGAGGATATGAGAAGATATACAAGTGTCCGCTCATTTGTGCAAATAAAACACAGGATGGAGCAAGAACTGATAAGATTGGCTTTAAACAGGGAGTGAGTGGGAAAGAAATAGAAAGAAGGGAAGAATGGGAATTGAGTAGCGGGGATTAGAAGAAAAGGACAATTCTCTGAGTAAATTTTTTGTATAGTTTTAACTCCTATAATCCTAGTATTGTTTCTTATACTGTTCCCTCCAATGATTAATTAAAATTCACCATAATGTGGGAAGAATCCAAAATGGAATACACACAGTGTCAAAGTGAGCCTGTGTTACAAATTAATATTAAGCACAATGCAGGAGATGGGGAAGATTAAAACGAACTTAAAATAATTTTGAAAACAGTATTTTGTCTGTATACTATGAGACTGGACAAAATAGTTGTGCATAAATACTGTACTATAGTTACTAAGTTGGTTTTTCATGGGTGTGGTCCAGCAATTCTAAAACTAATTTATGTGTATATTAGGATCAAACAAATAAATACATCATATATAATGAAAATCAGGTTTCTCATATCAGAGAAAGAAGTTTCAAATAAAAAGGGGGAAAACTAGAATAAACTGTGAGGTATTGGATTAGAACCGGAGGTAAAAGTATTGTGATGGGCGGAATAATGGTCTACAACAGGGGTCTCCAACCCCCAGGCCATGGGCTGGTACCAGTCTGCAGCCTGTTAGGAACAGGGCCACACAGCAGGAGGTGAGCTGTAGGCAAGAGAGAGAAGCTTCCTCTGTATTTACACCCGCTCCCCATGGTTTGCATTACCCCCTGAGCTCTGCCCAGGAGCATGAACCTGACTGTAAACTGCACATGCAGAGGATCTAGGTGTGTGCTCCCTATGAGAATGTAATGCCTGGGGAGCTGCGGGGGAGCTGAGGTGGTGACGCTAGCGTTGCGGAGCAGCCGTAAATACAGATTATCATTAGCAGAGAGGTTTGACTGCCCAGAGACCATGATAAATCAATTGCTTGCAGACTCCTATCAAAATCCTATCAGTGAGTGGTGAGTGACAATTAAGCTGCATTTGGTGGCAGGCTATAAAGCCATCCCCCTGCTCTGGTTTGTGGAAAAATTGTCTTCCATGAAACTGGTCCATGGTGCCAAAAAGATTGGGAACTGCTGGTCTACAGAACTTGTGAATATATTACACTACGTGGCAAAGGAGAATTCAATTTACAAATGAAATTTTGTTGCTCAACAGCTGATTTTTTTTTATTTTAAACAGCTGATCTTAGAAGAGGAAGATTATCCTGGATCCTCTGCAGGGGTCCAATGTAATCAATCACAAGGCTCATTGTAAGTGAAGAGGGAGGTAGGAGAGTCAGACTCAGGGTGCAACAACTTGAGAGAGCTCAACCAGCCAATGCTCGCTTGGGAGACAAGAGGGGACTAGGACCCAGATTTAAGGAGCTCTAGAATCAAAGGCCAGAAGTTAAATAATTTGAGCAACAAAATAAGCAATGACAGGGATGAATCATAACTCATAAAAAAAAGCCTTGTCTGTGTAGCTCAGTTGGTTAGAGTGCTGTCTCCATACACCAGGGTTGTGGGTTTGATCCCCAGTCAGAGCACATAAAAGAATCAACCAAGGAAAGCATAAATAAGTGGAACAACAAATCAATGTTTCTTTCTCTCTCTCTCCCTACCTCCTTCTCTCTCTCTTTCAAACTGATAAAAAAATAAAAATAAAAGGATATTCATGAGTCCATACAAATTTAAGTAATTGAGTAGGTTAATAAATGAGAGAGAAGGAACAACTTCCTTATGGAAGAAGTCCAATGAATACCTATAGAAGAAATGAGAGGAATGGAAGAATCACCACTGATAAACACTGCAGTCACAATTGTTGCAGGCCAGAGCTACCAAGGGGTGCTAAAATCCATGGGCAAGGTGTTATGAGAAACAGAATATATGAATAACCTTAAATGATCTTCCTCAAGGCATTTATTAATTATAGAGGGGAAAATAGCAATTGCACAGTGAAGAAACATGGAAGATAACACTTTACCAAAGACCCAGGTTAGTATCACCCCAAAGACACACGTTGGCGCCAAGTTCCAGCGCATATGGTGCACTGAGAATGGCACCGCCTCACTTCCATGCTCTTCTCATCCGGAACGCACAAACTCCGGGCAGTCGCGGGCAAACATCAGACAACCCAAAATGGGAAATATTCCACAAAATAACTGTCCACTCCTTTTCATAAGTGTAAAGCTCGTGAAAACCACGGAAAGATGGAGGAAATGTCATAGATTGGAGGAGCCTAAGGAAGCATGACAACTACATGCCGGGTAGGGTTCTCAGCTTGCCCTGGACTAGAAAAAGGGCGTCTGAGAAAAAGTGGGGAACTTTGAATGAGGTCTTGTATTTAATTAATAATATTAAACCAACATTACTTTCCTGGTTATATAAGATGTTAACAGCAGGGAAAGCTGAGTGAAGGATATATGAGAACTCGCTGTACTATTTCTGCAGCTTTTCTGTAAAGCTAAAATTACTTCAAGACAAAAAGTTAAAGAAAAAAGCACTGTTAACAGCAGTGCAGGGGAAGTTCTTTAAAGCATCTCATGGAGGAGAGAGCCCATTTGGAAAGGCTTCATGGCAGAAGTAGCGTGTTAGCGTGCTAGAGCGCGTTACCACGGGCCAGGTGTCTTAAACAACAGAAATGCATTTCTCACACTTCTAGAAGCTGGAAGTCCAAGATCAAAGTGTTGGCGGAGTTGGTTCCTCCTGAGGCCTCTCTTTGGTTTGCAGGTGGTGGCTTTCTTACTGTGCCCTTGCACGGCCTTTTCTCCATGCCTGTCCCTCCCCCAACTCCTGCATCTCTGCTGTCTCTTCTTACAAGGATCACACCTTCATATAACCTTAATTACCTCTTTAAAGGTCCTATTTTCTTCCTTTTTTTTTTAAAAAAAGGTTTTATTTATTTACTTTTAGAGAGAGGGAAAGGGTGAGAGAAAGAGAGAGAAAGAAACGTCGATCAGTTGCCCCTGGCACACCCCTAACCAGGGACCCAGCCCACAACCCAGGCATGTGCCCTGACTGGGAATGGAACCAACTACTTTCCTTGGTGGGCTGGTGGCCAATCCACTGAGCTATACTAGCCAGGAAGGCTCTATTTTCAAATACAATCACTTTGGGGGTTAGGGTTTCAGAATATAAATTTTGAGGGGACATAATTTAGTTCATGACAGATGACAGTTATGAAGGATCTTGAAGGATAGGCATTAGCGGTGTCAGGGAAAATGTGTGGCAGTGATTTAAGAAACAAGTGGCCTGCTAAATTAGTCAGGGTTTTCTAGAGAAACAGAACCCGTAGGACATGTATACATGTATAGAAAGAGATTTCTTATGAGAGATTACTTCAGATAATTATGGAGGTTGAGAAGTCTCACCATCTGCTGTTTGCACCTGGAGGACCAGGAAAGCCGGTGATATAGTTCCAGTTCAAACTGAAAGGTCTAAGAACCAGGAGAGGGCTCCACCCAAAATTAATAGCTTTGCTGCTTACTTGGTAAATGAGCCATAGTACTCAAATAAAGAAATGTTGCCTTTAAAATCTGAAGAGGCCTACTAGGCATTGTGTTTCTTAGTTATAGGAGAGCCCAGATGTAATTTATCTTTCACTTTAAAAAGGATATTTTATCCCTGGCTGGTGTGACTCAGCGAATTGAGTGCTGGCCTGCAAAGCACGGGGTCGCTGGTTTGATTACCAGTCAGGGCACATGCCTGGGTTGCGGGCCAGGTCCCCAGTAGGTGGCACCCAAGAGGCAACCACACATTGATGTTTGTCTCTCTTTGTCTCTCCCTTCCCCTCTAAAAATAAATAAATAAAATCTTTAAAATAAAAAGATATTTTAACATGCCCTCCTCAGTAGAACCCTAGAAATTTCACTGAGGTAGAAGGTCTTTGAATTCTAATCAAATTTATTTCCCACCCTCTGACATGCAAATATCTTGCCAATAAATTTGCCAATAATAATTCTACAGTAGTTGCCACTTCTTGCTCACCAGGTTCAATGAACATATTGTCATTATTACCTTGAGAAAGGTGAGCAAGATCTCTGTGAACAAAATTATGCCATGAAGCTAGGGAGCTGGTATAGCCCTGAGGTAGGTCAGTGAAGGTGTATTGCTGGCCCTGTCAGCTGAAAAAAATATTGGTTTTTTTCAATATTTTTTTGTCCTTAGTGATACTATGGACAGGAATGGAGAAAAGGTATTTCCCAGGTTAATAGCTGCAAACCAGGTTCTAGGGGATGTGTTAATCTATTCAAGTAATAAAACCACCTCTGATATAGTAGCTGCAGTTGGAGTCACCACCTGAATCTTTTAAGTCTCTGATAGTAGCTCTATTCTCTGCAATTCCTCTAGGAATGTGATAGTTCTATTAATTTACAATTTTCCTAAGTAGAGATGATTATAATGGCCTCCACTTGGCCTTTACCACCATAGGAGACTTTACTCCACCCATCAGGGAACCAGTGAGGGGAGTGCCTAAGTATGTCTATTCCAATTATGTCATTCCAGTCCAAACCCAAACACCTGAGAACCATGAGAGCCAATGACATAAGTCCAAGTCCAAGTCTGAAGATCTGAGAGCTGGAAGTGTCAATGTCCAAGAGCAGGAAAAGATGAAAGTTCCAGTTTAAGCAAAAGGAGCAAATTTGTCTTTCTTTAGTCTTTTGTTCTATTCAGGCCCTCAATGGATCGGATCATGCTCACCCACATTGGTGAGGGTCATCTGCTTTCCTCAGTCTGTTGATTCAAGTGCTAATGCCCCCCAGAAACCCTCTCACAGACACTCCCAGAAATGTTTTTCCAGATATCTGGGCATCCTCTAGCCTAGTCAGATTGATATTATACATAAAATGAACCATCACGCCTGGTTTGATAGGAGCTGTGGTAGCAGGTCTACTATATATGGGAAGGTGGAGCCATATTCTTGAGCTTTTGAATTCTTCAGGGTGGCAAATAAAATGTATTGAGACTCGTTAAAGAATTATTGAAATAGTTTAGGTGGGAAACAGAGGGACTTGAATTAATATTATCGAAGTGAGATTAGAAAGAGATGGTTGAGAGGGAGATTGTAAATATAGAATTAATACAATTCCAGAAAATGACTAGCTGTCTATACAATACCCATTTCCATTATTTCCTTATAACAGGCTTCAATTCGGGCGGTATGGAGTTCAGTATTCCTATTTAGAAACTGACATTTCCTAGCTTCCTTCCACATAGTGTTGTTGCGGAACAATTGCGTGGTCTTCCAGGAAAGCTTTTCAAAAAAGGTTGACCTAGTGGACAATCATTGTTGCCATTGACTATTTCCCCTCCCCTTTCCTGCCCAGGACTCTGTGCCTGGCTGTGGAGTAGCCATTTGGGACTATAACACGGGGACAAAAGCCATGTGCGAGAATGATTTAGCAGCAGGAGTTGGGTAACCTGGGTCTCTGACCCAGACCAGTCCAGGGCCACTCACTTCAGGTATTAACTTATGTAAACATTCAAAACATAATTCACCAGTTAAAATCACTGTTTTTGTGCGTGTGTGTGTGAGGAGAAGTTGTTGTTCGGTTGTTTCGGATTCTTGCGATTGAATGCAACCCTAAGCTATCTGGTAAAACTGTCTTTTACACATGGGTGCGATATGGGGAAACTGCATTTCACACGTAGTGACTAGAAAATTAACAGTGCTTTTAGCAGAGAGAAAAATGAATGCTTTTAACAAAAGGTTATTTGTTTATTCAACTATTAATTAAACATTCATCTTCCTCCTACTACACGCCAGGCACTGCCCTGAGGACTCGAAATCGAGTGGCAAGTACTTGGACGATGACCCTGCTCTCGCGGCAGTAGAGGCAGACAACAGACAACACCAAGAACAATGATGGGAACGGAAGGAAGGTTTTGATTGCAATCAACACTAGACAAAGGCTTCATGCGGAGTGATACTAAGTGGAGAGTTAGTGGGTGGCCCCCACAGTGGGGTGCTGTGAGACACATCGAGCTGGTGGGTTTCTAGACCATAGCAGTGAGAGCTTTTAAAAATGTGAATTTAAAGATTGAGAGAGGGGTTGGGCTACACATTTAGTTTGGGGAGTTTTCACCATAGAGATGATAGTAGAAACAAAGTATGAGTAAACAAGAATGAATAAATAAATTTGGGGTGTATAAAATGGAAAAAGCTTTATCCAAGGTTATCAGAGGACTCTGGGAAATACTGTGTTCTGCTTGAGCACATGTGTGAAAAACTTTGAAAAGGGGAGTCATTGATGCTCCAGAGATGTTAAAGCAGAGGAGTTTTAAGGAAAGACCAATGAATTTGGCAAACTCACAGCCATCAATTGTCAGTGATATTTGAAGAGCTGTTTTATAAATAAACATGTAATAAAAAATGAAGAAAGCAAATGTGAACCACTCCAAACTCATCTTTCTCCTCCTTCCAACACATACAGATGTGGCTGAATGGGTAGGCATGGCTTCTTTTAAAAATCTAGCATTTCTGATACCACATCTCTTCATTTGACAATATGTTCAACTATTTCGTTTAAACACTGGCAATGGCATTTTACAGTGGCCCTTAGTACCCCCTGAATTCTTTGATTCCTATAGTTCATATAACTGCTGAGAGAAATAACACTTAGAGTCACTCAGTTGTGAAAGAGCTGCATGTTTTAAGACTTTTTCATCTCATTAAAAAATAAAACCAAAAACTAAATTTTTCCTTACAGTTGGAAAAAGTTTTAGATTGTAGTAAAGCTTTACACTGACCTATGGCTCCAAGTGTAAAGGTCCAATTTATCACTCCTGTAAGTTCATGGGACAACTCTATGTGAATTCTCTCACAGGGTGTGAAATCTTAATTTAGTCCAGTGTTCATGTCATTTCATGTAATTAAGCATTTCTTTTCAAGTGGATTAAAAATTTTAGAAGGTTTGAAAATGTTAGTAAAAATAGCACTCTGCAGTATTTATATCGAGTTCTAATCCTAGTTGTTCAAAGAATGTTTATCAGTTGAAGGTATGGCAAATATTAGCATTTCTACTTTGGGGGCAGAGAGATTATGGAATGCACTTGATGTGATGCACAAGGTCAGAACTGGGAGATTCCGAGTCAGAGCTTTTATTAATTCTGTTTCTCCATTTTCTGTTAATATCTGTCTTTTTCATCTTTCCTGTACAAATAAATCCATTTAAGTGTTTTGGAGAAATAATTTTGAAAAAGTGGTGGTTAAATCCTTAATTATTTTTGAAAGTGCCATTGTAGAATGGCGATTATTTCTATGGATTACCAACTTACTCTATTATCAGCCAATTACTGAGTACTTCTTTAATACATGCCATATCTTGTAGACATATCTAACCAGACTTCTTAAAACTCTGCCGACTAAAACATGTAATCTGAGTAAACACAGTATTTTTATAACAGAGATACAACTTGGAGTCGAATCCTCATTCTCCTCTTTAGGAGCCTTGTGTGAATCCATCATCTATCATCTATCATCAATCAATCAATCAATCATCTACCTATTGACATTCTCTAGTCTCTGTTAGGGAGGTGGATTGCTTATGCAATGGTTAATTTACCAGGTAGAACACGAAGGAGGACTTTTCTCATTCAGGTGTCTACTCTGACTTACTCAGTGTCAGGTCTACATAAACGTTTCTTAGATCTTGTGCACTGGGAAATTCTTTTAATATAGATGTCATGTATCCCTCTTGTTGGCTCATCAGATTTAATTAGACAAAAAGCCCCAATTAGTTGTGTGAAATGATGCTACTGCCCTGTTATCAGTAGAGAACAGTGTACACACATTTGACAAGTATTTAATTGGCATTAAAGAATCTATAGACATGAACCAGAGTGATTGCTCCCATCTGAGGAACAATCTCATCGTCTTGGGCTCATTTGAAGGAACTTGAATCTCATCAGTTAACATCCACAACGGAAAGCAATATTTTAAAAATATTGGGGCTAAAGTACCATTCAAAATAGAAGGTAAAATAAGTCACATTTTAGAAGAAGACTATATTGTTTACCACCCACAGATTTTCCTGAAAGAATTACTAAAGGATGTGCTTCAGTAAGGATAGAGGTAAACCTGGAGTGAGAGAGATGGAGAGAGAGAGAGAGAATGTGAAGTAACCATTCTGGTCCTGAGAAACCATCTGCTAGAATCAGAATTATGCTATACAAGGGGTTTAATTTGGGGTTGGTTAATATTTAATTACATTCAATTATAAATGAGCAATCAGAGAAAACTAACCTGCTAATCCAGAATGATGTTCAGAAAACTCTCAGAGCCTCCAGTAATTTCTCTTCCAATTTAAGATTAACTTTCTAGTCCTGCAATTATTTGGGCAGATCCATTTAAAAACAGCTATTAATCAATTCTTGCTGGCATTATCTGCTAAGATTGTATGTGGTAGATGTTAAAAGGTTAGCATTGAAATTAATCTGAAGACACCAGGCACGATTCAATCATTTTGACCAGTAGTTTACAGCTCCAAGAGTTAACAATAAGTAACATTGGTATGAAAGTGGAAACGCACACACACGCGTGCTGCACAGGGGACAGAACAGTGGAGCTGAGGGCTGTGACGAGAGCGAGCTAATGGGTATTTGGAGTCAGAAGTCTGCCAGGGTAGAAAGCAGGACAAGCAATTAATCCAGAGTCTAGTTAGGTCTAGTGACAGATCACAGAACTAGTTTCAGGAGAATGTGAAAGAATTGTATTGGCTCCTGGCAGTTGATATCCAGAGATCAAATAGCCTCCAGAAAACAAAGTTTCAGGATTACACTAATATTTGTTGAACACTTTCTATGGTCGGCCACCTGTGCTAGGTGCTGAGGAGAAATACAAAGATGTGGAAGATAAAACCCATGGTCTCTAGAGGCAATGTAAAGACAGACATCCAGTGGGGTGACAGACAGACGTAAACAATTTTACAAGGCATGCTAAAATAGTGGTTGAGAAACGTGCTAAGAAAATAGGAGAGAGGATAATTAAATTCCAGTTAGGGGTGATTAGAAAAGTGTTTTAGGGAAAATTGGTTTAAATTAGATCTTGAAAAATTAGTAAGAATTTTATATCAGGTAATGGGGACAGGCCTTCTAAGCAAAGATACATAAATAAGGAGCGTGAGGAAGATAAAGCTGAAGATTTAGCTGCAAGTGTTCCCAGCTGGGCCTGTCTACTTACCGTATCTTTGTTGGAGACTTCACCACAGAATTCTGGGGAGAAAAGAGCAAATAGATTCATCTGAACAGAGGGGGAAGTGAAGTGACAAGAAGGACAAAAAACTCTTGAAACAATGGGGGCAAACAGAGAAATGTGTATGTATTGGATTGGCCAAGAAGTTCCCCCCCCCCCCGTAAGATGGCTCTAATAGCACTTACTTGTCTTTAATTTCATTTGAAACAATTTTGTTTGATTGTATTGTGACAGCTGTCATATCAGCATACATTTAAAAAATCTTATCAAAATTGGTGAATTTTTATGTAGCCATTTTAACATGGAAGATGGAAAAAATATGCAACATTTTGGCATATCATGCTTTATTAATTCAAGAGAGATAAAAATGCAACTGAAATGCAAAAAAAGATTTGTACAGTGCATGGAGAAGGTGCTGTGACTGATCAAACACATCAACAGCGGTTTGCAAAGTTTTGTGCTGGAGATTTCTCACTGGACAATGCTCCAGAGTCCAGTACATCAGTTGAAGTTGACAGCGATCAAACTAAGACATGAATTGAGAACAATCAGTGTTATACCACGTGGGAGATAGCTGACATACTCAAAACATCCAAATCAATAAAGTTATTTTTGAAAATGAATAATGTGTCTTTTATTTTATGGAAAAAAATGTAAACGGACTTTTTGGCCAACCCAATATATATGAAATTCCTTTGTGTATTTAAATATGTTTTTTAGTGGCATCGCATTGTACCTATCATGCTGTTAGTTTTGCCACTGATCTTCCTTTTTGTGACCTTTACACCTCTCCATAGCTCTGGTTCATTCATTTCACCTTTCGGTTTACCCATGCTTCTGCTGACGAATCTTTATGTTCTATTCAATTTTTCAGTATTACAAACAGTGCTACTGCATTGTAACAATATCTTCTTATACAGCCAAGCATGTTTTTCTAGAGAACATACCTAGAAAGGGAATGACTGAGCCATGATGCATATATTCCCAACTTCCTAGACATGGTCTGTTATTCATTTATACCTCTTCACACAACCCTCCCCCCACCCATTCGGTCATTCACATAGTAGGTACTTAATAGATATTCATAAATTTCCAAGGTGGAAAGAAAGATGTAGTTTGCTGAGGGCAATGAGAGCTACAGGAAGAAGTGGAAAAAAAAAAAAAAAGGAAGAAATGAGAGTGTCAACTTGGAACACCACCTCAATGTGTTAGGGAACAGGTAGAAAAGTGTTTGAAGTGGAGAGACTCTGTGAGGCACCTGAGCTCCTCCTGAGACCTTGGGGAGCCTCCTTAGATGGGAGCCATGTTCAGTGGGGCCTGTGTGCTCACGCCCCAAGGCCTGAGTCAAACCTCGCCTCTCTTCAAACTCTCTGAGTCTCAATCTTTGGCTTAAAATTGAGGTTGCAATAAAGGTAATAATAGTAATTATCTCTGGATATTGTGAAGATTTAACAAGAAACACTATGTGGAAGTGCCCAATATACTTACTTCATTTGTAACTATTTAAATATGTTCTCATCCCTGGCCCATGCCTTTCTTTTTCTGGCTTTTCAATTTTAGTCTCATAAACTATTTCTCAGATGTCATAGTCTCAGTTGTCTTAATATAATGTTTGTACTCCCCTGAGTACACTCGTAAGTGTGGAACGCAGAGTTAACCCATGTACTCCAGGATTTGATTAACCATGTAGCGTGGGTCAAAATGTCAATTTCCTGGTTCTGGATACTATTGTACATAGTGGCAATACATTTAATATGAGAGATCTTTTGGCAACCTCTCCCAGTGTTGACTCCAATTGGATTGAAAAAACAAACAAACATCAGTGGAAATCCCCAAGCATCTCTGATACATCATGCTGTTAAACTATGTCTTTGCCTTATGGTAGTTAGGTACTTTTTTTTTTAAATTGTATTTTATTGATTATGCTATTATGGTTGTGCTGATTTTTCTCCCTTTGTCCCCCTTGACCCAGCACCCCCCACTCCCTCAGGCAATCTCCCCACCATTGTCCCTGTCCATGGGTCATGAGTGTAAGTTCTTTGGCTGTTCCATTTCCTATACTGTACTTTATTTACATCCCCATGACTATTCTGTAACTACCTATTTGTACTTCTTAATCCCCTCACCTCTTCACCCATTTTCCCCCTTCCCCCTCTCATCTGGCAACCATCTGGTAAGTAACTTCTTTTCTCTTGCTGTTTTTAAGAGTCTCTCTTTATTTTTAAACTTTTGGCCTTTTACTAATGATGTGTCTTGGAGTGGGCCTCTTTGCATCCATCATAATTGGGACTCTTTGTGCTTCCTGGACTTGCATGTATACTTCCTTCACTAAATTAGGGAAGTTTTCTTTCACTATTTTTTCAAATACAGTTTTAATTTCTTGCTCTTTCTCTTCTCCTTCTGGCACCCCTCTGATGTGAATGTTGGACCTCTTGAAATTGTCCCAGAGGCTGTTTATACTATCCTCATCTTTTTGGATTCTTTTTCTTCTTCTTGTTCTGTGTGGTTGTTTTTATCTTCCTTATGTTCCAAATCATTGATTTGATTCTCAGCTTCTTCTATAGTTTCCCTGTAAATTGTTCTTCATTTCAATTAGTGTATCATTTGTTTCTGAGTAGGTCTTTTTTATGCTGCTGATGTCCTCACTAAGTTCCTAGACCATCCTTATAAACAGTGTTTTGAAATCTGCATCTGATAGATTACTTATCTCCATTTTGTTAAGTTCTTTTTCTGGAGTTTTGATCTCTTTCATTTGGGCCATATTTCTTTGTCTATTCATTTTGGCAGCCTCCTATGTTTGTTTCTATGTATTAGGTAGAGCTGCTTTGACTCTGGCTTAGTAGTGTGACCTAATGTAGTAGGTGTCCTGTAGGGTCCAGTGTCACAGCCTTCATTATCACCCAAACTGGGTCCTCAAGGTGCACCCTTCATGTGGGCTGTGTACAGCCTCCTCTTGTAGTTGAGACTTGATTGCTGTTGGCAGATCAATGGGAGGGATTCATCCAGGCCAGTCAGCTGCAAGGACTGGCTGTGACCACTGACCACCTGCCTCTGCTGTCTGAGAAGGATCAGCTGTGCAGGGTCAGAGTGGTGGGCTCAATTGCAGTACTTCATACTTGTCTCCATTATACTTCATTTGATTCAGCTTGGCCTCTTTAAAATTGTGATTTTGACTCTGTCATCAATATACATATTATTCTTTCCTAAAGCAAACTCTTCTGGTTGACTTTCTATTTTGTTCATTTAAGAAAAAGCGTGAAAGATGTGATTGATCTTGTTTCCTTCTTTCTTGCCACCTCAGAGCCTTTCCCCCAGCTCTTTTCTCTATCCCAAATATTCCTCCTTCAGATGCCTCTATAGCCAACTGCATTACTTCCTTTAAGGCATCCTTCAGCTTTGGCTCCAATTTTACCTTCTTAATGAAGCCTTCCCTGACCACCCCTGTTTAATACTGTGACCCCCATCCTTTGCCCCATTTTATTTCATAGCACTCAAACCATCTAACACAAAATATGCATATTTATTAATTATGATTACTCTGTGTCTATCCCTCTCTTCCACGAGGACAGAGATCTATGTGTTTTTTTTCACTAACAGATTCCAAACCTCTAGAATAGTGCTGAACACATTGTAGGCAATCAAGAAATATTAACTGGATAAATTGAGTACATTCCAGGCTACTACGGATTGTGATAAATTAATGTAGGAGCTTTGTAAATCATACCAATAGTGCAAATGCTTCCTGGACTCCCACAGTGCATGTATTATCACTTTCAGGTTTTGATATGTTGATAATTTGCTTGGTTTTCACAGATATTTTAGTGAGAATCTGAGAAAGGCTGAATCAGAGAGTGTTAGAAGCCATTTTATACCAGACATGTCAGATAGTTTTTTATGTGATAAATTTCCAAGCAAGTCACTGATAAAAATATTGATCAGTAGAGGACAAAGATGGATCCCTGAAGGCTCCTGTAACAGCTCTCTAGTCATTTATCTCTCCTCTTTTGTGTAGTCACTTATCCAGTTGGTATTTACCTGGTAAACCGTCATTCGGCCCTCATTTCTGTCTGTGAGCCGCAAAGATATGATGTTTAAAGTTGGTACATGTGGGTCCTGACTGGTGTGGCTTAGTGGGTTGGGTGTCATCTGGCAGACTGAAAGGTCATGGGTTTGATTCCCAGTGAGGGCACACGCTTGGGTTGCAGGGCAAGTCGGCAGTGGGGGGGCGCACATCAATGTTTCTCTCACACGTGGATGTTTGTCCCCCTCTCTTTCTCCCTCCTTCTCCTCTTTCTAAAATAGATGAATAAAGTCTTAAAAATATAAAGTTGGTAAATATGGGACTCCAGACCAATAATAATAAGTGCTAATGTTTATTGAGCACTTACTATTTGCTGGGCACTGTGTGCTAAGCTTATTACACACATGTTTTATTTAATGGATTTATACCAGAACCCCCCCCCCCTTTTTTTTCTAATCAGTGAGATAATAAAGTTACTAAGTGATGCAAGGAATCTTTGACCCTAGACAGTCTGAGTCCAGTGTCTACTCATGACTGTTATACCGGCTCTCCAACAGATACATTGTTTGTTAATGTCCCTGAATCAATACCCTAAATAGTCAGACATCAGATATTTTTTTGGAAAGCCTATTATGTGCCAAGACATGTGCTAGGAAGGAATCCCATCCCTAAGGGCTAAAAGAGGAAATTTAGAATTATAGAGTACACGAATGAATCTTATGCCTATCTTCTGTAGTTTTTTTATTTTTTTAAATCCAGTGATATCCTTCCCTTTATGCCAATGAGACTTGGTTCTGAAAACCTGTTGGTAGCCGATAAACACTAAAATCCGGGATAAATACACCTCTCCTCAGAGGTTTCTAAAAGCCAGAAACAAGGGACACTTTCTTGACAGAGCTTGCTTATTTATAGCTTCGCATAAATGCCGGTTGTTTGAGTCAGGAGAGTGGCTGTGCTTAAGCAGGCCCCCGGCCTGCTGCCAGCCCGCCGTCTTTGATCTGGTGAGCCTTTTTACGAAGTTCTCATGTGGTCTCATCTCACTGCCCCTTAACTGAAGGCAATTTTCATGTTTTATATTTAATCCTTTTGAGGCACTGAGCCAGGTGGTGAATTAATTACTTTTGTAGGTTGAGAAAATATCCCGACTTCATTGTTAAATTTACCTGATGTTAGAAACTTTTTTTTTTTATGGCTGTATCGATAACATTTAGGCTTTTACTTCATTAAAAATTTTGATTAAAAGGCAGAGTAGTATGGTGTAATGGCTGATTCCAAATGTTTTGGGATAAGGATTGTTTTAATCACAGGTGAAACTATGAAAGGCCATTTTTGCTGGTAGCTTCTTTCTGAGG
Organism: Desmodus rotundus; assembly: GCF_022682495.2. NCBI lineage: Eukaryota > Metazoa > Chordata > Mammalia > Chiroptera > Phyllostomidae > Desmodus > Desmodus rotundus. The sequence continues at coordinate 177,117,075 of NC_071388.1, read as the reverse complement.
CAATGACAAATTTCCTTGCAGGTGATATGGCTATGAGGTCTTCAGGACTGGCGGTAGTGGGGGAAAGTCCAGTTTGAAGTTTGTAGAATTTACAGGGAGTGTTACTTCAACACACTGAACAGTGGGCAGAAAATACTGTTAGGATGTTATTTGTCTGAAAGGCAGAGGGAAGAATTAAGAAAGCTCTGAACCTGAGGTCAGAACACACAGTTCTAAATCTTGTTCCCAGCACTCATTTGAAATGTTACCTTGGCCATGCCACACATAACATTACTGAGTCTCAGTCTCTTTGCATGTAAAATGGGAATAATGATACTTCCTCATTATTTTTCTTGGACTCACTGATATACAGTTAACTAATTATTTGTAATGGGTGGGAACTGAAAATGCATCACGAATTACTCTGGTTCTTGATGCACTGGACACTAGTGCAGCTGGAGAGATGAACATCGCTGCCTTCCTTCACAAATGGACAAACTGTATTTTAAACGACCTGAACTTCATCATTTGGAAAGTGGCAGAGAACCTGTCTTCTGACAAATATCTTCCCTATCAGCTCCTGTTCAATAGCAAGCAACACAGTAATAGAAGAAAAGACCTCTCTTAAATCAAGTAGACTACATCTTCAGTGATTGAATGCAAACCTTGACGACATAAGCATTTCAGAAGAAGGTCATTGTCTATGGAATTAATTTTCATTCTTGACTCAACAGTGCCTGTTAGCCGTCAGAGCTTGGTGAAAACCCCATCTGGTTAGTTAAGGACTGGAGGGATTGATGAAGGATTGACGGAAGTTAGAAGACAGATCCTTGCACCCAGAAATAAATTATTTAAGTGTCCTTTAGTTCTCGGTAGAAGCCAAGTCTCTGTCTAGACGTGTAATAATAAAATAGAAAGTGAAAGCTCTCGTCCGAATATACTGTAGCTAAATAATGAAAGCTCTCATGTACCCTATACATAATAGATGCTCAATGAAGTCTGTCAATTTTGAGAATTAAAAATATTATTTTTGTCTTTTTTGAATTATTCACATAGTTCTCACTTAATACATATAGGTCCAGAGCACAGTAAGTATTAAAACTTTATTTCCTTACCTCTCTGTCTTTTTTTTTTACTCTATCTTCACATATATCAGCTGAGCCTTATTTTGTGTAGCTTTTATTTTAAAAATAATTTACATATTATTTTAGATCAAGTGAGCATTTTCAGACTATCAACATTCTACTCCCTGAGGTGCTAAAACAAACTTACTCATTATCTCCAAACCCACCTTCCAAGAATCACTATAACGTATTTTGAGTTTATTAGTTCATATATTAATGTATTTCATACCTCACATTGTCAATGTGTTTAATATATCTTTCCTGGATTACTGTTACAAAGTGATTTCAGGACAAAGAATTAATATTGAGAACAAATTTTAGTGGGTAAGGCCAAGAAAGTTAAGTTCAACTTAAAAAATTGTATAAAGGAATCCTTATTGTAAATAATAAGTATCCCAAAACTTAAAAATATATGTCAAAAAGCAATAATTTAAAAATGCATAAAGCCATTTAATTTTAAAGAAAGCCTACCATATTTAAACTAAGTTTGACAGTTTGAGTTTCATTTCTACCTAAAACCTATGACACAATTTCAGTAAACTACGTTGTATTTTATTTGGCCTTCTCTTCTCAACATGTCAATGGTGTATACCAAAAAATAACTGATAGATATAGTAAAAAAAAAAACCTCATTTAACAAGCATTTACTGGTGATCTGTGGAAGTAAAGAAGGTTGCAAAATATTGAAGAGAAAAGCATTGACAGAGGTCAGCACTTAACAGGGTCATCAGTCTAATAGGAAAGATTAGGCATGAAGAAAAACAATCTAAATAGGAGAGACAAAATGGGGTAAGTTTACAAATAAAGTGTTACTGAAGTTTTAGGAAAGGTGGGATTTTTTTTTTCTTACAGGGGAAGTAGGGAAGGGGGAGATTAACAAATTTGATGGAGAAGTCATCTTATGTGCTGGCCTACCAACCCTGAAACAGCAGAGCAGGAAAGTGTATCATAAGCCTCTCATTTGCCAGCTCACATACCCATCAGCTACAACTAACCCCGCTCCTTTCCCCTGGAGGCTAAGCTTCCTTATTGTTTACCAAACCTGGTATCCCCTGCCACATCTCTATGCTTGCTTCTTTCTTTTGAATACTCTTTCTCCCTATTGTTTTTTGTAAACTCTCACTCTTCTTTCCAGATCATCTAGAAATCAGCCTCCCTTTTCCTTTTCCAGTCTCCCCAAGTTTGGTCCCTTTTTCCTCTGAGCCTTTATAAATTTTGTGTACTCTCTATTATAATATTAATTAGTTTGTTTTGCCATCATTTTGTTCATCTTTATTGTGAGTTTCAAGAAACATGAATTATATTTATATAGCTATTGCTTATCACAATGCTTGTCACTGAGAAAATAATACATTTTAGTTACATAAATGGATGAGAAAATAAAGTGTGTTATGTGTCATCGTAGTGTTAATTTTCATTTCTCTAATGTTTAACAGAGTTGAGTATTTTTGCATGTTCCTATTAACCATTTATATGTTTTTTTTTTGTGAAGTGCCTGTTCACATTTTGCCTGTTTAAAATTTTGTTTAATTGGGTTGTATGAATTGTCTATATTTTCTGGTTTCCTGAGATTTTCACTTAGTTATGGTAACTGATTAGATTGTAGCCATGGCTACTTCCTTACTTCTCAGAGGTGGTAGATTGCAAAATAAGGCCAAAATTTTTCCCTATTGTAGGAGGTGACTAGGATATCCCTTCCATCCAAATAAGGAAGAGGTAAAGTCTATTTCTCCATCTTCTTAAATATGAGCTGGCCTTGTGACTTCCTTTGTCCAATAGAATGTAGCAAAAGTGATCCTGAACCGTAGACAAGGCATCAAGAGGTCTCACCTCTACCAATTTTACCCTTTTGAGTGCAGCTGCCATGTAAGAAGCCTAATCAACCAAGAAGCCAGTTCTGTTTCCTAGCGGACGGAGTGAGAGGTTCAGCTATCCTCCTGGGACTGCCAGAAGACCCTCCCAGTCAACCCACAGAATTGTGACAAATAATAAGTGGTGGTTGTTTGAAGCTGCAGAGTTTTTAGGCGATTTGTCACGAAGCAATAGATAATCAATATACCAAGATTGAAAGATGCTCAAGAAGTGTGTAATTTGTTAGGTTGTGGTTGGGAAAAACTAATGCTGAAGAATTTGTTACTTTCAAAAACAGAGATTGAATGGGAATACAACACTATCTTATGGCTGTTGTTGTTTGAATTTTCTACAACACGGAGTATATGGGGAGAGAAAAAACAATATGATTTTACAATTTTAGGTCATATACAGATAATTCTAAGAAGCTATATTTTAACCTCTTAATAAAATGATATTTTGGAAATTCTCTGGTAAAAAAAAGTGAAGGAACTAACAGCTTGCACCCCATATATAGTGGTACAAAGAGTATAATATTCTTGGAAGCAGTCCCAACTATTATCAAAACACAAAAAGTGCTCATCGCGATGCCAAATAAAGTAAAATTTTCAAACCCTGGAATGTTCTGACAAATGTTTATTTTCCTGTGTGCAATCTGGAAAATTTATTAAGTAGATTTGCATACAGTATACCGCATTTTTCGGACTGTAAGATGCACGGGACCATAAGACACACCCAGGTTTTAGAGGAGGAAAATAGGAAAAAACCCCGCTCCACTGCCGCCACCCCCTCCAAGCGAGCCAGGTAAGCTACATTCGGACTATAAGACACACCCCCATTTTCCTCCCAAATTTTTTGGGGAAGTGTGTCTTATAGCCCGAAAAATATGGTAAATAAGTATGCTGTCCTTGGGAGATGAAAAGCTTTGAAAGTTTTATTTATAGAGTAGACCCTCAAACATCTGCTGATTGGATGGGCTGTTATTTTTTCTGTTACCTGCCTTCATTTGCTAAGTTCTATTACAATTTTTTCAATGTGTGGGTTGCCTCTCACACATCCCCTGTAGGGGCCCTGGCCCACAACCCAGGCATGTGTCCTGACTGGGAATTGAACTGGTGACTTTTTGGTTCACAGTCTGGCCCTCGATCCACTGAGTCACACCAGCCAGGGCAGTTCTACTACATTTTTAATCTGATGTAATTTAAAAATAAGGAAATGTTACTAAAAACATTTTTGAGGCAAAACCACCATGTATTTGAAGTCTTTGCCCAGGCAAATATCTCCCCGCCACCCCGTGGATTCCAAATGTGGAATTCCAAATACCTATATTCCAAACAACACTTTTAGAAATTCATTTAGCACCAAATTGTATTTCCCACCTACTAGACAATTAGAACACAGCTTATACATGGAAGAGTGGGAAGGAAATTATCCATCAAGCATATCTCAAGGCAGTTGGCAAATGTCCAGGTTTTGGAGGACTCTAGTTAGTGCCCTGTTCTAACTATTGCAAAAGTAATTTTCTTTCTGAAATGGAAAAATTAATGTAATGTTCCTGAAGGGAAACATTTAATAATAATCAAGTCAAGGCATATGGCACTTGATTCCCTTCTGTGACCTTAGTCCTAATGTCTTAGTAACCCTGTGGCTCTACCCTGAACTAGATTGTGGTTCAGAGACTAAATCACTCAGCCATGAAGTTCTGATACTCTCCTTGCTCCTGTTTCATATGATAATCAGTGTTGAGTTGATGGATGTTTCTGAAAAGTATAATAAGCTCATTTTTCCAATTTTTAAACAAAATCTGTGTAAAAGTCCACTAACTTTTCTCCATGCTAAAAGAAAGAAATCACTTTAATGAGTTATGTTAACGTCAAATTTTAGCTGACATATTTTAACATATTTTGGCCATCGTTATTAATTAGATATCCAAAACAAAGATATAGGATATACATCAACATTTATAATAATATTGTTTTGCCATAAAATACTATACCAATAAAAAAGAAAACAATTATAATTATAAATAAATATATTAGATATTCAGACAATAATATTCCATTATTTTAAAACCATTAATATAAATAGCAGTTAATAGAACTTATTAGACCGAATAGTATTTAATACAAAAGTAGATATATTTAAACAGGACATCAAAGGAGACTACAGTCTTAACAATTATAATCTTTTCCTTAATTTATTGTATTTTGAACTCTGGTTCTATGGAACTCCACACACCTAGCACAATTGTGGAATCTTGAAATCCTCTCTTCCAACTTTCTATCTGTGAAGGAATCTATTCCACAGCATTCCTAATGAGTACTTCTTCAGTCTGAAATATTTTCACAGACAGAGAAGCCAAACCAGGAATCCATTTATTTATGTTACAGAATATGTTTCTTTGACAGTGTAAATTTGTATCAAATTTTCCTCCCAAAAGTCCTGGCTCTGCCTGACTGAGCAGATTCCTGTTATGCAACATAGCCCTTCAAATATTTCTCAGCAATGATTATGGCATGAGCAGATTTGTCTTTTAGAAAGCCTACTTTGGCTGCAGGGTGGAATGAACTGAAAGGAACAACTGGTTTTATATTCCCAGTTTGCCCAGCTTATACATTGTGAATTTTATATGCTTAAGGTGATAGTTAAGCTGGCTGACCATTCTGGAAACAATTTTAAAATTATATCCCTACTACATACAAAACTCACCAAAATAAACTGGAGATGAATTAAAGATTTAAAAATAAAAAGAAAATCATTAACATACTAGAAATATTATAGGATAATGAAAAAATTTTTTGATATGGAAAAGCCTATTTTTAGCATATCAAATCCAAAAATACATGCAAGAAGATTGTTAAATCATTTCAAAAGTTGAAATTTCAGTCTCCAAACTTGAATATGTGGTGAATAACTTTGTTTCCTTTAAATTAATCTAATTTCAATCTCCTAACACATTGTCAGGAAATTCCAAGGTTGTTATACTTGGTGCTCTCTTCTCTTTCGCAAGGTTGCCCTCAGAGAGGCTTATGTGCTACCTATAAAATTATGTGGGTTATCGGGGTGGAGTAGGAGGGATGCAAATGTCAGTGCTTTCAGTTTCCAGGGAATTTCTCACACTGCCATTCTCAACATCCAAGTCCATGGTTGGTACTTGAAGTCAGGTAACTCTCTATGGCTTATGTGTCACATGGGGATTTAAGGAGCCAGCCTCCTCTGTCTGGAAGTAGGATGCAACCTTCCTCTCCAGTATCCAGCCACTTCCCCAGCATGCTGTGAGTCAGCTCTGAATGTGGAAGTCCTGTCTTGTCTACACAGGTCCTTATAGTAGTGGGAACAACCCATTCTAGCTCCTGTCTCTCCACTCTGCTTCTCCTTGCCAACCTGCCCTCTCTCTTCCTCTGTTATAATGAACTTTGATGGTGTATTTCAAAATACTCAAAATACTCAAACTATTACTAATTGCAAAAACAGTTTACATTTCCTCAAGGGCAAGGAAGCCGTGGTCTTCAAATTCTCTTAGGAAAACATACTTGAAGAAAGGGAGGACAACTAAAAGATTAGTTTTCTCTCTTAAACAGTGTTTGCATTCACATCATAGCTACAAACATATTCCAAACTTATATGTAGAAAAAATCATGGCAAAACTCTTGCAAATTTTTTAAAAATGGGGAAATCACTGCAATTTATATGATAAAAAGAAAAGGAGTTTTTAACAATTAAAACAAAAAACTGTTTTAGAGGAAAGTTGGCAAAGAACACAAGCAAGCAATTTAGATGAAGAAATACAGATTTTTATTAAATGTAAAAAATTGCTTAAAATTTAGAAATTAAAAAAATGTAAACTAATGTAACAATTAACTATCATTTTACACCAATCATATTGTTGTATTGGCATTTTTTCTTTTAATGTCAGACTCAGTATTCAGGACCAGGACTATGGTGAGACAACTTACCCACCTCAGGCCCCCAAAACCTAATAATCACAATAAATAATATTTTAATAAAAATCATTAAAAAACTATGGTGAATAAAATACACAATTTTAAATAAATGTAGGATGCAGCCCTTCACTAGTATGACCATAATCCCCATAAGTCTCAGGTGAAATAAGCACATATACACTGCCCATGGCTTATACATTAGTGGACAATTTGGCAGCATACACTCATAACTAAATTATACACGGCCCATGACTTAAAAATGCCACTTTTGGGAATTTATTATAATAAAATTATATGATAAATAAATAAAGATATCTATACATCAATTCTCATTTAAACATTGTTTAAAGGACCAAAACACTGAAAAGACTGATAAACAATTATTCAAATAAAGTATACCATAGCGATTCACCAGAATAATATTTAGTGATTAAAAAGAATACAGATATATAAGCTTTTACATAGGAACTTGAGCCATGTTATATAAGTAACTGACAAAAGCAGTTATGACTCTTTGTAGACAGAATAATAATAAAAACTTTATTTATCTATCTACCTACCTATCTATGAATAAAGATTTAGGAAGATGAACTGCAAAGTGGTAACTGAGGTCATCTCTGAGCTGGAAGAGTTCTGGGTTCCTTTTTCTTTCGAACTCCCTGTATCGATGAACATTTTTCTGATTCCTAAAGTTACTTCTGCCAAGTTAGGGGAGGCGGGAGAACTCAGTGGACAGACTTCCCATCAAATGACAGATTATGTAGAAATCCCCACATCATGAGGATAAGTGTAAAAGCTGTTTAGCTCATTTATTGCCTCCTTTAGACGATGACATCAAAAAAAATCTGATGGGGCAATTTTAGTACCCAGGACTTTTCCATAAGGGTCCTTCTTCTCCTTTGTTTTGAGCAAATCTGTATTCGAGTTCTGGATTTCAGTTTGAGTTATCCTTGAATGCTGCAATAATACCCTCCTCCCTCCTCTAAAGTAATTCTAAAGTAAGAGGGGATTTCTTGTTATTAAGGTATCGCATGTTTATAGACAAGCATTCTCCTACCCCAGTCCTTCAACCACAGGAGAAGAAGAGGAAAGAAAAAAAAGCCAGCATCACGCACCAGAGCCCCGGGCAAAACCTAGTGTCATGGGAACCCAAGGAGAAAGTTCCCAGACCGTGATAAGCAATGCCAAATCTTACAGAAATTTAAAGGCGAGATTGGCTAGGACACTGGAGATCACCGGCCGCTTTCAAAGTTACCTGTAGAAGTAAAATGCCAGGAGTCGCTACGAAAGGATGGATGCTGAGACTGCGGGATAAGACACTGGCGTAACGACAGACTAAGAATCTTAGAAAGCGTTATTTAAGTGAGAAGTGGTGGGAAGAGGAGTACTTAACAAGACAGAAAAAAAGAAGCTATGAGTGCCTCGGCCAGTGTGGCTCAGCTGGGTGGAGCGTCCTCCCAGAAACTGAAGGTCACAGGTTTGATTCCTGTCGGTGCCCACGCCCTCGTTGCAGGTTTGCTCTGCTGTGCTGTAGGGCCAGTGGAGGTTTCTACCTCCTATCAATGCTTCTTTCCCTTTCTCCATCCCTTCCGCTCTTTCTAAAATCAACGAGCGTGTCCTCAGGTGAGAATAAAAAGAAAGGAGTTATGAGTATTTAAAAAGCCAAGAGAGAGGAAGATGCAGTAGTATTGTGATGAGATGATACAGTACCACGATGAAAGTAAATAATTGAAGAAAAACAGCCCTGGGGGATCTAGGACTGACCAGGATCTAAAACAAAACGTGAATTGTGTGCAAACCATCTGTGCATGCCCACATTTTGATTCTTAGAGCCAGCCTGGGTCCTGAGATTTGGGTTTTGAACAAGCTCCCTGGTGACACTGATGCTTCGGCTCAGGCGGTGCCTAGAGCAGCAAGGGGCCCAGCCACCACGTTACACCTCGGCAAGGAAGGGAAACCTCTCTTTCTCTGAGACTAAATTAAGGAAAGAGACATGATAGTTGTAGAAATCAAACCTGAGATGAGAACAGATGAGGGGTTTATGCTAAATGACTTTCTGCTCCTCCATAAATTAGGGGTGAGCTCATCTGTTGACAATGAGGGAGTGTGGAGAAATGAGGGCTTGGAAACAGTGGGGAAGCTTTGGATGCACTGTTGTAAGACTCTTATCAGGAGATCAGGAAGAGATGAGCTGGTTTTTTGCTGAGGTGCGTTAATAACGTAATGAAAGCATGGAATGAAGTGGGGGTTAGGGAAAGGAAGTAAAGATTACTTTGCCCAATTAAAGTTAATGAGAGAAATTTCACTTATGGTGGCCACAATGCGCTTGCCTTAAAAGGCTCAGGAATGCCGTTCACCCCATGACCTACACATTTGAAGCAGCCTACCCCCAATTTAACTCATTCTTCTAAACTTTTTCTACTTACACATGTTCAGCAAGTGAGTAACATAAAAAAAAAACAACAAAAAAAACTACAGCTGCTACTTGTAAGCAGGCTGTCCAGAAACAAAAATACATATGGAAAAATGAAAGCTTCCAGACTGTTTAATATATGGGCAAAGAGCAGTTTTCAATTTATCCAAGTTAATTTTCCCACAAGCAATTATCCTTCTTGGCACCTACCCAGGACCTGAGGCTGACGTTCATCCTTCGGCATCGAACGGCCTGGGAATCCCTAATGACCTGAAGTTCTCCTGATGTCTCCGTGCCTGTGCCTCATCTGAAAAACCACTTCCTTTCTCCTCACTGTGCAACTCTCCTGTGCTTTCAGTCAAGGGCTCTTTCTCATATGTTGCCTTGGAATTTGGTTCTAAATGTTATATGAACATTGTTAGAAAATGAACCTCCCTTATCTGTTATTCTGTTCATTAAAAACAGAATAGAGAAAGGAGAAAATAAATTGCAAGGAATCCCTCAGCCACATTCAATGTCCACAACATTCAGAGGGTTGGTTGTTGAAATATGAAAAGGCGAATGTGGCGGAGCTGAAAGTGAGCTGACTGGAGCCGCAGGCTCCGAGCAGAGCCATGGCCTCCGAGTCTCCCTGTCCAGTTCCAGCAGCAGCTGCAGCTCCCCAGCCCGGTAATTTTACTTTATGATCACTCCCCCATTATTAGTAATTTTATGCACCAGGAACTTCACTGCTTTTCTCATTTTCCGATTATTTCTACCAGACTCATTTCCAAAACTCATCTGCCACATTCCTCACCAGGCCTCCTCTGAGGTCATTTTCCTCTTTGTAAAATTGTCTCAGAGATTTCTTTCACTTTACCTATCATCTCTCTATTCATGGCTATTTACATATCTTATTTCCTATATTAAACCATTAGCTTCTCAAGGACAGAATTCATGGCTTACTTTATTCCATATCCTCCATAGCATCTAATTTTATTTTTAAAGTTTTTCTGTATGATTGTTATTTATTAAAATGTAATCCAGTTAGAAACTGAGAGGAAGTTAAAATAAGTGGTAACTATGAAAACATGTTTTCAGTTTAATTCCGAAATTCAGTAAGCATAGTCAAGGATACTACCTCGCTTTTCGCTGTATCCATCACATCTTTACTTCTAATTGCATGTAGGCTATGGGATGTGCAACCCAAAAAATGTTTGCGAGGGAACTAATCAGACCTACATGATATACTTCTGGTGAGTTAGACTCTGTGCCCATAAGCCACAGTAAAACATAAACTGTATAGCAACAATTTTAATTACAGAGATTAGGGATGAAGGGAAAAGTTATAAATTTAAAGACAATAAGAACATGTAGAAAAAATAATCCAGGTTTTTATACTACTACCTCTGTTCAGCCAAAATATTTAATGCATTTTGATGAATGTAGTGAATACCATTTTGAAATTTGCAAATATATAATACATACATACAAGTACATAAATATGGAAAATTACTTTTCTAAATGTTGGATTGATAGGGCAGTTTTCGTGAGACAATGCTAATCTCATTTGCTGGAAAGTTCTGGAATAATTCATGTAATCTATTGTCAGCAGTTTTCCAGTCTAACAGACCCAGGAAAATTCTCAAAACAACTGCAGGCTCTTTTTGGTTCAATATCACCTCTCCACTGTAATATATCAATAGTGATATGTTATGTTGGTGTCTAATCTAAAGAACCTTTTGCCCTATTCTTTATAAATCAGTTCTAGTTTCTTGCCAACAAGAGTTTTCTTCAATGTATTAAAGAAAATACTACTGCTTTACAATCACTAAGATTTAATTAAACTGAAACACAGTATAGCCTCTTTTCTTGAGATGCAAACATTTAAAAATATATAATTGGCATGACATTTTCCAAATAGAACATACTAAATAAGGTTCATAACATGCGATTTTCAACATATGAAATTTTTCTCCTAAAATGTTAAAATAACTCCTTTGGCAGAGATTAAAGGAGTCCTCAATAATACCTACTAAATGCCAAAAGTTAGGAAACGTGTTTTCCACTATATAGTGAATAGACTCAGAAGGGACTTACTTAAGCGACAGTCCAAACTGGCATTGTGGAATAAATTAAACATGTATTTTGTCTTCAACCAGAAAGACCAAAAGACCTGATGCTGATGCCTGATTCTTACATGAACTTATTATTCAAGGTATAACTTTTCTAATCTCAAAGTGTGATAACTACATTGAAAAGTATTATAAACACCTGAGAGGATGAAAAAACCAAACTACTTTCCTCCACTTTTTTCAATCATTTAGTTTAAATTAACTGGGTATGCTTAGGGAATTTAGCTTAAGATTGTGAGAACAAAAAAATTTTATGAGCCAAATTGAACTGAAATATTATAATTATTACTTGAATATAGTCAACATGTAAGTTTTAAAAAATAGTCTGGAATAGCAAGCATAACTGCTTTAGCAGAAGGCATTGGGGGAATAGAATTCATCCTTTTCAAATTGCTTTCAGATCTGTAATCATCATAGAGGCTTCGAACTGAGCAGACTGTAACACAATCTACCTCTTTTTAGAAGCATTACCTCAACCTGCCTCTGTCTACATAGGTGAGTCTTATGCTTGAGGACATTAAGAAAATTGTTAAGATCATTGTCTTGAAACAATGGGTGAACCTGATTATCCTCTGCAGCAACTGTAAATACCAACTTAAAATATCATAAAAAGGATCTCTTTTATTTTTCATCTCATACAGTATCTGGGAAAGACCTTTTAAAATAAAAATCTTTCCATTTTTGTTTGCACAGTCTGCAGGCTTTTGCTCCCACAGATGTTCCACATTTACACACAGGGAGGGAGCATGCTGAAACCCACCTCCGCCATTTACAAAATGATGGTAATACTGAAGAGCGTTGCCTTCTCCTCCCCCTGGAGGCTTTATTAAATGGTTCCAGATATTCATCCGCTGTGACCATGGAGGATATCTGACTAGAATTTTCTTTTGGTGGGCCTCCTCAATGCTTGTCCACCCTCTCTACTCCCCCAGGACAAAGGTGTTAGGCTTGGTGTTAGAAAAATGCTAATTATATGCAGGCATTTCCTGGCTAATCATTAAAGGGCATTTTTTAAGGATGGTATTAAAGAGGATTAAGCATCAATTAAAAAGTAAATGAAATTATTTTACTGACAGCATATGAATCGAAAAACGATTGCTCTTTGTGAAACAGTAACGTTCAGACAAGACAAAATGCGATCTGACTGCAGTTAGTTTATTGTTTAGTACGTAGTGGAAGAAAAAAGTTAATTGAAATATGAAAAATGTTTAGTAAGGAATTGCCGTAGTCATTTACCAAATAACGTTGACGCATGTCACGTTTACAACCAGAATTTGCTGAAATATCTAGCTTTTATTTATACACAGTAAGAAATTGTTGGGTTGCTTAATCAATAAAACATTCATCTCTTTTAGAAGCATTTTTAAATCTCCAAGCAAAAAATAAAGAGGCTGTGAACACAACTGCAATGAATTTTCTTTTTACTGAATATACAAATCCCATCAAGTTTTCAACTTTTATCAACTTTTAACAGTCTCACCAGAATCCACTGCATAAAATCACTGCTTTCTATATATGAGCCCCTGCAGAGGGGAAGACGGTTTTCTTTTTGCTTCAAAGTATTTGCATGTCTTAAATAAATGGTTTAAACTCAACCTTGTTCATTAACATGGTTACCAACTGAGCCAGAACTAAATGAACTGCGAATTTAAACAATGCTTTGTAAGTGGTAATGTGTAGGGGCACCTAAATAGTCATTTAAACGCAACTGTTTCTGTAAATTGTAAATGATTTGGTTTATATTAAATAATATGGCTGACCTGATTCAGTATCTTCCCATTATCGTGTTTTTATTTATTGTCACCCTCATTACTAGTCTTGCTCTAGCATACCATTATTTTTTGAAAAAGGATAAAAGGGCACAAATCTCATTTTATATTGTGATAATTACTATTAGAACGTTTTAGACATAAAATGACATGTTTCAGTTGACGAGGGAAATATTCTCTCAGATGTCCTAAGAGGGTAGCTGAATTCTACTAGAATAAAAGAATGGAATGTTAAAATAAATCTATAAAGAAGTTGAATAAAACTTCAAGAAATTTGGGAAAGAAAAGATGTTATCGCTTGGAGAATTTCTGATTGGTAACTTTTCAATGATTTTTATTGTTATTTTTGACATTCCCTCAGGTCTTACCTTGTTATTTGCTTACATTTAAGTCTTCAATCCATTTTAAATTTATTCTGTGCATGGTATAAGGAGGTGGTCTAATTTCATTTTTTCCCAACACTAGACTAGGCTGTTTTTTCCCCATTGTATGTTCTTGCCTCCTTTGTCATTTATTAATTAACCATAAAAAAGCTTGGTACATTTAGACAGTGGAATACTATGCAGATGCAAAAATGAAGGAAGTCTTACCTTTCACGACAGCATGGATAGACTGCAGATTATTATGCTGAGTGAAATGAGCCAGGCAGAGAAAGCAAATACAATATGATTCACTTACATATAAAATTTAATGAACAAAGTAAACTAACAAAATATAAACAGACTCGTAGGGGACAGACTGACAGATGTCGGGGTGGGTGTGGTTGAGAGGACTAGGAGAAAATGGTGAAGAGAAGCAAAAAAACAGGCAGAGACAACAGCATGGAGACTGCTAGAGAAAAGGGGGCTGGGGGTGGTGGAAGAGGGCACACGGGAGGTAAATGGTGTCAGAAGGAGACCTTACTTGGGTGGTGAGCAGATGATGCTGTGCGCAGATGATGTGTTAGAGAGTTATATACCTGGAACCAGTGTGGTTTTATCCGCCAATGTCACTGCAATAAATTCAACAAAAAAATAGGCCAGTAAGGGATAACCTCACTGTTCTCCTTTATGAATAAATAGATTTTATCTCTCTCTCAAAAACAAAAAAGTGAGTTAGTGACACATCATTTCAACCATCCAAACCACTTCATTAGAATTCTTCTGTTGCTGTCTCTCTTCTTTACTATCTAATTTTTCATCTGTAGTTACAATTTAAATAAGAATATCCCCAGATAGCTTGTTTTTATGATTGCTTTCTTCTACTATGTTTACTCCTTAGAACATTCTGTGTGTCCTCAAAGTATTCCTGGCATAGTTCTAAAACTTTTTTCTCCTTATTTCAGTTTTACCAGGAATTTTGCAACACTTCCTTTATAGTTCTCATGACTTTCTCCAACCCTGTGGCCACAAGTTAAGAATATCTATACCTCATTCCACCAAGAATTATCTAGAGGCCCCAGGCCAGTGATTCTAAACTTCTTTATGGGAAAGAGCTACACTTGATTTATCATTATTATTTCTTAGGAACCCTTCAAATTCTTTATTAGGAAGAAAGAATTTGAGAGTAATTTTAAGTAAAAAGTTGAGACTAATTTTGGGAACCCAAGTTCTTAGGGAGAGTATCAGGCTGACTCTACATGAAGCACCAAAGCTGGATCATCTACATGCAAAGTAGAGTGGTAAGTGTGTGTAGAGAGTGGGAGGGGGAGAGAGCATAGGTCTATCTTACAGTTAATTTTACATGTCAGTTTGGCTGGGCCATGGGGTGCCAGACGTTTGGCCAAACATTATCCTGGGTATGTCTGTGAGGATGTTTCTGGATGAGATTAACATTGAATCTGTTGACTAAGTAAAACAGATTGTTCTCCCTAATGAAGGTGGGCCTCATCCAATCAGTTGAGGACCTTAATAGATCAAATAGTCTAAGTAAAAAGAAAATATTTCTGCCTGTTTCATTTGGGACACTGGTCTCTCTTTTTTTGCTTTTGCACTCAGGCTGAAATATTTGCTCCTCTTGGATCTCAAGACTGCTGGGTTTTGGGCTAGAACTCACACCATCAGCTCTCCTGGGTCTCAAGCTTGCTGACTACAGGTCTTGGATTTCTTAACTTGCATAATCACACAAGCCATTACAAATATATGCACAGAGAATGGTGAAGCTGACAGCGGAGCTGATTGAGCAGTTGGCACAGATACCAACTTCCATGTGGGACCACGAGCTGGACCTCTGTGGATATAAAATTCCTGTCACTGAAAATCTGAGTACAACCTTAGGCCACTTGGATGTTACTGATTTTACAGACAATGAAATCAGGACATGGAATGGTTTTTCTTTGTTGAGGAGACTTTGAAAGCATTATTGGTGAACAACAGAATGTATGGCATAGGTGAGGGACTTGATCAGGCTCTGCTCTGGCTGGCGGAACTCATTCTCCCCGACAATGGTCTCGTGGAACTGGGTGATCTGGGCCCTTTAGCATCTCTCAGATCACTGACTTACCTAAGTATCCTAAGAAAGCCTGTAACAAATAAGAAGCATCACAGATTGTATGTAATTTAGACAGTAGTACAAGTCAGAGTACTGGTGTCCACAAGGTGAAACTAAAAGAACATCAGGGAACGGAGAAAACATTCAAGGGCAAACGAGGTGCACCAATTGCAAAGGATATTGCCAGGAGAAGCAAAACGTTCAATCCAGGTGCTGGTTTGCCAACTGACTAAAAGAAAGTTGGCCTATGTCCAGGGGATGTAGAAACAATCGAGACTGCCATAGCAGCCCTGGCCACTGTGACTCAGTTGCTTGGAGAATCATCTCCTAAACTGAAGAGTAGGGTTGGATTTCCTGTCATGGCACATGCCTGGTTTTCAGGTTTAGTCGCCAGTCCAGGCACATGCGAGAAGCCACCAATTGATGGTTATCTCTCTTTCTCTTTCTCTCTCTCCCTCTCTTCCCCCCTCTCTAAAATCAACAAGCATGTCCTCCAGTGAGCATTAAAAAAACAAAAAACAAAAAACAGAACACCATAGCAAATGCATCAATTCTGGCTTAAGTGGAATGGCTGAAGGGCTTGCTGCAGTCAGCTCAGATACCTGGCAGGGGACGCAGATCAGGCCCCACCCATGATGGGGAAGAGGAGAAGGAAGAATACACGGTCACAAATGGGCCCTGAGCAGCGTGGCCTGAGTATCCATAGGATGTATGACGTGTCTACTTGGGACACTCCTGCTTTTTGACCATGGAATAATAGCCTTGTCTGTGGCAGCAAAGAGGACTTCACATGAATTGTTGAAATGCTTTAATATGCTGATGGTAATTTTGTTATTTAAATTTTGAGATATAAATGCCTGTTTCCTACAAAAAGTAAAAATAAAGGAGACTCACTGTGCTGTCTACTCCCCCACCCAGTATCATACACATATATTGTTTTTATAATTTCTTATTGGTTCTATTTCTCTGGAAAGCCCTGATACAATAGCTAAACTTAAAAAGATAAAATACTAAGCATTAGCAAGGATGTATAGTAAATACATTTTTATACATTGGGTGAGAGTAGAAAATGGCATAACCACTTTGAAATACAATTTTGACAGATTTCTTTATAAAGTTAAACACATTTAACATGCAACTCAGTTATTGTAATTTTTGGTATTTATCAAAAATAAATGAAAATATATGCCCCCAAAAAGACTTGGACACAAATATTCATAGTAGCCTTATTCAAAATGACTAAACATGAGAAATGACCCAAATGTCTATCAATCAGTGAGTGGATAAAGACATTGTGATATGGATGTAATAGAACACCTCTCAGCAGTGAAAAGAAATGAACTACATAGAGCAATACAGGTAAATTTCCACAGTGATACTGGTGCATACAGCATGATTGAAGAAAGCTTCGACAAGGCCATGGTTACACAGGTATATACATTGTTAAAACTCATCAGGTTGTACATTTAGAAATGTATAACATGTTATTTTATGTGTATTACACCTGAATACAGTTGATTTAAAAGGAAGAATATCAAGGAAAAGTTTCGGATTTTATAAAATCACATTTTTTCCCATCTCTTTAGTTTTTATTTAGGAAAGAATAATATCAATATTTAAAATCAATGAAAAGTTTTGTTATTTCTGCCTGCAGTAATGAGAAATTGTGTCACATTAGTGTGGTAAAATCTTTCTTAAATGCCTTTCTATATTACACGTCAAAGGAATAATATTTATTAAACATAATTGATGTTTCCATTGCGCCACACACAAAAGTACTTCCTAGCTTATCATCAAGTCTAATAATTTAAGTTTGCAGACTTACAGTGTGAGCTACTTTCCTTGACACGAAGGTTTAAATAACAGTCATGTCACAAACCATACATCAAAAGTTTTAAGTATGTCTTATTTCCCAAGGTTTACAAGTCTAGGTTTATAATGTTCAGTAAAAAAAAAAAAAGTCTATAAAAATAGTCTAAAAAATAGTCTATAAGTTTTCCCATAGCAAAACTGGTCAATTGATACGGAGTATAATTGTGTAAACAACAACAAAAATTTTGTGAGTCCAAAAGGGAGAAAACATACAGTTAGAAAATCCTCTTCAACTGTAGAAGGAATAAAAGTGGCCAAGGAAAAGTTTTTGATGTCCTAATAAACATTGATGTTTTTCAAATTTTTTTTTTACCATTACACAGAGTAAGAAATATGTTTTTAACCTGACAGACACATATTTGTATATAAATGACTTCAGTTCTCACGTACCTACATATGGACAAGTTTCATGAATTAATTATTTCTCTCACTTTACCCAAGAGCACTCTGATACTTTCTGTTTCACTTAAGTAAAAATGCTGGTTGACTAAAGTTTGACCAACACTACTCTAGCTTTGAAAGATTATTTGAAATTCCTTCAGAATGTAAACCAGAAGAAATAACAGCAGGACAGAATTCAGGAAAATAGAAGAAAGACATTCTAGAATGTAATTAATAAATGTTGGGTCTTGGTAGTGATGGTCAGGGAATGTCCCAAGCATCTTTAGAAGAACAATTGATAGTTATTTGTCTAGGATGATTTCTAGTTATAGATTTATCAAGTATGTAGATGAAATAAATGACATTCTGAGTTGCCTGAAGTTCTAAAAATATTCTACAACTTTCATTTATTTAGTAATTCTTGATGAATAGATAATTCTGCTTTTTAATTATTTCCTAGTGATTACCATTATAGTTGGCTTTGTTGTTGTTTCAGAATTGTATTTGCTCTTGATTTTATTCATTTTATCTTTGATAAAACTGTCATTACGTGTGAATGTTCACTTTTTAAAAAAGATTTTATTTATTTATTTTTAGACAGAGGGGAAAGTTGGGAGAAAGAGAGGGAGAGAAACATTAATGTGTGGTTGCCTCTCGCATGCTCCCAACTGGGGACCTGGTCTGCAACCCAGGCATGTGCACTAGCTGGGAATTGAACCACCGACCCTTTGGTTCGCAGGCTGGTGCTCAGTCCACTGAGCCACACCAGCCAGGACTGAACATTCACTTTTAAACAAGAGTTTCATAACAGATTCTGTAAGAGCATAAAGCACACACAGATTTATCATTAATATTAATATTAAAAAGTTAACAAAATATAGGATTTTTATTTGAATCATTATATATAAAATTTGGTTTAAAAAATGAAAATGTATTAGAAGCTAAAGTCTAATTTTTAATTAAAGAATTGATGTTTAAAAATATTTTGACCATGCCCTACATTTGTGTCTCTTTACTTTAAAAATTTTTTTAATGTTATGGTACTTTCAGTGCCCTTAGTAGCCATGCCTATAACTTTATCATAAACTGCATGAGACCTATTAAAGACCACTCTCATATTCTAAACCACGCTCATGCCCAAACATGATTTGATAAAGTACTTATGACTTTTCCCGATGGTACATTATTGCCTTTGGATAAAACACATTTAAAAAAAATAAATATCCCTGACTTGCTATCTATTTAGAAATGTATTAGGTATTATAAAGTAATAGTCTTTTCCATCCAATGCTAATAATTCACATAATTTCATGAATTAGAGCTTGTGTAGTAAATTTGAGCCTGTTTTATTTTACATGGCCATAATATTGATAAAATTAAATTCAAGGGCATTCAAAACAAGTGAGGGCTTCTCTCAGAAAACTAAAATGCCAATTCAAAAATGGCCCAGACCCTCACTCACATCAATCATGCGGAATGGGGTGGTGACAACCATTGTGTCCTGTCAATATATTAGAGGTGAAATTGGGACCAAGGTCTGCAGGCCTGCCTCTGGGAGCGAGGATGGGCACAAGTCTTGTGGGGTTCTTAGGTGGGCAAGACTACTCTTAGACCATGACTGAGTGGAGTAAGAGTATGCTCACAGAGCTGACTTAGGATCTGTAGTTGAACTGATGTCGGCAGACCTAATTTTGGGGGTATGGAGAAGCTTGTTCCCTCAGGGCCCCTGGGTGGTCAGCACTGCTCTCAAATGGAGCTGGAGCCAAGTCACAGCACCATTTCAGAATCCATGATCAGATCAAAGGCAGCAGGCTTGCCTCCAAAGTCACTAACAGGCACGTCCCCTCTCTGGTCCTTGTTAGGACCACTCCTGGGCCACAGCTTAGAGGGCCTGAAATCGGTTTATGGCACACTTCAGTGTCCACAGTCAGGACTCAATTGTGCAGGCCTGTTACCTGAGGCAAAGGGGCATGTGACTCCTCTTGGGTCCCTTGGCAGATGGTGCTGTCAGTAGGACCACGGACAAATGGGATGTGGCCAAGTCCACCGAGGGACAGGGCTGTTTCCGTGTCTGTAGCTTAAACCTTGGTTGGTGAGATTGCTGCCTGGTAGTATAAGCCTGCCTTCTCAAAATTGCCCCTCCTTAGTCAGTCTTTGACTCCACTGGGGGTTTGCCATTTCTTAACTGGATTCCAAAGCTCCCACAGAGGCACTTTTGTCTGTGGATGGCTTTCAAATTATTGTTGCTAATGTGCGATATAAGCGGGAAACTCCTATTCTTCCCTCTTGCTGACATCACCTCTTGGAATGAATTTAATTTTGACGACAAAGGTAGGTGTGGGTTTAATATGGTATACTTAGGATTTAACCCAGAGTATTTCATGTAAGAGTCAACTCAAAGTATAAGTTTTATATCAGAGCAATTCTACTCTCTCATGCTGTCTCTTTTCATGAAGTATGCTTAGATAGAAACTGATGTGATCATAGAGGGCTGGGGGTGTGGACCGGCTCATACACTTTTCTTGGTGTCCTTCCTAATTTTTTTTGTGGTATGATTAGTCTATGCTGGCCCTTGGCTTCTGTGAGGTATGACTTGCTAGTTTTGAGACACTTGGGTAGCTGCTGCTGGCAACAAATCCATTGCCGTTGCCATTGACTTTGATCATGAAGTTCATATATTCTGCAGCCTCTCCTCCTGATCCCCCATATTAGATGTTCCACTGTTCTCTCTGCATCTCCTAGTCCTCCACTCAGATACTCTTGGCCCTCCTGCATGGCATTTTCAGGGCTCAGGGTGCCTGTTTTAGGGTCCTCTACTGTATTAGTTAGGGCTCTCCAGAGAAATAGAACCAATAGGGTGGATATTACATATATATCATATCTATATGTAGTACACCAGTAGGATGTTGTATGTGCTCTGGGAGTGGCAGAATCCCCAAAACTGTATCTCCAATTGTTATAGTCTTGTGCACCCCAGGATTGCAAAGCCCCTCTGGCTTTCAGAGCTGGGAGATCAAGGGATGTTCCCTAGGTGGGAACCTCAAGCACTGGGGTACCAGACGTGTAAAAGCTCCCCTCCATGAGATACTGGCAATTTGGAGTATGGCAGAGAGAGGTGGAGTGTGTAGAAGGCGTGCAGGAAAAAAATACAAAATAAAAAACAACATGGTACCTGCTGACTAGAGTGAAGCAGAAGGCGAAGGTGGTGCCCACCAGCCAGCAGGCCCCTAGATGTGTGTGAAATCAGATGCCTCAGATCCACACTTTAACAAGTCAGCAGCTGAGCCTCATTCACATAAAGTCTGGGCACCTCTGGATAGGCCGTCTCGGTGCTGAGGCGGGTGAGTCCAAGTGTAGGAGCCTGTGAAGAGCCATTTCTCAGATCACTACAGCTTTGTGGGTCTCCTGACCACAAGCACCCATTGGTTCTCAAAGCTAGAAGTCTTGGGGCTCCTCTTTCAGGTACAGGTCTTAAATTTGGGGTGCCTCATGTGGGATTTAAACCCTTTGCTCTTCAGGGGAAAGCTCTGGGTTTTGCGTACCCTCCTGATGGCCAGTGCTGCGCTGGGCATGGGGTTTACAGTAAGATTGTGGCCCAGCCTCTCCTACCTGCTTTGATATGGACTTGCTCTCACTGGCCAGATGCAAAGGAGTTGCTCAGTTTTTAGATGGTTTTTGGAGCAAGCTGTGCCATATGTAGCTGCAGATGGGGACGTGTCTGTGGGAGGAGGTGATCCAGCATTGTCCTACATCGCCATCTTGATCTGGAACCCATAGCTCTGGGGCTAGCCAGGCTTGTCTTTTTATATAGTTAGGAATTTTGAAATTTAGAAAACCCTTTACTTAATAAAGTTAGGCTGAGAGAAAACTGAGCTTTACATTTTTATTTGGGGCGCCGAAAGCACAGTGTATAGATTCTGTATTTCTTCTGTGAAAATTTCAATTCTCCCTTGGGCAATGGATTAAAAGAGAGAGTTCACACACAATGAAGTGAGCAAAAGAAAAGCACTCTAATCTGTTAAAAAATATATTTTCCCTGTTAGGCAACAATAATTCACTGGGTTTTAGAAGATTCAAAGGACGTTTTATAGAACAGTTGGGAAATACTACAAGATAAATAACAATATAAAAAGTGTAAGCTCAGGGACAATGGAATAAATAGTAGTTCAGAGAAAGAAGCAATTTACAAAAGCATTTTTTTCTGGATTCATTATAAAAGTGTGGGAAACTATGAGTGATTTTTAGCTCCAGCTCTTCAGTAGAGGTGGGCCTCAGGGGCGGCTTCTTCCAGACCTTCAGCTCCAGTTCAGTTCCCCCACGGATTCTCTTTCGCCCTGTACAGACTTGTTCTGACCCAGACCTCGGTTTCTTCTTTAGCTACAGAAGATTCTGTTTTTATATCTTCTACAGTTTTTGAGCACAGGGGGCATATAGAAGGTCCTCAAAAAGTCTTTTAAAAAAAATAATAAGTTGTCTAGACACAAAGTATGCTACTTAATATTGTGAGAAAATTTTCTGTATCTTTCTTTTTTCTCCAGCACCAAGTCCTCTCAGCATCGTTTTTCTTATCTAGACTGACCAACTGTTAAGCAACAGGGGTATAGGGGGAAAAAGTGTGAAATCTGCAGTTTATTGAAGTTAGTATGATTTAGATTTGTAAATAGTCATGTGGCAAACTCCCATGCCATGTTTAAATGTTGTGGGCTAAACACTTGCTATGTGATCAACAAAATACGAAGACTGAACATATACAAATAAAATTAGTGCTAAATCAAATGTTTGCAGTTAATCTAACATTTATCTAATCTTAAGGAGCACTGGATTATTGAGAGACATATTACGTAATTATACATAGTCTGAAAAAATCCCGTTATAATGATTTTCAAAGAGTCAAGCATTTCTGGAGAAGATGAACCTGGAGGAGGTGAGAGGAAGATCAGCTCTTCTCTCGTAGGTAGGTTAGCAGTGCCTGTTTGTCTTCTTCCTTGTTCTGTCAGGTTACATGGCTGTCGGTGAGCTCATCAGCTTCCCCAAGTGATGTCATGGCTTTTAGGAGAAGTAGCTCTCTTTCCAAAAGGCCAGTGCCATTCCTTAAATGATTCTATCACAGGGCTAGAATTCCACTTAGCAGCACCAGAGCCTGAGTATGTAGTCTTTCTTCACACGGAAAAGAGTGGTTATCACAACATGAGTGATGCAGCTGCTATATCCATACAGCCCCTAACATATTAACAGAGATTAGTTTGTTGGTTTTCTGGTAATTTTTCAGTCTGAACACAGCTCGACTTCTCTTTATCTCCCTCTGGTGTCCTTACCCTGATGCTCACCACTCATCCTATTGTTCTTTCTTTTCCTCACTGAGAAATTCCTTTACTGGTTGTTCCCATTAGTGCATTTATATAAGACTCTTCTGAAAAATTACAGGGAAAGGGAGCCAATGACATTTATGTCTTGTTGGCATGAATTTCTATCCACTGCAGTGGTCATGTCGGGAAACATTGTGTAGAAGGTGCACCCTAAGTAACTGCTCAGACACAGTGTGATTTCTGGGAAAAACAACAACAACAAAACACTTCCTGCTAATCCCTACAAAACCAGAAAACGATATTCTGGGCAAACACATTGCCACTTGGCTGATTTCTCAACATCATAACACCCTTTTAATTTTCAAAAATCCTCTTTCATGAGAAGGTAGGATGATCAAAACTGTCACTCAGAAAATGCAATTAGTGATATTCCTGCCTCAGCAGTTTTAAGATTAGTCCCTTGCCTGAATTTGTTTCCTCCACGTATCTTACGAGCTTTTCAGCTGCTCCTGACCAATCTATAATTTTATCGTGTGGGAGTCTATGTGATAAGCTAGTCTTAAATGGGTTTACTTAAGACAATCTTGTTTTGCTTCTGAAGCCTTCCCTAGGTTATCTCCTTACAGATACACACCCATCAAATTTTTTACTATCTATGAAATTATAGCCCTCAGCACATAGCTTTAAGTTGATTCTGATCAGTGTACTAAAATTATAAGAAAGAAAACTAAAAAAAAAAAAAGTATAGAATTCACAGTCTTCCTTTCATATAAACACAATAGGATGAAATTACCTACAGGGCCATTTTCATTCTATATTCTCCCACTGTGTTGAATTCAGTATTGGACTTGGGAGGCTAAAGATATGAAATGGTGACCATTTTTCTAAAAGTCATTTCTCTGGGCATCTCAGTGGTAGTCTCCAAGGTATCTAGCAGTCCTTTTCTGTTGAAAGGTCATTCCTCTTCTCCTTTTTATCTAATATTTTTACTGTCATTCATTTGTTTGACAGTTGTAGAGGAAGGACCTGAAAGGTCCATGTGTTCCACCATATTGAGTACATAATACTACCTTTTTGTGTGTATATGTACATATATGTATATATATGCATCACATATATACACACAAATGTAATATTCCTATATATACAAAAAACTTCAAAGTGCTTTTACTTACCTCTTTTTAAATAATCCCCACAAAAAATGGGGTTGCTATTATATATAGAGTTTGCAATTGCTAAATTGAACATCAGAAAGATTAAGTGAGAGATTGGTACTTTTTTTTAAACAACATCATTTCCATGCTCAGTATTAGGATAACTTTCTCTTTTAAAAATAGAAGCTGTAGATGATCATTATGAAAAATCATTAAATGTACTTGGAATGAAGTTACTAACAGCCCATATGTATAAGAATTTGCTCATTGGGTTCTTACCAGAATATGTAGGTCAAAGGAGAAAGTGAAAAGGATGACTAAGTTTTGATGTGAGACAGGAGACCCAGGAGCTCTCTGGGGCTAGCTGGGCTTGGGGTGGAATGTCCTAGAGGTCATGTGGGATTTGACAGTTGATCAGGGAGGGATAAAGGAGGGTGTTGCAAAACAAAAGATGCCCAGGGGAAGAATGAGACTGTTGTGTGGCAGAAAGATTTTCCTTATGCTTTACCTTTAAGAGCGAATTTCCTTTGCAATACTAGTAAGGGGTTGATTTTGATTATTTTCTAAAGTAGCATTCACATCTATGACTTATGATGCTATATGTGTATAATCATAACGTAAAATCAATTAAATGATCTTGTTTAAACATCATTCTATTTTTAAAATTAATTAGTTTATATTTTTTAGGGAGAGGAGAAGGGAGGGAGAAAGAGAAGGAGAGAAACCTCGATGCAAGAAACAATCAGTTGCCTCTTGTATACACCCTGACCAGGGACTGAACCTGCAACCCAGGCATGGGACCCGACCAGGAATTGAACCGATAACCTTTCGCTTTGTGGCCACACCAGTTAGGGCCATTCTTTTATTTAAAAAAATCTTTTTTAAAGATTAATTTATATTGAAATTCTGAAAGTTGCTAAAATAGGAATTTATTTGTTAAATAGCAATGATTTATAATATATATTTAAAATTCTGTATTAATATTATAAAATAGGTTGTTACAAGTAAAACTTTCTTCCCATTGCCACTATGGGTAATTCAGAATTGTGTGCTTTCACCTCAAGATGCTGCTGTTAAAAATAGATAGTTTGTTTATGGCCATTCCTTTGCAATGGGAGTAATCACATTCTGGCAGAAGACTTTCCAATACTAGCTAATGTGGCTTTGATTTAGATTCTGAGGGTCTATTTCAGTCATTTCGGGTTGCTGTAACAAAATCCCAAAATAGGGTGGCTTAAACAACAAACGTTTATTTCTTAACTTTCTGGAGGCTGGAAAGTCCAAGATCAAGGTGCCAACAGATTGAATTTCTGGCGCAGGCCCACTTCCTAGTTTGCAGCTGGCTGTCTTCTTGCTGTGTCCCCACGCGGTGGAGAGAGAGGGCTCCAGCTTTTCCTTTTTGATTAAGGGCACGGATCCCATCAGAGGGGCACCACCCTAATGACCTCATCCAAACCTAATTGCCTCCCCCAGGCTCCACCCTCTAATGCCATTATAACAGGATAAGTCAGGCCAGATTGCTGGGGAGCAGCGGAAGAAACCCCAGAAGCGGCCCCAGAGACAGCACCTCTCCCCAGAAGGGCGGGGAGAAACCCCAAGGCCGAGCAGATGGTAGGGCAAAAAGGGTAGGTCGGAAGGAGGCTGCTGCCCCAGGCAACGGTTAATAAACCAGGCTAAGCCACGCTAGCATGCATTGCCCTGGCAACGAAGCAACATAGAACACGATGTGGAAGCAGGAAAAGAGGTCATGGAGGAGGCCACTGCCTCAGGCACCTGTAAACAAGGCAATGTGGCTGGGTGGGCCGAGAAGGCCACACCCAGTGCAAAGACGTGCAGACTGACACACTGGGTGGACGTTGTCTGGAACTGGTGGACACTGAAACTCGCACAGCACGTGGGATCTGAGGGAAAGATTTAAAACAGAGCAGGAGCACGCTCTCTCTTCCTCACTGGGCCTACTCGGTGCCCAGTGGGCTTTTTGCCCTGCGCGGCCTCCGGAGCCAGCCCACAGAGCCAGAGTCTGGCACTGAGAGCGGAGGCTCTGCACCGTAAGGCACGAGCCCCGGCAGGACCCCATTCTCGTGGTGTGGGTCTGGGAATGCTTCCATCCTCTCTCTCTGAGAGCAATGCACAGAGAGAAGGGTGGGCCGGGAACCAACCCGGGCCCTGGGGATGACAGCAGCCTGGTGCCCCGGGCCCCCGCTGACAGAGTCCACTTGCACGGTGGCCATAGTGATCTGGCAACACCCGGAGCCTGAAGAGGGAGAAAGCTGTGCGAGGCTACGGCGACGCTGGAGCCTACAAGTGCGCACCCCGAAAAGAGGGAGTCTGAAAGCTGGAGAGACTCGTGTGTGTAGAGTCCTCGGGGTCCAAAAGGGACAGATAGGGAGTGATGGGGAATTCAGGCATGGGTTTGCATTTCACTCTTTTTTGGGATCAAGGGAATTTTTGTGCCTTGCAGAAAGAGGTTGGCTAGGAGCAGGGATGCTCCCTCAATTTGGGTACCCTGTTAATAAAAACCTTTTTCCTACTCCACCAGTCCTCCTGTTATGCTTGTGCACAGTGGCAGGTGGCTGAACCCCAGGCTGCTCGGTTACACCACTACTTTGGGGATTAGGACTTCAACATAAAAGGTTTTTTTGGTGAGTTGGGAGGACACACAGATGTTCAATCATATAGCAGGGCCACAGAATTAAAAAAAGCAATCTAATGATTACAATTTGTTTTTCAGGGTTTCTTGTCTCCTTTTTAATTCAGACAGACATACCATACCACCTTCATTGAGAGGTAAGCCTTCAGAACAAGAACAAAACATACATTCTCATATTTACCTGTCATTTATTGGAGATGTACAAAAATCATTCTACCAGAAAGATACAGGGAATGCATTTGAGATAAAAGAAGACAGATTTATTTCTTAAACAGGGAGATGAATATCCTTGGGTAGGCAGAAATATCCAAGTTGTTTTAAAGAGTTTAACATTTTCTAAGGTTGACATAGTGCCACTGTAATTAGAAAGAGGTGCATATAAATTAGAAAAGAGAGAAGATTAATTGTTACTAATGAACCTTTTCAAGGAAAACCTTTACTTGAAATGAAATGCGTAATTAAGCATCAATGGCCAAAAAGATGAGCAAACTTCTTTCACATACATAATAGATCTTGGCTTAAGGCGAAGCCTAATTTGTTACTAGTGCTCCTCACATCACTTCTTCCACATGGCTATAGAAACAAGCAAAGACTGACAGAGTTTCAGAATGCTGATTTTAATGTGTTGAAAAAGATGACCATTTCTTACTCTGAAAGTGAGAGAGGGAACTATTGAGAACATTACAGTTAGGATGTAGTGTTTGACAGCAATGATAGGATCCCCATAACCAAAGAAGAAATCCCTCTACCTTAGAGCTAAAATGACCTATTCACACAGGGTTCAAATCTCTTTGGGTAGTTCCAGATATCAGTTACCAAGATGATTCTTGGCCTTGATTTTGTATTGAATTATCTGGGAGTTTTTAAAAAGTCCCTATGGCTCACCCTCGCCTAATTAGTCTGAGTGTACATTATAGAGGTGGGGTGGTGCCCAGGCCTGGGTATTTTTTAATGTCCCTAGAGATTCCTAATCCTGGGAAAGGCCATTTGTAGAGTTTCCTGATGGATAATATAATATTCTTTGCTCTTCCTTTTGCCAGGGGAAACTTTTTATTTTCCATGGAAATAACTTTTTATTTCCATGGAAAATAAGGTATCATGACTCCCCTGCCCCCCACCCCCCCAAAAAAACCCTTCAGGATAAAAAGCTACCTGCAAAATTATTAGAAAATTATTAAAACATAATTTAAAAACCAGGCATCCATTATATGAGCATGATAGAGTAGGTTTCTAAAAAGGTTTGAGGTGATCTCCAAGATACAGTACTTATTTTGTTATTTTTAGGGAGAGGAAAAAGGAGGGAGAAAGAGAGGGAGAGAAACCAATGTAAGTGAGAAACAACAACCAGTTGCCTCTCATGGGCACTCTTATCGGGGACAGAACCCGCAGCCCAGGCATGTGCCCTGACCAGGAACTGAACTGGTGACCTTTTGCTTTGTGGAAGGATGCCCAACCAACTGAGCCACACAGGTCAAGGCCAAGATACAGTATTAATTAAAAATACAAGATGCAGAAGAATGTGTACTGTAAGTTTCTTTTTGGGCAAGAAGTATTGGCTTGTGTGGGTGAGTATGTATGTGTCTGTGTGTATTGCTAATATTTTTAAGACGAAACAATGCAAGGATAAGCCAAAAACTAATAAAAGTGATTTTCTATGGTATGCAGAGAAAACAGTGGAGAAATGAGCAATGGAGGCTAGGCCTCTATCGAAATGCTCTATTTTATAGTTTTGGCTTGGGAATGCATACTTTATGAAATTACAAAATTAATTTAAAAACAAATCAATATATAAATAGAAAATAAACAAAACTATGCAAAAAAGAATAATTAAAAAAACATAGTATTTTGACTTTACATCAGTAGTGAGATAAATTGTAAAGATGAAAAGAACCATAAAGAAATACATTTTTAAAAATATATTTTATTGATTATGTTATTACAGTTGTCCCATTTTTTTCTCCCCTTCATTCCCCTCTGCCCTGCCCTGTCCCATTCCACCAGCATTCTCCCTGCTTAGTTCATGTCCATGGGTCATACACATAAGTTTTTTGGTTTCTCCATTTCCCATACTATTCTTAACCTTCTCCTGTCTATTTTGTACCTACCATTTATGCTTCTTTTTCCCCTGTACCTTTTTCCTCCATTTTCCCACCTCTTTCCTCACTGATAACCCTCCACATGATCTCTATTTCTGTGATTCTGTTCCTGTTCTAGTTGTTTGCTTAGTTTGTTTTTTGTATCGCTTCTCGGCCTTTTGGCTAAGATCAAGTGTAGTTTGTTTTTTGTTTTTGCTTTTGTTTTTAGGTTCAGTGTCGATAGTTGTGAGTTTGCTGTCATTTTATTGTTCATAGTTTTGATCATCTTTTTCTTAGATAAATCCCTTTAATATTTCATACAGTAAGGGCTTGGTGATGATGAACTCCTTTAAATTGACTTTATCTGGGGCTCTCTGAGCTTCCTGGACTTCCTGGAACTCTATTTTCTTCGCCAGATTGGGGAAGTTCTCCTTCATTATGTTTTCAAATAAGTTTTCAATTTCTTGCTCTTTCTCGTCTTCTTCTGGCACCCTTATGATTTGGATATGGGAATGTTGAAAGTTGTCCTGGAGGTTCCTAAGCCTCTCCTCATTTTTTTGAATTCTTGTTTCTTCATTCTGTTCTGGTTGAGTGTTTATTTCTTCCTTCTGCTCCAAATTGTTGATTTGAGTCCCGGTTTCCTTCCCTTCACTGTTAGTTCCCTGTACATTTTCCTTTATTTCACTTTTTCTTCCATTTTGCAACCATATTCAGCCAATTCTGTGAGCATCCTGATTACCAGTGTTTTGAACTCTGCATCTGATAGGTTAGCTATCTCTTCATCGCTTAGTTCAATTTTTGGATTTGATCTGTTCTTTCATTTGGGCCTTTTTTTTTTTTGTCTTGGAGTTCCTGTTACTTAGTAAGGGGTGGACCTTAGGTGTTTGCCAGGGCGGGGCCATGCATGTGGCTGCTTTGTGGAGCTGTATGTGGGGGAGGGGTCCGAGAGGGAACCATACTACTTGCCTGGCACTTGGCCGGCTTTCAGTCACTTTCTCTGCTACCCAAATGCAAATTGGGCTCCTCTGTTGCTGATTCCTGGGTGGGTGGGTTTGTGTACATTCCAGGACACTCTGGGTCTCTCCAGCAAACTCTCCTGTGAGACTGGGAGTTTCTCCCACCTCAACCTGCATACGTTTTTAGAGCCAGAAGTTTTGAGGCTTTATTTCCCTGTCCTGGAACCTTGGGTTTCATGGTCTCTCTTGCTCCCCAGTTGTTCCTCCTAGTTTATCTGCATGTGAATATGGGACTGCCAGCTGCTACCTCTGCCTACTGGTCTTCCAGCCTCACCTTGTCACATCCCCTCTCTGCCCTGTCTGTTCTTCTCTGTCCCTCCTACTGGTCAGAATGAGTATTTCTTCTTTAACTCCTTGGTTGCTGGCCTTCCCTACAGTTCTATTTTCTGGTAGTTCTGGTTATTTTTTGTTTTTAAATTTGTTTAGTGCTTGTTTTGGTTGTGCAAAGAGGCAAAATGTATTTATTTATGCCTCCATCTTGGCCAGAAGTCAAAAAGAACCATAAAGAAATATTAAACTGCATTCAATAGTATTGTGGCTGGTGATGTTGGCATTGTTATTTTAAAACTATTATTAATAGATACATAAATAAGTAAAAAGATAAAGCAATTAAGTAATAAGTTAATGTTAGAAATCAGGCTATAGAGATAAAATATAAAATCAAAGAAGTAAAGTAAAATATCCTATAATCATTAACTTGAATTAGATATTACATATGCATTAATTTATTTTTCTCTATCTGAAAATACATGTTTTCTAGGTTTACCCACTGAAAAGTCCTAGAAATAATGATTACAGCGATGATGACTACTTTGTGACTCAGAGGCTTCTAAACACCATTTACCACTAACAAAACCCAAGGCTCTTTAGAGCAATGACTGATTGCAGGTCAGGCAGGCATTGTGGAATATGAACCTGGAAGATCTTGTCAGAACAGCTAAGACAAAGCTATTCAAGCATAGTACAAGCATGTCAGAATTACACAGGAGTGGACCTGAACGGCTCCCGTTGGCCAAAGAGGGGACAAAAGAATAATGACCACATTGCAGTGAAACACTTACTGATATGCAGAACAAAATCAAACAAATGTCAGAGCAAAATCACAAAACACTTTGAACACCTTCAGAGGTAGATAGAATATCAACTCATTTTTTTGAAAATTGATAAAGGAAAAGATCCAAGCATTTCTTACCTTTTCTTTTTGAAATTGAGTTTTATAATGGACATATAACACATTCATTTCAGGTGTATAACTTAATAATTTGACATTTGTATGTGTTGTGAAATGATTGCCATGATCACTCTAGAAAACACCTGTCACTATACATAGTGACAAAGTTTTTTTCTCCTGACTTTTCTGTACAGCTGCATTTCAGAATACCTAATAGTTTATAAGAGTTTATAATTTATTTATAGAAAAATCATTGCTTTACGTACAGAAGTAGGCAGGGCCTAGATTATGTAGTGCTTTATAGGTTATTCCAAGTATTTTGGAGTGCATCCTTAGGGTAACTGGAAGCTTCTAGGGATATTTAAGCAGGGGAGAGACATAATTGGATCTTGATTCCTGATTTGTAGCAAAAATTGAAAAAGGCATTTTCAGACAATTGGGGACAATTACACAGGGCTGGCTATTTGTTGATATTAAGGAATTATTGAAAATTTTGTTGAGTGTAGTAATGATATTATACTATGTTTTAGAAATCTCTTTTCTAATGGCGATACATATGGATGTATTTTTGAGTAAAATGACATGCTTTCTGGAATTTGCTTTAAAATGTCTTAGAAAAATGGCAAAAGGATAGATAAAATTATAATTCCAGAATGTTAATAATTGTTTGAAATTGTTGGCTGGTATAGACATAGGACTTCATTAGACAATTCTTTATTTTACTTAATATTTGAAATTTTTCTTATTAAAAATTAAAATGTATAACACTCAGCATGATCAATTTGCATACTGTTTGTCAAGATCAGTAATCATTAGGAATTTACCTCCTAATGAATCCCTTCTTTTCTAGGCTAGAACGACAGGTATCTTTGGTCGAGCACCTCCCTCTGCACCCTTTATGACTTCCATTGCACATGTGCCTACCTCTCCCTTCTCCTTCCTGGCAATCGGGTACCAGAGCAGGGAAGGGAAGAGTGTTAATCCCCTTGGTGGAGTAATGCTGTGATCCCTTGGGATGTGAAGCTGTGGCTTCCCAGCTAGCAAGCAGGCTTATATTCCCCAGTTTATTAAGCTCCCTTTTCTAGCTAAATACTAATGGTAACAGTAAAAACTCATAATGCTATCTCTACTGCTGCTTTTATAATTTTGGGCAAATTACTTTTTCATTAATTATTATGTACTTGCAGCAATTTTTTTTTCTGGTAGTGATTTAATCTGCCTTGTCATCTCTGTTTTTTTTTTGCTTTTACATATGCAAAATGCTGATGAGATCCATGCATATAGCTTATTGCCATGGGGGGAGGGATAAAACTAATAGATCATTCTGAATTTACTATGATTGAGCCTTAATCTACTTTAAACCAAGTCTATATACATGCATTAACTGATCATTTGAAATCACCAAATTATGTAACATAGTACAATTATGGAGTTTAAGAATTCTCAAAGGATGAATAAAAACACTAAAAACCCTTTAGAGATTATATTGAGAACGGGACAATTTTTTTGCAAGACTTCTCAATTCTTCCAAAATCCTAAAGTCATAAAAAAAGGATAATGACTCTAATTTATTGAAAAAATAGTCAGTTTGATTGGTGTTAGTATTGAAGGAATGAAGCCTGATAATAGGTGAATTAAGATAGAACCTAGAGGCCAGATAATTTTATCTCTATTTCCAACTGTTGATTATGTGCTTTATAAATGGTTGTTTGGGTTGGAGCTTAGGATGTCTTGATTGTTAACAAAATGTGATGAGCAATTATATAACTGGTAATTGTTTCTAGGATGTTTTATGCATAAGAAAGTACTTTCAAAGTATTTTCACTTTCAAAGGTGTGAAAATTATATATATAGATCTGCAAAATTAGCCACATGTAAAAGAAATGATGGATTAAGTGTAACCTGAGGTGTTTTAGGATATGCCCCTCTCACAGTCTATTTAACTGTGTTAGGTTGTCCTATTGTTTTTTAAAATAATGTTTATTTTCAATGTCATGTGTAAAAAATATGTGTCAGTTTCTAATTTTTTCTCTTATTTTGGATAAGCATGAATGGAATGTCTCAAAGTAGTTAGGGTATAATCTACCCATTTCTTTTCTTCTACAGATCACAGAAAAGCAATTCAATTTCAACCAACTCTAAATTATAGATACTTCTGGGACTTTAAATAAACAATGGAAAACAATTTTTTATTATTTTTTAAAAAACTCTTGAATTATTGCAAATGTTAACTCATTCATGATTGCCTAAACTAGTCCCAAAGGATAATATCCTCATTTTGAGTCTTATGTTTCTAGCTGTAAGTAACTATTTTTTACATATCAGAAATTTTGAGGATAGCTTACAGAGAATACATGATTCATGAATTGACTCCCATAGCTAAAATTACCTTGTTCCACAGTATATTTTTGCAGGGTCTAATCTTAGAAGGCCAAGTGATAATGTAGGTGGTAAAAGAAAATGGCAACCAATATTTTTAGTACTCACCATGTTCCAGGAATTTCTAATATTATTAATCTCATATAATCTTTAAAATAACCCCATGAGAAGACAATTAATAGTCCTACTTCAATTACTAGGTGTTTTTTTACTTTATATGGACAGAAATGAGGACTGAAGCTTAAAATTTATATAGCTAACAAGAAGGGGAGTTTAAGCTTAGCTCTGATTCCAAAACTGACATCTCTCCAACTCCATCAAGTTCCTTGCATCAGCACTGACCCCATGTTTTCTACTTTAGCCATGCTCAACACTCACATTTCCTCGTCCTCATTTAAGTGTTATAAGTAAAGTAATGCTACTTGGATCCTTCAGAGACCTCTCATATAAGATATGTGTGAAATCTGCACTCAGTTAGAGATACTTGATTTGGTTGGAAGGTATTTTTCAGATGATGGTATGAATTTCACCATTCTCTAACTTTATTCTGGAAGGGGTTTCTTTATTTGGATCCATTATTTTGATTTTAAACACCCAGATTTATTCAAGCAGTTGTTTATTATTCTCCTTGTTCATCCAGTTCCTAATAATTTACATTATATACTAGTTTAATTTTTCAAGTCCCAAACACAGTTTTCCAAATAATGTAAACAATTAAGAACAAGGAATTGACCCTCTTTCTGTCATCCTCCATCTGAGAAAGAACACATGCTTCATCTAGTGAGAACAAAATAATAAACTAAGTAGCAATAAAGGAATGTTTCTTCTAATAACTATCTCCCTTATCAACACCCAACTTTCCCATAGTCTAGAACATATAAATACAGTTCATTGAGTAATTTCTGAGTGAGTTAAGTGCTGCCATACAACAAGTGTTTGTTCAAGCCACTTGGAAAAGGCAGAAAGAAACAAGTGGTTTCCAGTGACCGCTTCATAAATAATATGATCTCTAGGTTGATATTTTAAGTTTTAGACTGCTAGAGTATTTGCAATTCACTTATAAAATACATAATGGTTTATTAGGGGGAAAAGAGTAACCCTTTTCACTTTGAAAGGATTAGTGCCTTTTCAGAAATACAAATATCTGATGTGTGTTTAAGTTTGGTTTTAATACCCTTCACAACAGTTA
The DNA here is from genome assembly GCF_022682495.2 of Desmodus rotundus. NCBI lineage: Eukaryota > Metazoa > Chordata > Mammalia > Chiroptera > Phyllostomidae > Desmodus > Desmodus rotundus. Next base: position 177,082,219 of record NC_071388.1, on the reverse strand, counting down.
TGGCATAAAGGAATTTTCCTAGGCTCTAGAAATATAGCCAAGATGAGTTCTAAATATCCAGTGTAGTGTTTGGGTTTTCATGGGTCTGATCACTCGCTGAACTACTGAGTCACCATGACACACTGACAATTTTTGTGGTTTGAAAAATTATTTCTTTGGTATAAATGCAGACCACTACAATTACTTTGCAACTGAATTCCTTTGGAAGCTTGATCTCACCATGCTTTTCAACTCTGTCATCCATGGCTGCCATTCACAAACTATTTTCTCACATACTTTAAGCTTTGCCATGCCTTGTTCTTCTTCCCTGAGCCCACTCTCTTGCTACTGATTTCTTTCCTAAAACTCTCCACTGTGACCTTTGCAACTGTTTCCTAGTAAACTAATTTTCTTGAATCTTGCTTATACATTTAACTCAGAAAATCACTTCTAGGACATCTCTCTAGGACCAAGCCTACAAAAATCTGTTAGTCTAATAACTGGTGTCTTACCTTGACTTCCTCTGCGCCTACTTAATGAATACTGAATACTGAACTTTAAGTGTTTTAGAAACATAAATTAATGAACTCATGTCTCTAATTAAAAGTTGCCATGGGTTGCACAACAACCTCCACTTTCTATGGTATGTACCATATCTATTTTATCTCTCTTAAATTCTCCCATTCTGTGTGCACCATAGAGTGAACCCATTTCAGAACCATTGCTCTTCAAAGAAGTTGCCCTTTTCTGCCGTTGTGTGTTTGCTAACACTGCTTCTCTGCACTAGGATGTAATGGTCCACCTTTCATTACTTTTGAAATCCTAATATTACTTAAGATCCGGTGAAAACTGTCCCTACTTCAAGAAGCCTTCTACAGTGTACAGATGATGTGTTGTGGAATTGTGCACCTTAAACCTGTATCATTTTGTTAACTGGTACCACCCCCAACAAATTCAGTAAAAAGAAAAAGAAAGGAGCAGCCTTCTTAGGTACTACTAATTTGAACCAAACATTGTTTCTTGGTCCTTTGACTGTACTTTGTACTCTTTTTACAGTCTGTTTCATATTATCTTTGACATGTGCCTGTATTTATTTTCCACCTGGATGCAAGGTTTTTAGAAAAAGGAACTATCATTAAGTCATCTTTGAAACCTTGGAATAATAGTTCACAGCTGAAATCATAGCAGGTGTCTCAGGCAAGAATATCTTGCTGGTGTGGAAGAGAAAAGTCTTGAAAAGCACTCAACAAAAGGTTGTTGTAAGAACAACTAGTGAAATCACACAGAAATTTAAATACAGGCACCAAAGTATGTACAAGACTCTTGGGAAATGGAACTGGGAAACATTAAAAACCAAGGATTTTGTTTTTCTCTTTCTCTCTCTCTCCCTCTGGGGTTGCGTGGCTTCTCTCATTTCTGTCTCATGTTCTCTCTGTCAGACCAGCTTCCCTGAAATCTGATGGCGTAATGCCCACACTGTTCTAGCATGGACTGTACGTGACTTGGGTCTTTAAGCTTTCATCACTATCTAGCAGTTTTCTCTGGAGTCCCTTAGTTTTTATTTCCCAGAGAGAATTCTTGCCCTTCCTGTTTTTGAGCCAGGCCATTATTCACTGTGGGTTAATGGGCAGAGTAAGGATTGTCTGCTCTTGAGTCAGGTTTATGCCCTGGTCTAAGCAGCTGTGCAAGGGGAGGAAGGGGGTGGGAGCAGGTAAGATTCAAAACATCACTCTGGTGTCACAGGGCCTGTTGGAGGAGCTGATTCTTCCAAAGACTCTGCAAAATGCTTAGCACAGTAGGTCTTCTGCAAGTACTTGTGGCATTGACTTGATCTGAAACCCAATGTGAACAAAATTTGCTTTAACTCTAACCATGATTACTTTTTCTTCTCAAAAACTATTCTTAGAATAAGATACTTCATTAAGTACTTATCCATTGAGTGTTAATTATACTATTTAATCATTTTCCTATTTATAAATCAAGTTGTTCATATGCAGTTTTGTGATTGCATGCTAAATACATCTAGATTCGTGAATGATGGTTCTTTAAAATGGTATATTATTTGGTATGTTAAGCTCTGTAGTTTAAAAGTGTAATAATTTTTGTCTAGAATTTCTTTCTGAAGATTATTGTCAGGTTGGAAACTATGAACACAAGAGGTCTTTCTGCTGGTTCCCTTGATCTGGGTGTTTACTGTACTGGTTTGCATCTACATTTAGAGAAGTACTATGGGATTTCCATATCCAGAGAAGCTTTGCTATCAGAGCAGGAGTAATAACAACAACAACATTAATAATACTCATATTTCCAAAGATGTGAAGGTTGAGTGAGATAATGTTTGCCTGGAACATACAAGTTTTTCAACAAATGATATTTTCAAACACGTAGCTATACATATTGGTTTCCCTAAGTTACCACTTTATTTTGCTCTCTTGAGGCATCCTCCTGGTTCCCATATTTTGTAACTGATCTGCTAAATTCTCTACTTAGGTCTTCTGTGCCTTTGTTGCTTATTTTCTTTTTTTCTTGGAATGCACTGCATTCTTCTTTTTGTAACTGAACCCAGGTGCGGCTGCCTGTCGCAATGAAAACCAAACTTGTGAGACAGGTGTTGGTGAGGAAAACGATTTATTCCAGAGCTGGCATTTTGAGAAAATGGGTGACTCCTTGCCTCAAAAACTCATCTTAATATCTCTGGCCAAGCCAGGGATTCTTAAAGGGAGTTGGTGGGAATTCAGGAGGGGGAAATCCCTAGGGGGAGTGGTGCTTCTCTTGGATGTAAGGGGACAGGGGACAGAAAGGGGAGCTGTGCAGCTTCTTCCCAAGCTTGCTCCCTTTGTTCTGGTGTTATCTCTCTGTTTGCATTTGCATTCCTTCCTTCCCTGGACACCTGTGGTTTATGGCCTGTGCCAGCTTATCTTGCAGCTGCGAGGAGAACTGACTGCACAGGGTTGATTAAATACTTTTATTTGTTACAGAATACATACTAGCTGAGAGATATTAAATCATAGTTACAACTTAACATCTTAGTGCAAGCAGAGGTTTTTTAAATTTTTAATATATTTTTTATTTTTAGAGAGAGGGGAAGGGAGGGAGAGAGAAAAACATCTGTGTGAGAAACATCCATCAGTCACCTCTTATAGACCCCCAAAGTGGGGGCCCTGCTAGCAACCCACCTGTGTGCCCTGACCAGGAATTGAACTGGTGACCCTTCAGTTCACAGGCTGGTGCTCACCCCACTGAGCCATACCAGCCAGGGCCAGACAAAAGTTTTTACCAGGGAAGAGAGCGAAAGCAGAACAAAGAGATTGGGGGAGAGGTTGAGGACATGCAGGCAGTGTTCTCGCTGGTCCCAGTGTGGACCTTTTTGGTCAGTGTCCTTGAGTTGGTGTTACTCAGAGGTCAGACTGTTTCTTAGGTTTGCACAGGAACCGAATCTGTTGATTTTAGTAAAGTATACTTAGAAAAGAAATTTTAACATGTAAACTCTACCTTTGGGAGAAAAATCAAGTTAGAATAACAAGCTGGGTTTAATATTTATTAAGAGCAATATGGGTAGCTTTATATACATATAGTGTATTCATTCTCCAGTGCATTTTGACTTTGGTAAATACTATACTCATTCAAAGGCAATTCGAATCCTACCATTTTCAGGTGAGATAGTTCCGTACAGTGGAGCAAGCCTAGATTCTGATGTCAGAACTGCTGGGTTTGTATGGTTATATAACCTTGAACAACTTGCATAATCTCACCTTACTCTCCTGCGAAATGGAGATAAGATAAATATTGCTATAAAGACTTTTACAGGTACCGTAGTCCATAGGAATTTTCCCTTTCTGCTTTCCTCCCCTCCTTAGTCTGTTCATGTAATGCTATGATATCTCATATTTTTCTCTTCTCGTCTATTTTGGCCCTCTCTGTCATGAAAACTATGGATCTCTATTTTTAAAGAACACATCGAGATAAAATTGTTCTGTATTTTAGAAGACTAGATTTTAATAGATGAAGTTAGCAGAAACCATGGGACTATTGTTGAGTAGTTAGTGAGGCTTGATTAAATTGCAGGATTTAGGGAATTGTTCCCATTCTGAGATCAAGTGTGCTTAAAGTAAGTAGTCTCGATCTCTCCGGAGGCATTATTCTGTTTCATGGGAAGTTCCCCTTGGATAACTGGGAAGAAAGAAACCTAAAGGAGCCTTTGCCTCCACTGCTGCAGCCTGACGCGTTTGCCGGGGCAATTAGGGCCTAAGTGTGGGCATCACAGAGATCAAAGGCTGCTGTAACACTTGCCAGGGCTCCCTTCTCCCTTAGGTATCAGCTGCCTCCGTGGGAAGTAAGGCGAGCTGCTGAAGATAATGGTGCTGTAGGCCCCTAAGTGACTTCCAAGTGAGGGGAGGCTAGGACTGCTTGATTTAAGTAATAGCAACGGAAACAAAGACTACCCAGACTGCAGGGAGCACCATAAATGTGCAAGCATTGTTGTGGGTATAAAATCATCATCTTTATCCCATAGTGTTGTTAAAGTTAATGGTTCTTCCACAGGAATTAGGACTTTCCCCCCTCTTTTTCTTATAGGTGGCTTAATAGAATATTGATTGCTCTATATCCCATTTTCTTAAAGGTATTCTGGCTCCTCATATCTGCCCTAATAAAAAGTTTACCATCTACTAGTGACTTCTTTATATTGTAGCTAGGTATCCCAGAGGTGTGACTAAGCACCTACTCCATCAGCTTCTTCTTGCCTCCTCCCCGATTTGCTTACCATTAAATGCAGAAGGGTACTAATATTAAGGGTGCAGGTGACTCTGGAGTCAGCTCTCTGCTCTGTCCCTTACTAGGTGACCTTGAGCCCACTATGTAACCTATCTGTATCCCCGTTTCCTACTCTGTGACCCCTCGTAGGCTTTGTAAGAGAATTAAGTGAGTTAGTACTTAGAAAAGTACCTAGCAGGCAGCAAACACCCAATAATCATTTCTCTTAATACTCTTATTACTGTTTAGTACATGTGGCGTCTGGCTTTTAATTTATATAAGAACTCTCTGGGAAGTAGGTTTCTCATGGCTAAATAGATATGGAAATTCTGGGTTAGCACAATTAAGACACAGACACTAAGCCGTAGCTACTAAATGGTAGAGCCACAATGCAAATGCTAGTCTGAAATCTCTCTGAACTCCTGTGCTTTCTTGTCTAGGGTCTGTTTTCAAACATCTCGTGACTGTGAACTGTACTGCAGTCTTCTCAAACATTTACAGTGCCATTTATGACACTCTCCCCAACTATGATATAAGAAGTCCACATCTTCCACCTCTCTTCACTGAATGCCTGTAGTAGTGCTGAGCTCAAACTCAGCATTTGCTAATTCCTTTTGATGTACCTAAAGTATTGATTCCAGAGAAGTCACTTCACAGGGTTACAGCATTCTCCACAGATTTCTACCCCTGTGTTCTCTGGAGATCATAGTCAATGAGTAAAAGGGGAAAAAACGGGCTCAGCAATCAGGCTGAAGCTTCCCTTGACCCTTCTCTCATTGGGGTTGCTCTTCCAGGTGTTATTTGGAAAAAGCTGGAGGAGTTTATTCCCGTGGTCTTTTCACCCATCTCTATACCCAGCTTATAACAACAGGTAGACAAAAGGTGGACTGGAGTATGAAACTATTTATACTTAAGATTTAGTTGAGTAAATATATACTCTGCTTAGAGATCCGTATTTTCAAATTTTGAACTTCAGAACATACAAGGAGTGGAGGTATAATCATCATTGTACTTAGTGCTGAAGACCTAGTATGTGGCAAGCAGCTCCGAACATCTTCCGAGCTGTGACAGAAGCTTCAGTGTGTGCCAGTGAACTCTCCAGCGGTTGTGTGGTTTCCATTGCTGTGGCAGCTTTGAAATTATTACCATATTTAATCTGGTGTCGATCCACAGAGTAAAAGTAATTTAGAATGACAATGAAGCAGTCACTTAAATGTTATGTGAAAGTTCATCTTGGTAACATATGGATGATTTCCTAGGTATCTGTTAGATGATACCCTGTTAGCGACCAGAATCTTCAACTCTACTTAATTCAAAATGATCCAAAGATGTATGCTAAACACTGAAGTAAGGAAAAAAAAATAGAAAAATCATTTCATAAAAATTACAGCAAATGTTACGGGCCAGAAAACATATCTGGACATTAAATATATGGTAAATAAAAAATAAATATTTTTTGGCCTTAATCTATGAGCACAAAGTTAGGAAAATAAATTTAGTTTTAGAGTCTTTGAATTTAAAATTAAAACCCTTATATTTTCTTGACCCAAATTATAACACAATTTTGTGCCAAGTAGTATTTAATTTTCCAATAAACAGAAATCTATATTAAAAGGAAGAAAGAAAAAGAAAAAGAAAGAAAGAAAGAAAGAAGAAGAAAGAGGTGAATTATGCTTAAAAATAAATTTCTGGGACACCACCACTTTGATTCCCCAGTTCTGGTGTAATGGGTAGCCAAGACGATTCTGTTACAGGCAGTCTGGAGAATAATCTTTGAGAACTGGATTGAGAGCATATTGTATACTTTAAAGACACTCAGTAAACATGTTCCTCATTTTTGTTAAGTGAGTATGGTGGTATTGACCCTGACCTCAAAAACGATAATGATAGATGATTGTAAGTCCTTCAACCAATATCATTGAGCATCCACTATTTTCCAAGCGCTGTTGGGAATATAGTAGTGAAAAAAATGACAAGTCCTTGACCTGAAGGAGTTTGCAATTTGGATGGGAATGATAGATAATAAAGAAAGAAATCAATATATAGTATGTCAGAGACTGACAAGAGTTATGAAGCAAAATAAAGCTGAGTTAAGTGAATGGCAATGGAGAATTGCTCTATAATGATGAAAGGGAATAGGAAAGGAAATGATGCTTGTTGAGTACACTGTATTTTTCAGGTGTTTGGTTTACTTTCTCTTTTTAATCCTCAGAATCCAGAAAGTGTGCATAATGCTTATTTTATAGATGTTAACACTAAGACCCATGAAGGTTAAGTGATTTGCTCACGGTATCAGAGACAGCAATTGTTCACGTCAGGATCAAACCCAGGTTTGTTGACTCTGCTCTACCCTGCTCTTCTTCTTGCATCTCCCCCACCTGGGTATCTAATGAGCAAGTATTTTTATTAGCACTTTTCAATATATAAAGTGTATTTCTATATACACTAATGTCTCATTTCATAATAATCCTAATGAAATAGTATTATCAGATTGATTGTAAAGAATAGAAAACTCATAGAAGACTCATAGAAATCAAATAATTTTCCCAAATTATAAGGTGGTATGTCTACAAGTTGTGACTCCAAAAGCTTTGCCTTTGCTACAAACCAGAGGCCAAGCTAGAGATGATATTAATTGTTATTTAGGAGCATGACCTCTTGAGCTGAAAGGTAGGTATTTGAATCCCAGTTCTACCACTTAGTTAACTGTTTGACCTTGGTGGTTTAAGCGGTCTAAGCCTCAGTTTTCTCCTCTGTCAAATGGGGGTAATGATAGTATTTAACTTATTATGAGGATTGAATAAGCCAACACATCTAACGCACTTAAAACAGTGCCTGGCTCACACTGCTGTGTAAAAGTTAGCTGTTAGGGTAATGTTGGGGAGATGAAAGTAGCCTACAATCAAAGTCATATGTGCTACCTTATAATTAAGTGTTAAGTGATGTGGTTTTGACAGTAATTACAGCAGAAGTTCAGAGAATAGGCATGACCTACCCAAGCACATGACTTTCTAGATTCTCAGGAACATGTCAGTTTTCAAAGCCCCCTAGGGAAGTCTCCACCCTGGCTTTTCCTTTTAAACTTTTTGGTTCGTCTATTGTTTGCCCTACCTCTAATTCACCACCCCAAGCAGCTGCAGTGTTAAACAATTTCCTCTGATTATTTCGATGTATGCTTCTGGGGAAAAGGCTGTTTGCACAGGGTAAGCCAGATCTGAGTCTGGTCAATAAAGTTTGTGAGTGAGATCTTCCAGGAACCCTCGAGATGGGCCAAATTATGCCAGCTCTCTGAGAATGGGGCTCTCAAAGAGCTCCAGACCATTCTGTCTCTTCCATTTGCTTCTAGGCTGCTGCTTTTTATTTTATTTTTTAAACCGTAGTTATGTGCATAGGTAGGAGTGAGGGGTTGGGACAGGAGAATATGGCAAGTTAAAATGCCACAAAACATGTTCTTACTGTGATTCAACAATTTTTTTTTCAAAGAAACACTCTTTGGATGGCTGCAAATGTTTAGTTAATTTTCAGAGTCCTGGGAAACTTAATTCTGATACTTTTTTGGTCAGTATTCTCATTGCTTTGAAGAAGAGGATTTTTGGAGGTTCTTACTCCACCACTTTATGGACAACACTGGTAATATTTAATGAAATAATATAATGACAATAATGATTTGAGAGTGAACAGCAGACTTCGGGTAAAATGCAATACAGTTTATGGGAGCAGATGTGCCCAGGTTTATGTGCAAGAACTATGGACTCTGAGCACTTAGCAGTCCATGGGCATATCAGTTTGTTTTGTTTTCAGGAGTTAAATAGATGTGTTAAGAAAGCTTTTACTATACCCATTTAGAAAGAAGAAAATGTTTTCTTGTGGATCCACTTTCTAAGCACAAATCATTTCTCACTTTACTGAACCATTCTTAAGTTTGAGATCAGCCCAACACACTCTAATAGCTCTTCAAGGGGTTATAACATTTTGGGTACAGTATGTTTTAGTAGGGATGCAATTGAATGGCATTCCGTTTCTAACAGACTGAAATTGGAAAGGTCATGAACACTGTTGAAGCACTTGGGAATGCTTTTGTTCTCCAGTCCATCTCATCTAACATTCACTATTGAGAGTGTCGTCTTCCTTTCTCTTATTTCATAGCCTTGAACATTTCTGGTGAGCTGCAGGGTGAATCCAGTCTTCTGTGTGTTACACGGTGCTTTCACTGTTGCCATCACGTGGCTGGAGTAGCAAGCACATGCCGAATCTCTCCTGTGGGTGTAATAACGATCCGGTCACGGTGAGATGCTTTAGATTTGGAATGCACTATGGAGCATAATGTAAAATATCAGATGTTATCAACTGCTACCCCCCACCTGCTTGCCATTTAAAGATGTATTTACCATCCCTCATTTTTGAAAACAACTCTATTGATATATTTTTTCCATATCATAACATTTACCAACTTCATGTCTACACTTCAATGATCTTTAGTAACTTTACTGAGTAGTGCGACTTTCACTAAAAATCAATTTTAGAATTTTATAGTCCCAGTAACATCCCTCATGTCCATTTACATATCTCAGCCTCAGGCAATTGCTGATGTGCTTTCTGTCTTTATACATTTTCTCTTTCTGAACATTGCTTGTAAATGGAACCGTACAATGTGTGTGACTTCTTTCCCTTTGCATAATGTTTTTGAGGTTCATCTGTGATGTAGCATATGCCAGCAATTTGTTCTTCTGTATTGCTGAGGGTATACTATTGTAATGGATATAGCACATTTTGCTTATCCATTTCCCCATTGATGGACATTTAGATTGTTTCTAGTTTGGGGCAGTTATGAATAATACTACTGAGAACATTTATGTGCGAGATTCTGTGGATGCCAGTTGTTTAACCAGGGTGTTGACTGTGAGCACGAGGTGTTTTCTTGTTTCTGGACTCTTAATTTTGCTTGGTCGATCTCCATACGTCTATCCTTATACCAGTGTCACACTATAACTTCATAGTAAGTTTGAAATTGAAAACTGAAAGACCTCCACTATTGTTCTTCATTTTCAGAATTGTTTGGGCTATTCTAGTTTTTCATTTCTATGTACATTTTAGGATCTGCTTGCAAATTGCTGCCAAGGAGGCTACTGGAATTTTGATAGGATTGCTTTGACTCTGAAGACCAATGTGGGAAGAATTGCCGTCTCGACTGTAACAAGTCTTTCTATCCATGAACATCTTTATTTTCCTGCAGCAAAGTTTTGTGACTTTCTGTGTACAACTATTGTACTTTTCTTTTTGTTAAATTTACTCCTAAGCCTTTTATTCTTTTTGATTTTATTGTGAATGGAATTGTAGTACTAATTTTGCTTTCAGATTGTTCACTGGTCATATATATTGTTCAATGGATCCCATTTTTTATGATGTCTACCAAAAAATGTAGGTGATAGCAGGGTTCTGGCTGATTCCAAGTGCTGTTAGAAATTCTTAAGGTGATTATAGACTTCTCACGAATAAAATCATATATTATCATCAGAGTATACCTGAAACCCTTAGCATGGGTCTTGTACAAGATGGGGACTTATCATATTGTTATTGAATAAACACTTAATTTTGGAACATTATCTTTTTGGTTTAAAACAACATGGTTACACATGGCACATAATTTTATACAAGAAAAAATAAAATGAATTAAGCCTGTTAAAAAAACATAGTTACAGATCCACCTTAGTTAGTTACCTTGATGAAATGTTTATCTATGTAAGTAATGTGAGTTAAAACCTAACCACAGGCTCTTATCAAAATAAGAGTTAAGGGTATTTTTATTGGTGAGAACTGTAGTTTTCCAAAATTACATTGCGTATTGGCATTGGCATCGGGGGTTTTTGGCAAATGTCTTTGTTTTAACGGAATAAACACCATTGTTAATTTTTACCTAATAGGTGGTAATTGTTCAAGCAAGAACGTACTTATTCCCTTGAAATGTTTCAGGAAATTTTTTCTAGGTTATAAATTTAGAAGTATTGTCAAAAGATAATTTATTGTAACAGTTGATCAACATATCTAGGTGGTAGTTCCGGAGTTTCTGCTACTGTCTTCACTTACTTCCTCCTTCATAATACTGACTTTGGAGGAAATTTCTTAAATTTCAGGACAGAGTAAGACTTGGACTGTCACACTGAGTGGCCTTGTTCAGATACTTATTTCTGGGCACAAGAAAGCTTTTCCTCATAAAGTAGAGGCTTAACCTTGGTAGGATGCAAATGGTAACTTTCTCCGGGTTGAACAGTGGACCTATGGTAGGATGATCTCTTGCCGACTACCAAGCAAGTACGGCGGGCCCCATGTAAGAATGTCAGCCCCAGTCTCCATCTGTAGTACTTGCGTTCTTTCTGATTATATTGTTAATAGTTGCATTCAGGTAAACCAGGGTGGGTTTGCATATCTCACTTTGTACTTTCAGCTTCTAACATGGTTTTATGAGATACCTGTGCAGTGACCCGAGGTCTCACTATCAGGGATTATAGTTAAATCGGAAAGATAACCAGCAATACCTGACCCTTTTTGGATACAATATATCTGACACCTTAAAGGACAGCAGGCAGGACTTGTCAATAAAACAGCGTGCACTAGGACATGAGATGGGAGCAGTTCATTGCTCTGTTTTCATGTAGTCGTATGAGGGAGCCTCTTGAGGGACCAGTCAACTGTGCTGTGGCCCATGGCACGGCCTGTGAAATTCGGGAAATCATCACCAATCAATGGGGTCAGTGAAATGGGGAAGGAATGGAGATTTGGGGAAATGGGGATTTTAGTTTAGGTGGATATGAAAACCTCCTTTCAACAGTGTTGCCACTTATCAAAAATCAAAAGTACATTCAAAATGACTAAGTAGTGAATTTTTGGTTCTCAAGGGATAGTTGCACACAATGTTGGCGGACATTCACCAGCCAACAAGGTGGGGAGCAGGGGGCACACGCAGAGCATATAACTGACCACGTGAAAACCCGAAGGCATAAAGTAATTAATAGTTCCCTTAAGAAAATTAAGTTTCTTTAAGAACATTATTCCTAAGGACCAGAATGTGCAGGCTGTGCCTTTGTATATCACACTTTATTTGTATCAAATGACTACTCTTTGCAATTAGTTTTGTTCCTTTTTGATTGTTTTATTTTACACTGATGAAACAGTACTGTTTATGTGCCCGCTCTGCACGCGGAACTTTGTAATCAGTTACATAATGTCAGTTTTATATCCTGCCACGAGATACTTCAAATAGAAAATTATTTGTTTATCTCTATAAAGGATTGATATTTTCATCTAATTCATAGAAATTAAAACTTCAGACATTTATTTTGCCAAAGCTGAAACAATATAAAGCTGACACTGTTATCAATGCTGTCATGAGTCCCATTAAAAATTCAACATTTTAACACATGAATAGGGAGCTACAAATTTTTTGTGTTGTAGCTAAATTCAAATTTTAAAAGTACTATAACATGTTGATATGCATTTTTCCTTTTGGCTGTCCATTATCAAATAGGTTTTAGGAATGTTTAAACCTTTGGAGAATTTCTTTGTAAATCAACTTAAATTTTACTTTCAAAACTAGTATTTGGATAATATTATTTAAAGAACTATGTAAAGTGTTATTTAAATAGTCTAATAATATAATGGATGTAATTTGTTGGTCAATAATATTTCAAAAATTTATGTATTTTTTATTATCTTTAAAGCCCCATTTCTCTCAAAAGAGTTCTGACTGGGATAGTTAATTACCATATTTTGCAGTGTATAATGCACACTTTTTTGCCCAAATTTGTGAAGGAAAAAATAAGGATGCACATTATACATGGGTAATACCTGAAATACCTTGTATTTGTTCATGTGTTTTATAATTATTTGTTACATAAAACTTCTCGTACCATAATATGTTCAAAAATAAATGCTAAAATTCCTTTATAATACCAAAAACACGTATCCAAATATAAATAAAAAAAAATTAAATTGAAGGGGTTTTTCCTGAAAGTTTGGGCCAAAAACATGGGGGCGCATTATACGTGGCAAAATATGGTATATGGTTGCTCTGCAGGTAAGGGATTTGTTAGCAAATGAACTACATCTTGAGATTCATCCCTGACAGCCTGTATTCAGCACCCAAGTGGCTTTTTACTATTCCATGCCTGACCTGGTGCATTTTGCTTGTTTCCTATTCTTTCCTGCCCTATCTCCACCTTTGACTTTGGGGTCTCAGTAGTTTTAATTACCGCTGCAGCTCTTGACTCAGTGCCTCAGCAGAAATAATAGTTTGACCTCGTTGTTTTGATCTTGGAAACCTTTCTTAACAATCCCTCCCTTAGAAGCACATTGGTTTGGCCTGACGTTTAAGTCTTTTCTGCCTGTACCTTGGCTCTAGCCCTTTTGAGTTCTGTATGGAGCAGTACTGTTGTAGCCCCTGGATTGCAGCCCCTGGATTTCATTATTGTCACTTTTTAAATTTGTTCATGTTTTACTTTTCCCTTCAAGAGAATTTTTCCTTTTTATTTTGTTTCAAAGACTTCCCCCTTAGCGACAAGGTTCAATTTACTTTTATGTTACTTTAAATTATCTAAAACAGATAACCTGATATTTGAATCAATGCCTACTAATAGGACTACTTATTTACATTTTAATTTATTAACTTTTAAATTATTTAACTTCTATCTCTTATTTTTTTTGAACACTAATTCTGGAATAAACTTTTTTTTTTTCATTTGTGATCAATTTTATTAGCTTCAGGATAAAAACATACCAACGTGTCTCGGAGAGTAATAATCTAAAAAAACCTTAAAAAAATTTTTTTTTCATTGTTGTTCAAATACAGTTGTCTCGATTTTCCCCCAGCCCCTCCCTGCCTCCCACCCTTGATCCTACCCCTCTTTGGCTTTGTCCATGTGTCCTTTATACATGTTCCTTGAGGCCCTTCCCCTCTTCCCCCCATTATCCCTTTCTCCCCTCCGTTCTGGTTACTGTCAGTTTTAGAACAAACTCTTTATGTAAGTAACAATTTGTTTGATTCAGCAAGGCCATAATTCTTCCAGGAAATTTAATTAACTTGAGATTGTTATCCTTCTGGAATACCAGAGTGGTTTCTATTAGAGTATTCTACTAAAAATGTTGCCAGCTGCAATTATGAGAAGATTCACTCATGAAAATTAATTTCTGATTATCCCACAATTAATAACTTTATCTTTAAAGATTACACCTTTGAGTCTGATAATAGTTAGCTGCTAGTTTTATGGAAAAAAATCAAAATTAGTTATGATGGTCAAAAAAATTTAAAGTATGTTTCTAGTGCTACTTTAATCCTTATAATATGCCATGAATACCTCTTATAAAGGATAATAGCTTCTCTGTAATCATAGAATGTGAAATACTGCTGATGGCACCACATGACAGGAAACAACTAAGAATACTTTTCACTTAACAAATTGATTAATGAAAAATGTTTTGCATGGCTTGGGTTCAAAATTTCAAGCTATGTGCGTGTTCCTTGGTAGATTTATACCATGCTAATGTCACTTTGCATTGTGGGCCTTGGAGAAAGGAGGATGCCACCTGGGAAGGGATTGTATGCCACTTTGGGTTGTGATGTTTTTATATTGGAAATGTCTAAGATGAATTATCCTCTCATTTAGCTGTCTGTTGGCATGCAAATCTATGAGCACCAGTTTCTTCCTTGTCTTGAGATCCTCAAAAGCTACATTTGAAACTATCCTTACAATTGTAACAATAGCAAATGGCACTGTGTAGACGGTGAGTGTTGTACAAACTCAACAAGAAAGCTTTAGACTTGCTTATCGAAAGGGATTAGACATCTGTACTATTTTCATCTTCACCAATTTAAAACAGTTCTAGTGGCTGTGCATCCTTGCGAGCAGTTGTTAATATTTTGAATTTTAGTCACTCTAATAGGTTTTCAGTGATAGCTCATTATAGTTTTAATTTGCATTTCTCTAAAGACTAATTATATTGGGCATGTTACATGTGCTTATTTGTCATCTGTTTCATTTGTCATTTATTCTTTGGTGAAATTTTGGTTCAAACATTTTGTCTAATTTTTAAAAATTGTATTATTATTGAATTTTGAGAATTTTAAAATGTATATATACATTCTAATGCAAGTCTTTTGGGGGAGCTGGAATTTGTTTTAACAAACTATGTACAGACAATATTTATGTATTTGATTTTATCCAGAAGGCTAATTTTCGATGCTTAACTAGAATAAACATTATGAATTCCTTCTCTTTAGCAATTAAGACCCTTACTTTTTTCCTTTGGTCAATTCCTTACTGGCCTATGTTCCCTTGCCTGGAAAATCAATAGACTTGTATTTCATAATAATGAAGGATCTAGTAGCCTATTATTATATTATTCTTTGACAATATAAATCCTGACTCTGTTGTCTCTCAACCAAACTGCTTTGGGTATGTTACTTAGCCTTACAGAGTCTCAGTTTACCTCACTATAAAATAAAGATGGTCTTAGAATTTTTATAAAGATTGGATAATAAGAATAAAGTGCTCAGTTAGAGCCTGGTATATATTAGAAGTTCAGTAAATGTCTCTTTCTGCTCTATCAATAACATTAGTTTGGGCTGTTTTTATATAAAACTTTAAGCATATAATTTATTTTTGCAAGTTAATTAATACATAGCAAACAAAATTTAGAAACGTAATCAGACAGAAAAATAAGATTTCCTAGAATGGGGATTTTTCTTATATTTTCTGCCAAATATTGTGGTATGTGACTTGCTGTTTTGGAAGTGCAGAAATTGGCTAATCTTATTATGGACAATTGCATAATTTACTTCCTTAGTAAACTCAATTAGAGCTACAGCCCTGGATGGGAAGAGGCCAAAAAAAGTGATTAGAGCTTACAAAGGCATTAGCAGTTCAATAATTGTAGAATGAAGAGCAAGCAAATGCTTCCACAGTCAGGGAAGAAATGTAAGGTGCTTAGTTAAATAGTTACTTGGTGTTAATCAAAGATTATTTTTCTGACATTAAATTGTGATTTTATTTATCCAGAGTAACTAGATTTTCTTAGATTTTCTTAATGTAAATGTGAAGACTTTAAGGAATGTACCGTAGGTCTTGAATAGTTATTTTTCAGAGTATCTAGGCATATTATTTAACTTTGGGAGATAATGCAAAGAAGGATAAACTTTAGAAAAATAGTTAATCCATGCACTGGAAAAAGCCTCTAGTAGACCAATTTCAAGATTTATTTGAGAGAGTTAGAGATATATACAGAGATAGATATATGAAGGGTGGGGACAGGGTAAGGGGGCAAGGAAAGGAAGCATCATTGTTAGGCTACATTAGTGATTTGCTGTACATTGGGCTCCCCTAGGGAAGGGTCTTTAAAGGATATTGGATATTGATACTTGGCTACCAGTCCCAGATATTCTGATTTAATTGGTTTGGGGTTTGATCGGATGTTGGGAATTTAAAAACTGCCTCTGGTGATTGTAGTGTGCAACAAAATTTGAGAACCACTGGATTAGTCATAACTTAAAAAAAAAAGTTTGGTTGAAGTTCACTTTTGACTGACAGCTATGTGGGAACGAAATGGTGTCTCATAACAAGACTTTAAATAAAAACTTATGGGAATTTTGCTTAACATTCTGCCAAAAATGTTGATTTTTTCTCCAAAGGAAAAAAGGTTGGCTTTCACACCAGGTTTGGGACAGTAGGAATCAAGAAACTTGATTCTGGACTTGTCTCTGGCTCTCAATGCCTCACTCACTAGCTGTGTTAAGTTGGGATCTTAACTCTGCTAGCTTTCAGTTTACTTAGAAGTAACTGATGTTATGGGACTGCTAAATTTTGTAATATTTCCCAGCTCTAAATTTCTGAAACTTCATAATGTAACAAAAACAATGATTGCTATTAAATGAATAAGGTAAAAAGTGGAAAAACACAAATTAGTAAATTTTACTAAACATGTAACTTTGATATCTGTAACCTGCATGAACTGAGCCTCTTTGGCGCTGGCGGCAGCAGGCAGTTGTATTTAAAACACACACACACACACACACACACACACGCAGTGCGGGCACACATACTCACCGAGAGAGAGAACTCCAGCTCCAAGGTTCTTCAAGATAGACAGAAGATTAATTATAGCACTGTCTTATAACCTTTGAAATGGCATGGATGGAACTGGAGAGCATTATGCTAAGTGAAATAAGCCAGGCGGTGAGGGACAAATACCATATGATCTCACCTTTAACTGGAACATAATCAACAAAAGAAAAAAGCAAACAAAATATAACCAGAGATACTGAAATTAAGAACAATCTAACAATAGCCACAGGGGAGTGGGGAGGGGATAGTGGGGAGAGGGGTCTATAGGAGCTACTATAAAGGACACAAGGACAAAATCAAGGGGGAGGGTAGAAGTGGGGGAGGGAGGTGGGACTGGCTGGGGTGGGGTGGAAGAAAGGGGAGAAAATGCAGACAATTGTAACTGAATAAAAATAAATTAATTAATTAAAAAAATAAACTGCAGAACTGAAAAAAAATTATAGCACTGTCTTCCCCAATACACCTAATAATATCCTAAAAGTACTCTTTAACCATTTGTTTTTCATTTAACAAAATAGCTGTTTCCACTAATGGAAACTAGTTGTTTCCATTTTTCTTTTCTAGGACTTTACCCCAAATACCAACAGGTTCTTTAGAACTACTCTTCAGTCATCATAGCCTTTTTATTCTAAGATTGGCTCATTAAGGCATTGTCCAATTTTCTTGTACTACCTTCAGATTCTAGAGAACTTGGAACTGTTTGTAAGAACGGGGTCACAAAAGTCAATCAGAATTTCATTTCCTTTTCATCCAGGAGAGTAGGTCTATCTCCTGGCTGCAGTGGGTCATCAGATAGTTTTCTCTGCTGCAGTCAAAACAAATGCACTTCTACCCTTGCAAAGTCCTGGGCAGTCCTGGGCTGTTATGGATTTTATCCCATAATGTAAAGCACCATAAAGCACCAGAAAATTAATGCCTAGCTGGTGGATTAATCACCTTTGTAAATCTTGCTTCACTACAAGAAGATTGAGAAGCACGCAGATTCAACTAGGACCTTAGTCCTGGGCTTAAGGAGTCACTTATTCCTATTCACCTGAATTGCGATGGCTGGGAATCTGTTATCAAGAGACTGAATCATATGTATGCTATTTTGGTTCCCCACGATCATCTCCATAACTCTATTATGAAATCAAAATTTCATCATGCTTCCTGGGGTCTGCCACAGTGTCCACATCTTCTTTATCCTCTCATTAGCTTTACGAACCATAACAATTCAAGTACATGGCAAGTCTTGGCTGTGTATTCCTTTGGTACTGTTCTAATTCAGATACTTCTGGTTCTCCAAATTGTGTTGCACCACAGTTGTGCTTGTTGCTTAATTATCTGACCTCCTTACTAGGGAAAAGCACAATTTTATTTGCCTCTAAGCAGACTTGCATTGATACAGCATATAAACAAAAGAGAGTGTTAATTTTTAACATCTCTACTTGGATTTTTGAATCCACATAAAACCATCGTCCCCCAAAGCTACGCTTTGTAGAGAGAAAATGAGTTTTCTAAATTCTTCTAGCTTCTGTTAATATATTAACATGTAGTTTTGGTTGCTTTGAATGTCAAGGGTTCTGTAATCCAGGAGTAAAGGCATTTATTTGCTCAAGCAGCAAATAATCCTTTTAGGTTAGAAGTCAAGAAAGTCAAAGACAGGCATGTGATTAGTTATTTTAATATTTTGTCCCTGTCACATATTAATATGTACTTTTATCATTTCAAAATTGATCTTTTTCTAATCTCAGTTTACACAATCACTTTCTCCTGTCAAGATGAACAATGCCATACTCTTCATATATATCTGTCTGTGTACTTGTGTTAATATGCATATGTATGAAATACATGTAAATATGTATTCAGTTGATTTCCTCAACAAATTTGGAATGAGGCGTATAAATTTGGAATTAGGTCAGGTATACAAGTCAGTAAGAAAACAAAATTAAAATCCTAATAATTTTTTTAAAGATTTTATTTATTTATTTTTAGAGAGAGATGGGAAGGAGGGAGAAAGAGAGGGAGAGACATCAATGTGCCCTGACTGGGAATTGAACTGGTGAACTTTCACTTTGTGGAATAATGCCCAACCAATAGAGCCACACCAGTCAGGGCAAGAGTCTAATAATCTGAACTAGATAAGAGATGTTCTAATTCTGATAAAAGTAAATCCATTCAGCACAAAGATTCTTCTCTTTGCCTCTAACTGTATTGTTCTTCTTCAGAGCCTCTTTTTTCCCCACACGGAGTAATGTGGGTGCTTCCCTCTTATTTCCCTGAATGTTCTAATGCTATAAGTTGTTAGAAATTTATAAATTGAAAAGGAACATGTATAATTTTGCCTATAAATTGAACTGTGCATGTTAAAGTATTTATTGTAAAATGTCACCTTAATATACTATACAAAAATATTTCATCAGTTGGGTTTACTAGATTTACTATAATTTCACATGAACTCATTTTTAATTTAGCTTAGTGAGGAATCACTTTTGAAGGCTAATCATTTAAATTTACATTTAGGAGACTTGGATTTTAATTGTAAATCATCTCAAGACTACAGAATAGTAGGGAAAATAATAAAAAGAATATCCATGTGTCGGCCACCCAGGTTTGTGAAATGTTAACTACTTTGCCATATTTGCATCAGATTAAAAAAAATAAAGTACTATAGATATACATTAATATTTATGTGTTCTTCCTCAGCTTCATTCCCCTAATTTTAAATCCTTTCTAAAAGTGATGCACTATGTTGAAGTTGTGCTTGTTATTCCCATGCATTTTTTTACTTTTATTATATATTTATGTAAATATAAACAATAAAAACATTGTTTTACAAACTAAAAATTTATATAAATTTTATGTAAATATAGGAATCTTTTGCAAGCTGCTCTTTTTTACTCTTAGTCTTACATGTATCCATATTGAGAAATGTAGTGCTTTTACAATTTATTGCAACTGCTATACAGTATTCCAATAAATGTATTGCTATACCACAGCTTATTAATTTATTGTCCTGTTGATGACATTTAAAATGTATCTTTTTTCTTGTCCTTACCAAAGTGATATAAGAAACATTCTTGTAATGTCTCTATTATGTACAACTTCTTGGTGTTCTCAAGTGAAGGTCATTGCTTCACTCAAGATGACCTTCTGTATTCAATTCTCTCCAGATTCCCACATCTATCTCCTCATTTCCCTCATCCTGTCTCCCTGCGGGTGATAATAGCTCTGATACTAGTAGCTCCAGGTCACTTTTTATCCCTTAGGGTTTGCATGGTGATTATACTTACAGCTCCGTAAACAGTCCTTTTGGAAAAAGCATAGTGACAGATCTAAGATATTCCTTCTAGGAAAGTGTGCTTTTGTTTGTGCCATGCACCTAGCCTAGACCACTTCGTATTCATTTCCTAAGTCAGGGACTCTCAGGTCATGTGGTGGTGTACATTCAAATTACAAACTTATAGATAGCCCAGACCTGATGTTACAAATTCTTAGAGAAGACAAATTTCTACCCAGAGCCCATACAAAAATAAACTATATATATTTCCCAGTGGTGATGGGTGGATCTATGTTTATTTCACCTTTTCACTAAAGGTGTACGCCTCTAGAATACCAGCACTTTACGTGTCTGTTGTGTATGTGTTTGTTTGCGTGTGTTGGTGGCGTGTGGGATGAAAGAACAGGGCATCTAAGTTCCGGGTTCCCTTATGCCGAAGACCTCTTGTCCTGCTGTCTTGCTGTCATGAAGATCCGAGTATTCGCATTTATAGGGATTGGAAGAGCTCCCCAGAGGCCACATCAGTGACTCATGATTCTAGTTTTCAATTCTCCCCCCCTTTTTTTGTTCCCTAGGTATTTACCTTATTTTCTTATGATGCATCTATGCTTTTCAAAGCTTGTTTGTTATGTCTTCTGCAACATTTCTTGTTGTTTTGAAGGCCATATTTCAGCTTGTATTTGTACAATTGTTACTAGACATTGCCAAAATTGTTCTCCAAATCACATATAGTACCAGTTTGCTTTCTCACTTGGCAGTAACTGTTGCTTCATATCCTCACTGGCACTTGGCAATGAAGTAATAAAGTATTGCCAGATATAAAATTTTTGGTCAAAAAAGTTAGTATAAAATTGTATTTTGTTGTTTGTTAAAGTGAATTTCTTTGATTATACATTATCTTGGACCATGTTTTCACAAATACATATACATTTTTGTTTCCTCTTCTGCAATGTCTTTTCCATATTCTCTATTCATTCCTGCCCCTCCCTATTGAATTTTGTCCATGTTTTTATTAATTTGTGGAATTTTAGAACATATCTTTTCGTGGCACTCCTTTGTGCTTTATTTTTGTCACAATATTTTTTCCTGACTTGAGGCTTATCTTTCCACTTTACTTAGCATGTAGCAGGTTCATTTTAATATTTTATTTGTGGAGTTTATTTCATTATTTTCATTTTAAGATGTCTTAACTCTTCATCTTTGAATAGTTAAAAAGTACTTCTGATCTTTGTAAAAATAAATGAATTCTGTCCTGGTATTAATTATTAAAACGTGCTATTAATTTTAGACTGTGTAACCTGTACGCTTTTTCCCCAAATGATATTTTTATTCATATTTTAAAATTTAAGCTGTTACACACAAATATTTTCATATTTCCATGATCCTAACTCTTCAATAGATGGTGCAGTGACTCTGATTAATTTTAATCTTAGTCTTAGTATTTTCAATGACTAAATTCTGTATATCTGCTTCCCTGAGCAGAATGTTATAAGAAAAATAACAAAAGTTAAGCAAGATCTTGATTGTACTATAATTTATTTTGATTATCCTAGTAATAATAGGATTTACCTGTGACATTTATTTTTATTATTAACTAGTAACTAGTGGAAGTAAAAGCAAATTTAGAACACAGAGAAAAGTAGAAAAGCATCCATAATCTCATCTTCTGATAACAATTATTAAAATTTTGGTGTTTGACATCTTAGCTTTCTTTTCTATGTATCAAATTCTCCCCAACATAGATGTAATGAGATTATATATAAAAATGTATATTCTGATCTTTTTATGTATTTATACATAATGAATATCTATTTATATTATGATATAATACACTTCTACTTAAAGAAAGGACATGGAACAGTTTGAAGAATAATCTTAATCCAGATAACATGTATATTTAAAGATACAGAGAAAGAGCCCATTTGATAGAAGCGGATTCTGTCTGACA
The DNA here is from genome assembly GCF_022682495.2 of Desmodus rotundus. Classification (NCBI taxonomy): domain Eukaryota; kingdom Metazoa; phylum Chordata; class Mammalia; order Chiroptera; family Phyllostomidae; genus Desmodus; species Desmodus rotundus. The sequence goes on along the minus strand of NC_071388.1, from coordinate 177,060,171 downwards.
CCTGTCAGAGTAGGAGCACGTCAAGTAGAAATTAAGTTTAACGTTTCTCTTAGCTCGGGGGACGTGGGTAACTTGGGTATAGGGTGTTTTTATTGCCCCTTTCAAGCACCTTCCAATAGGAGTTCTGTGAGAGAAAATGAGATCCAGGATAGCAGCAAAGATTGGATTTAGATATTGCCTTCCCACCCGAGCCTGTTTTATCCATGGGCTTCAAGGGATGGAGAGGGAAACAGTTATTGTATGAAGCCAGTAAATGTAAAATCAGAATTCCAGGCTTAAAATACATTTCTAGATGAGATTTTTGGCCTGGCTTATATGCACAAGGAATTGATGTGAAGCAAGTAGATTGTAATTCTACTAAAATTTTGAGGGATTTTTCCCCCCAAATAAACAAGGAGTCTGTCTTATGGAAGCCAGTTCAACCCCTTGCAAAGAGCCTGTACAACCTTTTCACTCCCCCCTCTACCATCTAAACCAGCAGGACACAAACCGCAAAGGACCGTGCAGCTCCTTGAGTGGGGCAGGCTCTCAACATACATCTCAGGTGTGGTCTTGCGGAAACATGAGCAAAGAAGCACCTCCCAGTGAGTAAAGTCAGAGGCCACCAAGGACAGTGGAAAAGGAAGAAGGAAGGTTCTCCCAGAGAAGAGAATCAGGTGCTCCCAGATGGGCTAACCAAAGATCTTACTACACTACCAGAGAGTGCTAAGTGCCTTTCTGATCTCTGCTTTCGTCACGGAGTCAGTGGCATTAGATAGTGAATAAACTTAGAAACCTCAGTTTTTTGTGCTCTCAGTTCAGAAAACTTCCAACATTAAGTCCATTACTAAAAAATATAAAATGTATGTTCTTTAGTGATGTCATTATAGAGGGTGGGGCAAAAGTAGACATAGTTATATGCAAATTAGTGTTTATTCCTGTATTTTTATTTATTAATTACTGTTATTACTTTCCATATGAACAATTGTAAACCTAGTTTTTCCCAAATCTGTATATAGAGTAACATGATGTTATTATTTGTTCTTTATTTTTATCCTGGGAGTATTTACTGACATGAAATAATTATTGCTTCCTTTCAACTTCAATAAGTCCAAGTTCATTTGTAAGTATTAAACATGCTTAAATATCAGCACATAGTTCACTCCCCTTGCATAATGGTAACTGTTACCATTTTCTCTGTTTATTGCGACCCTATCAGCAGAACAGAATATACAGCAGGTTGTCAGTGATTTCTCTTATGTGTGTGCATCTTATCCCTCGCATGACTAGGCTCTTGGAAGGCACAGATGTTTGCCTTGCTGATATGATCTGTGTCCTCAAGAAAAGGAAACAGAGAAGTTATTCCCGATTGACAATCTGCTGCATTTTCTTCATATTTATGGAAATTCCTTTCTGTTATTAATATATGTATTTTCTCTTGGAAGCAGAACTCCTAGTGATTGAACAATACTAAAACACCAACTTAAAGAAAGTCTTCATTATGTCTTCAATGATCTGGAGTGGTGCACTGTTCTATTTTGGGAATAAAATACTGGAAAAATTCCATTGTTGTATAAGTTAGCCGTGCTTTATGAGTCACCACCCAAAACCGGTAGACTTTCGTCATTTCATTCGCCATGCAAAGCCTCGCGAATTAGGTGGGGATTTAAAACTTGATGATATTTTGATGGTGAGATAAGTGAAGAGAAATGCCTCAGATTTCGTGTAGGTCTTTTCAGTACTCTTTAAGACCTTGTAGATTAGCATCTAATCAAAATGTCCTAAAGGGATTATTTCACCCAGCGCTGTAATCTGGGGGAGGTAATGATCTGTTAGTGTAACTTCAGTATGGATGCAGAAGTTTTTCCTTCACATTGGATCCTGTCCAGGAAAGCTGTCAGCCCCCTTAGAAAATATTACGTTCTTGGGCTTCACATCATGATTCAGTTGATCAACATAGAAAAGAGTAACATAATAAATGTAATTGGAATTTCTATTTAAAAACCCTTTAAAATTCTTTTTTCCCATGTTGTTTCATAATTATATGTTCTGGAATATGTAGTTTCTATTTCTTAAATTTAGGATTTGGTTTGGTATTTTATGACTCTGAACTATATCTGGAAAACATTTACTTGTCTTAGAGATGGTTTCTAAAAAGGCCTTTGAAAGTGGAAGATTCCCATTCCTTGTAAGATTTACATTGGAAAATTGCTTCCTTACCATTTATTCTCTGGATAAGGGCTTTATCATGCGATTTTTTAAAATAAGCAAACAGTGTTATGCCTCACCTACTGCACCTGTCTTTTTTTGTCATGGAGAAGGGATGCCCCTAATCTTAGAATTTATTCACCTGATGGGGGATGGAAGAATCACTACAGACTGCTCCTATTGCCAGAAAGCAGTTGGGGAGAAGATTCTCATTTGTCAGATGGAGATATGCTCTGGGTGTTGAACGAAGTTGTCCTGAAAACTTCACAGCCACAAGTATCCCGTAGGGAGGCTTAGTTCCACCTTAAAAGATCCAGGATTAGTTGAAAACAACACAAACATAACACTCAGATCCTGCAATAAAAGTTGAGTTCTTGTGGGTGTTGACTGGAACAGCTCAGATCAATAAGGAAGACATTAGCTAATACCTAGATTTGTTTTCTATAATAACTCGTCTTTTAGTACTATCACTATTATTATTATATTTAGCTGTATTAACAGTGTCTACTTGGATTTGTGAAAAAACAAACAAACAAACAATAGAACACTGACTAGAGAAAAGGCTCCAGGTTCTCTCTGAATAGTTTCCTTGAGAAATATACCATTTTATAAATAATTCAGTCATCATTGCTCTTTTGGAGGTAACGTATTCTTTCTGTAAGTAAAATATATGAGCAAATATATAACTCTTTGAGAACTGAGTTTAAAACCCAATTTTTTAAATGGATATGGTGGGCCAGCAACAGCACCTGGGATTCAATAGCATATCTTGACAACTTCTGCATTAATTTGGTCTTCACCTTTGTATGTGTCCTGACAGGTATGCTGAGACAAGCAAACAAGTAATTTGTTTAGGGCATAGGGCAATGGGTTGTATCCAAAACTCTGAAGGCCTAAGGAGGACCTTGACCCTGGCAAGAATTGAAATTCACCACACTGTAGTCAGCGGCTTATGCAATCTTATGCATCCCTCAGACTTTATAGTTTTCAACCCTGATTATATATCAGAATCACCTGGGGACATTTTTTAAAATACCAATACCTAGGCCCTGCCCAGCGCAATTCTGAGTGAATTGGTCTAAGGTGAGGTCTTGAAGTGAACGTTTTTAAAAAGTTGCTCAGATTTCTAATCTGCAGCTGGGATAAGGAACAAGTATACTCTAGCAAATAGCACATTACACAGTGCGTGAAAGGAAGCTGCTATTAGTGTATTCTAATCATAATGATAAATAACACAGAATCTACATGCATTAGATCAAGCAGAGCCTGTGTGCAGGGTGGTGGTGATGGTTGTGCGTTTGTTTGTTCTTCTTTCACTTAACGGTCAACTTTGGCTACAACTCTGCTTTTTACTCTGGGTAAGAAATTTGTCAGGAATAAACTGGCAATGCATTTTATAGATAGTCATCGCTTCTTCCATGCTTAAAACATAGCATCAGCCGAAAAACAGTGCCATCAAATGAGTGAGCCAATGCTTGAAATAGTGCGTTTAGAGCTATTGACATGCTGGGCGTGCTACCTTGCCTTCATAAAGGTATCTCAATCAGAGTTCCCACTGCTTCCTCATGTGACTTATTCTATCACGGCTGTGGATAACGCTATCCCTGCCTAATGTTTGTGACCCAGAAAAGCTTCTCTGCAGAAAGCTCCTGAAGGCTATATCCCCTCCAAGCTAATGTGAAGGTGAAGTGCTTTTTGTAACAGGAAAGGAGACCATGTTGCCACTTGGCATAAAAATTCCTTAATAGCTCCTTGTTGCCTTCAGGAGGTACAAGACCATTCATTGCCTTGTCCTTCTTACCTGGTTAGATTTAATATCCCATGTTTCTCTCACCGATCCCCCCATCCTTCCTTCACATATACAAGGTTGAAATGGGGAAAATAATTGCTTACCTCCTAGGGTTTTGAGTACATTAGAATTCTTGAAAAGTACTTAGTTTAGTGCTAGAATGTAATAAGA